>NC_087442.1:53102715-53418951 GCF_036321535.1 Camelus dromedarius | reverse complement strand
GAAATAGACAGGGAGATAGGCACACAGAGACACTCAAGGCTGCACTCCCCAGGTAGACAGGCAGAGAGATAGGCACACAGAGACACACCAGGCTGCCCTTCCCAGGTAGACAGGCACAGAGATAGGCACACAGAGACACTCTAGGCTGCATCTCCCAGGTAGACAGGCAGAGAGATAGGCACAAATAGAGACTCTAGGCTTCAATACCCAGGTACATAGGCACACAGAGACACTCTAGGCTGCACTCCCCAGGTAGACAGGCAGGGAAATAGACAGGGAGATAGGCACACAGAGACACTCAAGGCTGCACTCCCCAGGTAGACAGGCAGAGAGATAGGCACACAGAGACACTCAAGGCTGCACTCCCCAGGTAGACAGGCAGAGAGATAGGCACACAGAGACACTCTAGGCTGCACTCCCCAGGTAGACAGGAACACAGAGACACTCAAGGCTGCACTCCCCATGTAGATAGGCACACAGAGACACTCTAGGCTGCACTCCCCAGGTAGACAGGCAGGGAAATAGACAGGGAGATAGGCACACAGAGACACTCCATGCTGCACTCCCCAGGTAGACAGGCAGAGAGATAGGCACACAGAGACACACCAGGCTGCCCTTCCCAGGTAGACAGGCAGAGAGATAGGCACACAGAGACACTCTAGGCTGCATCTCCCAGGTAGACACGCAGAGAGATAGGCACACAGAGACACTCAAGGCTGCACTCCCCAGGTAGACAGGCAGGGAAATAGACAGGGAGATAGGCACACAGAGACACTCAAGGCTGCCCTTCCCAGGTAGATAGGCACACAGAGACACTCTAGTCTGCACCACTCAGGTAGACAGGCAGAGAGATAGGCACACAGAGACACTCTAGGCTGCATCTCCCAGGTAGACAGGCAGAGAGATAGGCACACAGAGACACTCTAGGCTGCACTCCCATGTAGACAGGCACACAGAGACACTCAAGGCAGCTATCCCGAGGTAGATAGGCACACACAGACACTCTAGGCTGCACTCCCGAGGTAGACAGGCAGGGAAATAGACAGGGAGATAGGCACACAGAGACACTCAAGGCTGCACTCCCGAGGTAGATAGGCACACAGAGACACTCTAGGCTGCCCTTCCCAGGTACATAGGCACACAGAGACACTCTAGGCTGCATCACCCAGGTAGACAGGCACAGCGATAGGCACACAGAGACACACAAGGCTGCCCTTCCCAGGTAGATAGGCACACAGAGACACTCTAGGCTGCTCTTCCCAGGGAGATAGGCACACAGAGACACTCTAGGCTGCACTCCCCAGGTAGACAGGCACAGAGATAGGCACACAGAGACACTCTAGGCTGCATCTCCCAGGTAGACAGGCAGAGAGTTAGGCACACAGAGACACTCAAGGCTGCACTCCCCAGGTAGACAGGCAGGGAAATAGACAGGGAGATAGGCACACAGAGACACTCAAGGCTGCCCTTCCCAGGTAGATAGGCAGTGAGATAGGCACACAGAGACACTCTAGGCTGCATCTCCCAGGTAGACAGGCACACAGAGACACTCTAGGCTGCATCTCCCAGGTAGACAGGCAGAGAGATAGGCACACAGAGACACTCTAGGCTGCACTCCCCAGGTAGACAGGCACAGAGATAGGCACACAGAGACACTCTAGGCTGCACTCCTGACGTAGATAGGCACACAGGGACACTCTAGGCTGCATCTCCCAGGTAGACAGGCACAGATATAGGCACACAGAGACACTCTAGGCTGCACTCCCCAGGTAGACAGGCAGAGAGACAGGCACACAGAGACACTCTATGCTACACTCCCGAGGTAGATAGGCACACAGAGACACTCTAGGCTGCATCTCCCAGGTAGACACGCAGAGAGATAGGCACACAGAGACACTCTAGGCTGCATCTCCCAGGTAGATAGGCACACAGAGACATTCAAGGCTGCACTCCCCAGGTAGACAGGCAGAGAGATAGGCACACAGAGACACTCTAGGCTGCATCTCCCAGGTAGACACGCAGAGAGATAGGCACACAGACACACTCTAGGCTGCATCTCCCAGGTAGACAGGCACACAGAGACACTCTATGCTGCACTCCTGAGGTAGATAGGCACACAGGGACAGTCTAGGCTGCATCTCCCAGGTAGACAGGCAAAGAGATAGGCACACAGAGACACTCTAGGCTGCACTCCCCAGGTAGACAGGCAGGGAAATAGACAGGTAGACAGGCTGACAGAGACACTCAAGGCTGCACTCCCCAGGTAGACAGGCAGAGAGATAGGCACACAGAGACACTCAAGGCTGCCCTTCCCAGGTAGATAGGCACACAGAGACACTCTAGGCTGCCCTTCCCAGGGAGATAGGCACACAGAGACACTCTAGGCTGCACTCCCCAGGTAGACAGGCACACAGAGACACTCTAGGCTGCCCTTCCCAGGGAGATAGGCACACAGAGACACTCTAGGCTGCACTCCCCAGGTAGACAGGCACACAGAGACACTCTAGGCTGCACTCCCCAGGTAGACAGGCAGGGAAATAGACAGGGAGATAGGCACACAGAGACACTCAAGGCTGCACTCCCGAGGTAGATAGGCACACAGAGACACTCTAGGCTGCATCTCCCAGGTAGACAGGCAGAGAGATAGGCACACAGAGACACTCAAGGCTGCACTCCCCAGGTAGACAGGCAGGGAAATAGACAGGGAGATAGGCACACAGAGACACTCAAGGCTGCACTCCCCAGGTAGACAGGCAGAGAGATAGGCACACAGAGACACTCTAGGCTGCATCTCCCAGGTAGACAGGCAGAGAGATAGGCACACAGAGACACTCAAGGCTGCACTCCCCAGGTAGACAGGCAGGGAAATAGACAGGGAGATAGGCACACAGAGACACTCTAGGCTGCACTCCCCAGGTAGACAGGCACAGAGATAGGCACACAGAGACACACAAGGCTGCCCTTCCCAGGGAGATAGGCACACAGAGACACTCTAGGCTGCACCACTCAGGTAGACAGGCAGAGAGATAGGCACACAGAGACACTCAAGGCTGCACTCCCGAGGTAGATAGGCACACAGAGACACTCTAGGCTGCATCTCCCAGGTAGACAGGCAGAGAGATAGGCACACAGAGACACTCAAGGCTGCACTCCCCAGGTAGATAGGCACACAGAGACACTCTAGGCTGCCCTTCCCAGGGAGATAGGCACACAGAGACACTCTAGGCTGCATCTCCCAAGTAGACAGGCAGAGAGATAGGCACACAGAGACACTCTAGACTGCACTCCCCAGGTAGACAGGCAGGGAAATAGACAGGGAGATAGGCACACAGAGACACTCTAGGCTGCACTCCCCAGGTAGACAGGCACAGAGATAGGCACACAGAGACACTCTAGGCTGCATCTCCCAGGTAGACAGGCAGAGAGATAGGCACACAGAGACACTCTAGGCTGCACTCCCCAGGTAGACAGGCACAGAGATAGGCACACAGAGACACTCTAGGCTGCATCTCCCAGGTAGACAGGCAGAGAGATAGGCACACAGAGACACTCTAGGCTGCATCTCCCAGGTAGATAGGCACACAGAGACATTCAAGGCTGCACTCCCCAGGTAGACAGGCAGAGAGATAGGCACACAGAGACACTCTAGGCTGCATCTCCCAGGTAGACACGCAGAGAGATAGGCACACAGAGACACTCTAGGCTGCCCTTCCCAGGTAGATAGGCACACAGAGACACTCTAGGCTGCACTCCCCAGGTAGACAGGCAGAGAGATAGGCACACAGAGACACTCAAGGCTGCACTCCCGAGGTAGATAGGCACACAGAGACACTCTAGGCTGCCCTTCCCAGGGAGATAGGCACACAGAGACACTCTAGGCTGCATCTCCCAAGTAGACAGGCAGAGAGATAGGCACACAGAGACACTCAAGGCTGCACTCCCCAGGTAGACAGGCAGAGAGATAGGCACACAGAGACACTCTAGGCTGCCCTTCCCAGGGAGATAGGCACACAGAGACACTCTAGGCTGCACTCCCCAGGTAGACAGGCACAGAGATAGGCACACAGAGACACTCTAGGCTGCCCTTCCCAGGGAGATAGGCACACAGAGACACTCTAGGCTGCACTCCCCAGGTAGACAGGCAGAGAGATAGGCACACAGAGACACTCAAGGCTGCACTCCCCAGGTAGACAGGCAGGGAAATAGACAGGGAGATAGGCACACAGAGACACTCAAGGCTGCCCTTCCAAGGTAGATAGGCACACAGAGACACTCTAGTCTGCACCACTCAGGTAGACAGGCAGAGAGATAGGCACACAGAGACACTCTAGGCTGCATCTCCCAGGTAGACAGGCAGAGAGATAGGCACACAGAGACACTCAAGGCTGCACTCCCCAGGTAGACAGGCAGGGAAATAGACAGGGAGATAGGCACACAGAGACACTCAAGGCTGCACTCCCCAGGTAGACAGGCAGAGAGATAGGCACACAGAGACACTCAAGGCTGCACTCCCGAGGTAGATAGGCACACAGAGACACTCTAGGCTGCATCTCCCAGGTAGACAGGCAGAGAGATAGGCACACAGAGACACTCAAGGCTGCACTCCCCAGGTAGATAGGCACACAGAGACACTCTAGGCTGCCCTTCCCAGGTAGATAGGCACACAGAGACACTCTAGGCTGCCCTTCCCAGGGAGATAGGCACACAGAGACACTCTAGGCTGCCCTTCCCAGGTAGATAGGCACACAGAGACACTCTAGTCTGCACCACTCAGGTAGACAGGCAGAGAGATAGGCACACAGAGACACTCAAGGCTGCACTCCCGAGGTAGATAGGCACACAGAGACACTCTAGGCTGCCCTTCCCAGGTAGATAGGCACACAGAGACACTCTAGGCTGCATCACCCAGGTACACAGGCACAGCGATAGGCACACAGAGACACACAAGGCTGCCCTTCCCACGTAGATAGGCACACAGAGACACTCTAGGCTGCCCTTCCCAGGGAGATAGGCACACAGAGACACTCTAGGCTGCACTCCCCAGGTAGACAGGCACAGAGATAGGCACACAGAGACACTCTAGGCTGCACTCCCGAGGTAGACAGGCAAAGAGATAGGCACACAGAGACACTCTAGGCTGCACTCCCGAGGTAGACAGGCAAAGAGATAGGCACACAGAGACACTCTAGGCTGCATCTCCCAGGTAGACAGGCACACAGAGACACTCTATGCTGCACTCCTGAGGTAGATAGGCACACAGGGACAGTCTAGGCTGCATCTCCCAGGTAGACAGGCACAGATATAGGCACACAGAGACACACCAGGCTGTCCTTCCCAGGTAGACAGGCAGAGAGATAGGCACACAGAGACACTCAAGGCTGCACTCCCCAGGTAGATAGGCACACAGAGACACTCAAGGCTGCCCTTCCCAGGTAGATAGGCACACAGAGACACTCTAGGCTGCACTCCCCAGGTAGACAGGCACAGAGATAGGCACACAGAGACACTCTAGGCTGCATCTCCCAGGTAGACAGGCAGAGAGATAGGCACACAGAGACACTCTAGGCTGCACTCCCCAGGTAGACAGGCACAGAGATAGGCACACAGAGACACTCTAGGCTGCATCTCCCAGGTAGACAGGCAGAGAGATAGGCACACAGAGACACTCTAGGCTGCACTCCCCAGGTAGACAGGCACAGAGATAGGCACACAGAGACACTCTAGGCTGCATCTCCCAGGTAGACAGGCAGAGAGATAGGCACACAGAGACACTCTAGGCTGCATCTCCCAGGTAGACAGGCAGAGAGATAGGCACACAGAGACACTCTAGGCTGCATCTCCCAGGTAGACAGGCACAGAGATAGGCACACAGAGACACACAAGGCTGCCCTTCCCAGGTAGACAGGGAGAGAGATAGGCACACAGAGACAGTCTACGCTGCACTCCCCAGGTAGACAGGCACACAGAGACACTCTAGGCTGCACTCCCCAGGTAGACAGGCAGGGAAATAGACAGGGAGATAGGCACACAGAGACACTCAAGGCTGCACTCCCGAGGTAGATAGGCACACAGAGACACTCTAGGCTGCATCTCCCAGGTAGACAGGCAGAGAGATAGGCACACAGAGACACTCAAGGCTGCACTCCCCAGGTAGACAGGGAGAGAGATAGGCACACAGAGACACTCTAGGCTGCACTCCCCAGGTAGACAGGCAGGGAAATAGACAGGGAGATAGGCACACAGAGACACTCTAGGCTGCACTCCCGAGGGTGACAGGCAGGGAAACAGACAGGGAGATAGGCACACAAAGACACTCTAGGCTGCACTCCCCAGGTAGATAGGCACAAAGAGACACTCAAGGCTGCACTCCCCAGGTAGATAGGCACACAGAGACACTCTAGTCTGCACCACTCAGGTAGACAGGCAGAGAGATAGGCACACAGAGACACTCTAGGCTGCATCTCCCAGGTAGACAGGCAGAGAGATAGGCACACAGAGACACTCTAGACTGCACTCTCATGTAGACAGGCACACAGAGACACTCAAGGCAGCTATCCCGAGGTAGATAGGCACACAGAGACACACTAGGCTGCATCTCCCAGGTAGACAGCACACAGAGACACTCTAGGCTGCACTCCCCAGGTAGACAGGCAGAGAGATAGGCACACAGAGACACTCAAGGCTGCACTCCCGAGGTAGATAGGCACACAGAGACACTCAAGGCTGCACTCCCGAGGTAGATAGGCACACAGAGACACTCTAGGCTGCCCTTCCCAGGTACATAGGCACACAGAGACACTCTAGGCTGCATCACCCAGGTAGACAGGCACAGCGATAGGCACACAGAGACACACAAGGCTGCCCTTCCCAGGGAGATAGGCACACAGAGACACTCTAGGCTGCATCTCCCAGGTAGACAGGCAGAGAGATAGGCACACAGAGACACTCTAGGCTGCACTCCCCAGGTAGACAGGCACAGAGATAGGCACACAGAGACACTCTAGGCTGCCCTTCCCAGGGAGATAGGCACACAGAGACACTCTAGGCTGCATCTCCCAGGTAGACAGGCAGAGAGATAGGCACACAGAGACACTCTAGGCTGCACTCCCCAGGTAGACAGGCACAGAGATAGGCACACAGAGACACTCTAGGCTGCCCTTCCCAGGGAGATAGGCACACAGAGACACTCTAGGCTGCATCTCCCAGGTAGACAGGCAGAGAGATAGGCACACAGAGACACTCTAGGCTGCACTCCCCAGGTAGACAGGCACAGAGATAGGCACAAAGAGACACTCAAGGCTGCACTCCCCAGGTAGATAGGCACACAGAGACACTCAAGGCTGCCCTTCCCAGGTAGATAGGCACACAGAGACACTCTAGTCTGCACCACTCAGGTAGACAGGCAGAGAGATAGGCACACAGAGACACTCTAGGCTGCATCTCCCAGGTAGACAGGCAGGGAAATAGACAGGGAGATAGGCACACAGAGACACTCTAGGCTGCACTCCCCAGGTAGACAGGCACAGAGATAGGCACACAGAGACACTCTAGGCTGCATCTCCCAGGTAGACAGGCAGAGAGATAGGCACACAGAGACACTCTAGGCTGCACTCCCCAGGTAGACAGGCACAGAGATAGGCACACAGAGACACTCTAGGCTGCATCTCCCAGGTAGACAGGCAGAGAGATAGGCACACAGAGACACTCTAGGCTGCACTCCCATGTAGACAGGCACACAGAGACACTCAAGGCAGCTATCCCGAGGTAGATAGGCACACAGAGACACTCTAGGCTGCACTCCCCAGGTAGACAGGCAGGGAAATAGACAGGGAGATAGGCACACAGAGACACTCTAGGCTGCACTCCCCAGGTAGACAGGCAGGGAAATAGACAGGGAGATAGGCACACAGAGACACTCAAGGCTGCCCTTCCCAGGTAGATAGGCAGTGAGATAGGCACACAGAGACACTCTAGGCTGCATCTCCCAGGTAGACAGGCACACAGAGACACTCTAGGCTGCACTCCCCAGGTAGATAGGCACACAGAGACACTCTAGTCTGCACCACTCAGGTAGACAGGCAGAGAGATAGGCACACAGAGACACTCTAGGCTGCACTCCCCAGGTAGACAGGCAGGGAAATAGACAGGGAGATAGGCACACAGAGACACTCTAGGCTGCACTCCCCAGGTAGACAGGCACAGAGATAGGCACACAGAGACACACAAGGCTGCCCTTCCCAGGGAGATAGGCACACAGAGACACTCTAGGCTGCACCACTCAGGTAGACAGGCAGAGAGATAGGCACACAGAGACACTCTAGACTGCACTCCCCAGGTAGACAGGCAGAGAGATAGGCACACAGAGACACTCTAGACTGCACTCTCATGTAGACAGGCACACAGAGACACTCAAGGCAGCTATCCCGAGGTAGATAGGCACACAGAGACACTCTAGGCTGCATCACCCAGGTAGACAGGCACAGAGATAGGCACACAGAGACACTCTAGGCTGCATCTCCCAGGTAGACAGGCAGAGAGATAGGCAGAAATAGAGACTCTAGGCTTCAATACCCAGGTACATAGGCACACAGAGACACTCTAGGCTGCCCTTCCCAGGTAGACAGGGAGAGAGATAGGCACACAGAGACAGTCTACGCTGCACTCCCCAGGTAGACAGGCAGGGAAATAGACAGGGAGATAGGCACACAGAGACACTCTAGGCTGCACTCCCCAGGTAGACAGGCACAGAGATAGGCACACAGAGACACTCTAGGCTGCATCTCCCAGGTAGACAGGCAGAGAGATAGGCACACAGAGACACTCTAGGCTGCATCTCCCAGGTAGACAGGCAGAGAGATAGGCACACAGAGACACTCTAGGCTGCATCTCCCAGGTAGACAGGCACACAGGGACACTCTAGGCTGCCCTTCCCAGGTAGACAGGCAGGGAAATAGACAGGGAGATAGGCACACAGAGACACTCAAGGCTGCACTCCCCAGGTAGACAGGCAGGGAAATAGACAGGGAGATAGGCACACAGAGACACTCTAGGCTGCACTCCCCAGGTAGACAGGCACAGAGATAGGCACACAGAGACACACAAGGCTGCCCTTCCCAGGGAGATAGGCACACAGAGACACTCTAGGCTGCACCACTCAGGTAGACAGGCAGAGAGATAGGCACACAGAGACACTCAAGGCTGCACTCCCGAGGTAGATAGGCACACAGAGACACTCTAGGCTGCATCTCCCAGGTAGACAGGCAGAGAGATAGGCACACAGAGACACTCAAGGCTGCACTCCCCAGGTAGACAGGCAGGGAAATAGACAGGGAGATAGGCACACAGAGACACTCTAGGCTGCACTCCCCAGGTAGACAGGCACAGAGATAGGCACACAGAGACACACAAGGCTGCCCTTCCCAGGGAGATAGGCACACAGAGACACTCTAGGCTGCACCACTCAGGTAGACAGGCAGAGAGATAGGCACACAGAGACACTCAAGGCTGCACTCCCGAGGTAGATAGGCACACAGAGACACTCTAGGCTGCATCTCCCAGGTAGACAGGCAGAGAGATAGGCACACAGAGACACTCAAGGCTGCACTCCCCAGGTAGACAGGCAGGGAAATAGACAGGGAGATAGGCACACAGAGACACTCTAGGCTGCACTCCCCAGGTAGACAGGCACAGAGATAGGCACACAGAGACACACAAGGCTGCCCTTCCCAGGGAGATAGGCACACAGAGACACTCTAGGCTGCACCACTCAGGTAGACAGGCAGAGAGATAGGCACACAGAGACACTCAAGGCTGCACTCCCGAGGTAGATAGGCACACAGAGACACTCTAGGCTGCATCTCCCAGGTAGACAGGCAGAGAGATAGGCACACAGAGACACTCAAGGCTGCACTCCCCAGGTAGATAGGCACACAGAGACACTCTAGGCTGCCCTTCCCAGGGAGATAGGCACACAGAGACACTCTAGGCTGCATCTCCCAAGTAGACAGGCAGAGAGATAGGCACACAGAGACACTCTAGACTGCACTCCCCAGGTAGACAGGCAGGGAAATAGACAGGGAGATAGGCACACAGAGACACTCTAGGCTGCACTCCCCAGGTAGACAGGCACAGAGATAGGCACACAGAGACACTCTAGGCTGCATCTCCCAGGTAGACAGGCAGAGAGATAGGCACACAGAGACACTCTAGGCTGCACTCCCCAGGTAGACAGGCACAGAGATAGGCACACAGAGACACTCTAGGCTGCATCTCCCAGGTAGACAGGCAGAGAGATAGGCACACAGAGACACTCTAGGCTGCATCTCCCAGGTAGATAGGCACACAGAGACACTCTAGGCTGCACTCCCCAGGTAGACAGGCAGAGAGATAGGCACACAGAGACACTCAAGGCTGCACTCCCGAGGTAGATAGGCACACAGAGACACTCTAGGCTGCCCTTCCCAGGGAGATAGGCACACAGAGACACTCTAGGCTGCATCTCCCAAGTAGACAGGCAGAGAGATAGGCACACAGAGACACTCAAGGCTGCACTCCCCAGGTAGACAGGCAGAGAGATAGGCACACAGAGACACTCTAGGCTGCCCTTCCCAGGGAGATAGGCACACAGAGACACTCTAGGCTGCACTCCCCAGGTAGACAGGCACAGAGATAGGCACACAGAGACACTCTAGGCTGCCCTTCCCAGGGAGATAGGCACACAGAGACACTCTAGGCTGCACTCCCCAGGTAGACAGGCAGAGAGATAGGCACACAGAGACACTCAAGGCTGCACTCCCCAGGTAGACAGGCAGGGAAATAGACAGGGAGATAGGCACACAGAGACACTCAAGGCTGCCCTTCCAAGGTAGATAGGCACACAGAGACACTCTAGTCTGCACCACTCAGGTAGACAGGCAGAGAGATAGGCACACAGAGACACTCTAGGCTGCATCTCCCAGGTAGACAGGCAGAGAGATAGGCACACAGAGACACTCAAGGCTGCACTCCCCAGGTAGACAGGCAGGGAAATAGACAGGGAGATAGGCACACAGAGACACTCAAGGCTGCACTCCCCAGGTAGACAGGCAGAGAGATAGGCACACAGAGACACTCAAGGCTGCACTCCCGAGGTAGATAGGCACACAGAGACACTCTAGGCTGCATCTCCCAGGTAGACAGGCAGAGAGATAGGCACACAGAGACACTCAAGGCTGCACTCCCCAGGTAGATAGGCACACAGAGACACTCTAGGCTGCCCTTCCCAGGTAGATAGGCACACAGAGACACTCTAGGCTGCCCTTCCCAGGGAGATAGGCACACAGAGACACTCTAGGCTGCCCTTCCCAGGTAGATAGGCACACAGAGACACTCTAGTCTGCACCACTCAGGTAGACAGGCAGAGAGATAGGCACACAGAGACACTCAAGGCTGCACTCCCGAGGTAGATAGGCACACAGAGACACTCTAGGCTGCCCTTCCCAGGTAGATAGGCACACAGAGACACTCTAGGCTGCATCACCCAGGTACACAGGCACAGCGATAGGCACACAGAGACACACAAGGCTGCCCTTCCCACGTAGATAGGCACACAGAGACACTCTAGGCTGCCCTTCCCAGGGAGATAGGCACACAGAGACACTCTAGGCTGCACTCCCCAGGTAGACAGGCACAGAGATAGGCACACAGAGACACTCTAGGCTGCACTCCCGAGGTAGACAGGCAAAGAGATAGGCACACAGAGACACTCTAGGCTGCACTCCCGAGGTAGACAGGCAAAGAGATAGGCACACAGAGACACTCTAGGCTGCATCTCCCAGGTAGACAGGCACACAGAGACACTCTATGCTGCACTCCTGAGGTAGATAGGCACACAGGGACAGTCTAGGCTGCATCTCCCAGGTAGACAGGCACAGATATAGGCACACAGAGACACACCAGGCTGTCCTTCCCAGGTAGACAGGCAGAGAGATAGGCACACAGAGACACTCAAGGCTGCACTCCCCAGGTAGATAGGCACACAGAGACACTCAAGGCTGCCCTTCCCAGGTAGATAGGCACACAGAGACACTCTAGGCTGCACTCCCCAGGTAGACAGGCACAGAGATAGGCACACAGAGACACTCTAGGCTGCATCTCCCAGGTAGACAGGCAGAGAGATAGGCACACAGAGACACTCTAGGCTGCACTCCCCAGGTAGACAGGCACAGAGATAGGCACACAGAGACACTCTAGGCTGCATCTCCCAGGTAGACAGGCAGAGAGATAGGCACACAGAGACACTCTAGGCTGCACTCCCCAGGTAGACAGGCACAGAGATAGGCACACAGAGACACTCTAGGCTGCATCTCCCAGGTAGACAGGCAGAGAGATAGGCACACAGAGACACTCTAGGCTGCATCTCCCAGGTAGACAGGCAGAGAGATAGGCACACAGAGACACTCTAGGCTGCATCTCCCAGGTAGACAGGCACAGAGATAGGCACACAGAGACACACAAGGCTGCCCTTCCCAGGTAGACAGGGAGAGAGATAGGCACACAGAGACAGTCTACGCTGCACTCCCCAGGTAGACAGGCACACAGAGACACTCTAGGCTGCACTCCCCAGGTAGACAGGCAGGGAAATAGACAGGGAGATAGGCACACAGAGACACTCAAGGCTGCACTCCCGAGGTAGATAGGCACACAGAGACACTCTAGGCTGCATCTCCCAGGTAGACAGGCAGAGAGATAGGCACACAGAGACACTCAAGGCTGCACTCCCCAGGTAGACAGGGAGAGAGATAGGCACACAGAGACACTCTAGGCTGCACTCCCCAGGTAGACAGGCAGGGAAATAGACAGGGAGATAGGCACACAGAGACACTCTAGGCTGCACTCCCGAGGGTGACAGGCAGGGAAACAGACAGGGAGATAGGCACACAAAGACACTCTAGGCTGCACTCCCCAGGTAGATAGGCACAAAGAGACACTCAAGGCTGCACTCCCCAGGTAGATAGGCACACAGAGACACTCTAGTCTGCACCACTCAGGTAGACAGGCAGAGAGATAGGCACACAGAGACACTCTAGGCTGCATCTCCCAGGTAGACAGGCAGAGAGATAGGCACACAGAGACACTCTAGACTGCACTCTCATGTAGACAGGCACACAGAGACACTCAAGGCAGCTATCCCGAGGTAGATAGGCACACAGAGACACACTAGGCTGCATCTCCCAGGTAGACAGCACACAGAGACACTCTAGGCTGCACTCCCCAGGTAGACAGGCAGAGAGATAGGCACACAGAGACACTCAAGGCTGCACTCCCGAGGTAGATAGGCACACAGAGACACTCAAGGCTGCACTCCCGAGGTAGATAGGCACACAGAGACACTCTAGGCTGCCCTTCCCAGGTACATAGGCACACAGAGACACTCTAGGCTGCATCACCCAGGTAGACAGGCACAGCGATAGGCACACAGAGACACACAAGGCTGCCCTTCCCAGGGAGATAGGCACACAGAGACACTCTAGGCTGCATCTCCCAGGTAGACAGGCAGAGAGATAGGCACACAGAGACACTCTAGGCTGCACTCCCCAGGTAGACAGGCACAGAGATAGGCACACAGAGACACTCTAGGCTGCCCTTCCCAGGGAGATAGGCACACAGAGACACTCTAGGCTGCATCTCCCAGGTAGACAGGCAGAGAGATAGGCACACAGAGACACTCTAGGCTGCACTCCCCAGGTAGACAGGCACAGAGATAGGCACACAGAGACACTCTAGGCTGCCCTTCCCAGGGAGATAGGCACACAGAGACACTCTAGGCTGCATCTCCCAGGTAGACAGGCAGAGAGATAGGCACACAGAGACACTCTAGGCTGCACTCCCCAGGTAGACAGGCACAGAGATAGGCACAAAGAGACACTCAAGGCTGCACTCCCCAGGTAGATAGGCACACAGAGACACTCAAGGCTGCCCTTCCCAGGTAGATAGGCACACAGAGACACTCTAGTCTGCACCACTCAGGTAGACAGGCAGAGAGATAGGCACACAGAGACACTCTAGGCTGCATCTCCCAGGTAGACAGGCAGGGAAATAGACAGGGAGATAGGCACACAGAGACACTCTAGGCTGCACTCCCCAGGTAGACAGGCACAGAGATAGGCACACAGAGACACTCTAGGCTGCATCTCCCAGGTAGACAGGCAGAGAGATAGGCACACAGAGACACTCTAGGCTGCACTCCCCAGGTAGACAGGCACAGAGATAGGCACACAGAGACACTCTAGGCTGCATCTCCCAGGTAGACAGGCAGAGAGATAGGCACACAGAGACACTCTAGGCTGCACTCCCATGTAGACAGGCACACAGAGACACTCAAGGCAGCTATCCCGAGGTAGATAGGCACACAGAGACACTCTAGGCTGCACTCCCCAGGTAGACAGGCAGGGAAATAGACAGGGAGATAGGCACACAGAGACACTCTAGGCTGCACTCCCCAGGTAGACAGGCAGGGAAATAGACAGGGAGATAGGCACACAGAGACACTCAAGGCTGCCCTTCCCAGGTAGATAGGCAGTGAGATAGGCACACAGAGACACTCTAGGCTGCATCTCCCAGGTAGACAGGCACACAGAGACACTCTAGTCTGCACCACTCAGGTAGACAGGCAGAGAGATAGGCACACAGAGACACTCTAGGCTGCACTCCCCAGGTAGACAGGCACAGAGATAGGCACACAGAGACACTCTAGGCTGCATCTCCCAGGTAGACAGGCAGAGAGATAGGCACACAGAGACACTCTAGGCTGCACTCCCCAGGTAGACAGGCAGGGAAATAGACAGGGAGATAGGCACACAGAGACACTCTAGGCTGCACTCCCCAGGTAGACAGGCACAGAGATAGGCACACAGAGACACACAAGGCTGCCCTTCCCAGGGAGATAGGCACACAGAGACACTCTAGGCTGCACCACTCAGGTAGACAGGCAGAGAGATAGGCACACAGAGACACTCTAGACTGCACTCCCCAGGTAGACAGGCAGAGAGATAGGCACACAGAGACACTCTAGACTGCACTCTCATGTAGACAGGCACACAGAGACACTCAAGGCAGCTATCCCGAGGTAGATAGGCACACAGAGACACTCTAGGCTGCATCACCCAGGTAGACAGGCACAGAGATAGGCACACAGAGACACTCTAGGCTGCATCTCCCAGGTAGACAGGCAGAGAGATAGGCAGAAATAGAGACTCTAGGCTTCAATACCCAGGTACATAGGCACACAGAGACACTCTAGGCTGCCCTTCCCAGGTAGACAGGGAGAGAGATAGGCACACAGAGACAGTCTACGCTGCACTCCCCAGGTAGACAGGCAGGGAAATAGACAGGGAGATAGGCACACAGAGACACTCTAGGCTGCACTCCCCAGGTAGACAGGCACAGAGATAGGCACACAGAGACACTCTAGGCTGCATCTCCCAGGTAGACAGGCAGAGAGATAGGCACACAGAGACACTCTAGGCTGCATCTCCCAGGTAGACAGGCAGAGAGATAGGCACACAGAGACACTCTAGGCTGCATCTCCCAGGTAGACAGGCACACAGGGACACTCTAGGCTGCCCTTCCCAGGTAGATAGGCACACAGAGACACTCTAGGCTGCCCTTCCCAGGTAGATAGGCACACAGAGACATTCAAGGCTGCACTCCTGAGGTAGATAGGCACACAGGGACAGTCTAGGCTGCACTCCCCAGGTAGACAGGCACAGATATAGGCACACGGAGACACTCTATGCTGCACTCCCGAGGTAGATAGGCAAAGAGACACACCAGGCTGCCCTTCCCAGGTAGACAGGGAGAGAGATAGGCACACAGAGACACTCAAGGCTGCACTCCCCAGGTAGACAGGCACACAGAGACACTCAAGGCTGCACTCCCCAGGTAGACAGGCAGGGAAATAGACAGGGAGATAGGCACACAGAGACACTCAAGGCTGCACTCCCCAGGTAGACAGGCAGAGAGATAGGCACACAGAGACACTCTACGCTGCACTCCCGAGGTAGATAGGCACACAGAGACACTCTAGGCTGCACTCCCCAGGTAGACAGGCAGGGAAATAGACAGGGAGATAGGCACACAGAGACACTCAAGGCTGCACTCCCGAGGTAGATAGGCACACAGAGACACTCTAGGCTGCACTCCTGAGGTAGATAGGCACACAGGGACACTCTAGGCTGCACTCCCCAGGTAGACAGGCAGGGAAATAGACAGGGAGATAGGCACACAGAGACACTCAAGGCTGCACTCCCCAGGTAGACAGGCAGAGAGATAGGCACACAGAGACACTCTAGGCTGCATCTCCCAGGTAGACAGGCAGAGAGATAGGCAGAAATAGAGACTCTAGGCTTCAATACCCAGGTACATAGGCACACAGAGACACTCTAGGCTGCCCTTCCCAGGTAGACAGGGAGAGAGATAGGCACACAGAGACAGTCTACGCTGCACTCCCCAGGTAGACAGGCACAGAGATAGGCACACAGAGACACTCTAGGCTGCACTCCCCAGGTAGACAGGCAGAGAGATAGGCACACACAGACACTCAAGGCTGCACTCCCTTGGTAGACAGGCAGGGAAATAGACAGGGAGATAGGCACACAGAGACACTCAAGGCTGCCCTTCCCAGGTAGATAGGCAGTGAGATAGGCACACAGAGACACTCTAGGCTGCCCTTCCCAGGTAGACAGGGAGAGAGATAGGCACACAGAGACAGTCTACGCTGCACTCCCCAGGTAGACAGGCACAGAGATAGGCAGACAGAGACACTCTAGGCTGCATCTCCCAGGTAGACAGGCACACAGAGACACTCTAGGCTGCCCTTCCCAGGGAGATAGGCACACAGAGACACTCTAGGCTGCACTCCCGAGGGTGACAGGCAGGGAAACAGACAGGGAGATAGGCACACAAAGACACTCTAGGCTGCACTCCCCAGGTAGATAGGCACAAAGAGACAAACTATGCTGCACTCCCGAGGTAGATAGGCACACAGAGACACTCTAGGCTGCATCCTTACATTCTCCCTGGGAACATCCAACTCTCAGACAATATGGAGAGAAAACAAAACAATTGTTCTTATTTTCTCTATTTATCAACAGTAAAACTTTTAAGGATTCTACAACTACCTTGACTATAAATGGATAAATGGTACCAAAACAAAATGAAATGAAAATCCCAAAGGATAAACAAAAAACCTAAAATAAATGCTAACATTTGGTCTTGGGATACATGTACCAATAACACATGAGACCACAAACCACCTATTATCATAGCAAGGTTGGCAGTACATGTACATAACCAAAGATCAACCATTTGTGCAAATCCAAACAGCTACTTGCAGCACACATTGTTCATCTTTCTCTTAAGCATGGGTTCATACCTGTAATCACATCACTTATCTAAAATGTCCCTCCAAGAACCTTGTTTTAAAAAAATGGGTAATATTTGAATTATTCCTAAAGACAACAATACAAGACAAACAAAACAAATGATGCACACAAATACTACCATCCAAAGAAACTAACAAACTTGTTCACAAAAATGGTTAATACCCGAACAACTATTTCCTCTCACAAATTGGCTTATTCCACAGAAAAATCCCAAATGGAGAAGACTAAAATTTCTGGCTGTACACACCAGAGTGACTTATCCTGCTGTAAGGAGCCCATGGGCCACCCGATGTTGATTCCATGCTCTACCTGCCAAGCACTAGGGCAGCTGGTGCCACTTCAGAGAATCCTAAAGGGAACATCCTCAGGACAAGTGGTCCTGGCAGCTTCGAGGGCTTCACCTGAAAATTCCCCAAGCGCGGCCAGTTGAACACGAGTAGCAAGACTCCAGGCTTCCTTCACCAAAACCTGTTACTGTGTCCAAACTCCTGCTTCACACTGGACAAGCCAATAACTCACCAAACGAGGTGTTGGGGCATGGAGTACCGACTTTAGTCTGCCATCCTCTGGGTCTGATGGACTTCCAAATAATGTCTTGGAAAATTATATTACTCAGATCAAAATTCAGGCTCCTTTTATACTAAAAAGAGGAAGGACTATTGTTGGCTGTTGCAAACTTCTTGCTGTACAAATTCTTTATTCCTGTAGCTGTCTACCTGGGTCAGGTCATAGTGCACCTCTAAAACCTCTACAAAGTAACATTTGTTTTCTTATTCTGCCACTTCTTATCTTTTACAAGTACAAAAGTGGTAATATTCTTAAACGTCAAAGCCTTAAGAATTGGCTCACCTGTATATTTCAGTCAAAAGGCAACATTCCTTTACAAAAGGTACAGAGCTAGCAAGAGTAACCCTAGGAAAGGGGACACCACAATACAGCCAAAGAAACAAATCTACTATACAGTCAGATTTGTTCTTTTCTATTACATATCCCTTCATTTCCCATTTCTGAGTTTACCTATATTTCCCCAAAATATCTTTGACTCAACTTATTTTTATGAGGCTATCAAATTCATCATTCTATCTCCTAGGGTACCTAAAAAGGTAACATTCAAAAGGTACTCTTAATCTAAAAATATTAAACTGATTAAAAGCAACATGTTTACATCATGATAAAGGACTCAATTTTCCAAGAAAACATAATACTTCTTATTATGTGTACACCTAACAACACTGCATCAAAATACATGAAGCAAAAAATAATAGACATGTGTTGCAGCCTCTGACTCAGTAATGAAAACATCTATCAGAAACAGACAGATCCAGCCGGCATAACATCAGTATGGACATAGATGAACTCACAGTAACAATCACCTGAATGTGAACAACTATAGACTACTTTATATGACAATAACAAAAAACCACACTCTTCTCAAGCTCAAACAGAACATTGACCAAGATAGACAACTTTATAGGTCATGAAACACAGTGTAACAAATCAACAACAGTAGAAATTGTACCATATCTACTTTCAGATCACAACAGAATTATACTACAAACCATTAACAGAAAAAAATGGAAAATTCAACAACATGTACAGATTAAATAACACATTTCTAAACAACATTAACTGGATATATCTCACAAAAGAACAAAGATCTAAAATCATTTAGAAACTGGAAAATAGTTAATTATATCTTATTATCTTCTGCTTATTTTAGATTTAAAGCAGAAACAAAAAAAAATTGAAACTATGAAGTGTAGACAAAGTCAACAAAACCAAAGACAGACTCCTTGAAAAAGACAATAAACTTTATAAGCCTGTGCCTAGGCTACGTACGAAGAAAACAGTAGACACAAATGACTCATACAGAAATCAAAGACAAGAATATCATCACTACAGCCACCAAAGATGACACTAGATAATACAGGAATACCATATACAGCTCTACACCCACAAAGTTGATACAAATAAACCAGTTTCTTGAAAACTACAATCTGTCAAATTTTATATAAGATGAAATAGATTAACAGCTAAAAGCCTATTCAAAGAAAGATATTGAATCAATAATTAATAACCACAACAGACAACAACCAGGTTCAGACAAATTCATTGGTGAATTCTACTAAACACTGAATAAACTTACATTACTTCTTTTTCAGAGGATAGAGGCAGACAGAATACTTCAAAACTCTACGAGTCCAAAATTACACTAATACCACAACCAGGTAAAGCTTTATAAGAAAATGAAGATTACACAGCATATCTCTCATAAACATAGATACAAAAATCCTTATCAAAATATTAACTAACAACATTCAAAAATATACAAAAACAATTATATACTAGGACCAAATAAGATTTATCCCAGGCATGGAAAGCTACATTCAACATTTAAAGATAAATTACTGTAATCCGTCATATCAACAAACTAAACAGAAAACAAAAAAAGATGATATAAATAAATCCAGAAAAAGAATGTGACAAAATCCATCAGCCATTATAATAACAGAACAAAACAAAACAAACAAAAGAACCTCTCAGTAAGGAAGGAAGAGAGAACAACTTCCTCAATTTGATAAGGCCTAAGTATGATGTTAGCTGTAAGTTTTTGTAATTGACAGTGAGAAACTCAAACCTTTTGCACTAAAATCAGGTACAAGAAAAGGATGTACCCCTAATTCATTTTCAACATCCTACTGGAAGTCCTAGATAATGCAGTAAGACAAGGAAACAACATAAAAGGTATACAGATTGGTAAGAAAATGGTCTTCGTTCACAGATAACATGATCTTTTATGTAGAAAATCTAGAAGAATCAACAATGACAAAATCCTACAATAAGCAATTACAGCAAGGTTGCATGATAGAAAATTCATATGCAAAGGTAAATCACTTTCTGTATACCAGCAATGAACAAGTAAAATTTGAAATTTAAAACACAATACCATTCTATGTCTGTGAGTCTATTTCTGTTTTCTATTTATGTTTTTTTTTCTTTTTTTAGATTCCACTTATGAACGATCTCATATGGTATTTCTCTTTCTCTTTCTCGCTTACTTCACTTAGAATGACATTCTCCAGGGCCATCCATGTTGCTGCAAAGGGCATTATGTTGTCGGTTTTTATGGCTGAGTAGGGGCCAAACAGTGGGAAAAGATAGACTGGGATTTCAAAATTGTACAATAGACAAACAAGACTGTACAGTATAGCACAGGGAAATATAGACAAGATCTTATGGTAGCTCAAAGAGAAAAAATGTGACAATGAATATATACATAATGTTTATGTATAACTGAAAAATTGTGCTCTACACTGCAATTTGGCACAACATTCTAAAATGATTATAAGTCAATAAAAAAAGTTCAAAAAAAAACCACAAGACCATTTTCATTAACACCATGAAAAATAAAACACATACATATAAATCTAACAAAATACGTATAAGATCTATGTGACAAAAACTAAAAAACTCTAATGAAATCAAAGCAAAATATTTAAGTGGAGATATTTTCCACATTCCTAAATAGGAAGATACAATATTGTATCAATTTATCACTACTGCCAAACTTGATCTATAGATTTGAAGCAATCCCAATCAAAATCTCACCAAGTATTTTGTGGATATTGTCAAACTAATTCTAGAATTTAAAGAAGAACAAAAGTGGAAGATTAACACTAACCAACTTCAACCTACAATATTCAAGACACTGCGATAATAATAAAATAGACAAATAATTCAACATAACAATAGAGCCCTAAAACAAACCCATATAAACATAGTCACCAAACCTTTAAAAACAAAGCAGAGGCAATAACACAGAGCAAAGGTACTCTTTTCAATGAACAGTACTACAACACCTAGACATCCAAATGGAAAAAAAAAAAAATGAAGCTACACATGGACCTATGTGTCACAAAAAATGAACTCAAAAAATATCATACATCTAAATGTAAAATATAAAATGCAAACATCCTAAACTAGAAAAGAAAGTAAAAAATCTAAATAATTCTTTGGCAATGACTTTTTAGATAGAACACCAAGGACACAATCCATGAAAAAAATCATCGATAACCTGGACTTCATTAAAATGAACACCTCTGGTTCTACAAAACACACTGTCAATGACATATGAGGACATACATAAGAATAGTGACAGACTGTGAGATAATACTCGCAAGCAGCACATCTGATAAAGGACGGTTATCCAAAATATATATACAACTCTTAAAACACAACAATAAAAAAACCCACACAATCCTATGAAAACGTGAGGCAAAGACATTAATGGACGCTTTACCAAAGAAGATATACAGACAGCAAGCATATCAACAGATATTCCATATCATATGTTATCACGGTAATTTAAACTAAAATAACAATGAGATATCACTTAAAATAGAAAGGCCAAAATCCAGGATACTGACAACACTGAATGCTGGTAAGGATGTGGAACAACTGAAGCTCTCATTCATTACTACGGAATACAAAAATAGTGTACCCAGTATGGAAAACAGCGTAGTACTTTCTTACCAAACTAAATATACTTTTCACCGATGACATAATAATCCTATTTCTTGTTGTGCACACAAAGCAACTGCAAACTTATTTCCACACAAAACATAAAGCACATGGATGTTTACAGTGGCTTCATTTTAACTACCAAAATTTGGAAGCAACCAAGATATCCTTCAGTAGTTAAATGGATACACAAAATATTTTAAATCCATTCAATGCTAAATAGAAACTATCAAGTCATGTAATAACATGAAGGAAATCTAAACACATAGAACTAAATGAAATAAGACAACTAGAAAATGCTGCATACTGTATGATTCCAAGTGTATCATATTCTAGAAGGAGCTAAACTATAGAAAAAGTAAAAAGATCAGTGGATGCCAAGGGTTATACAGGTGGAGCACAGAGAAATTCTAGAGAAGGGAAAATCCTCTGTATGATACTACAATACTAGAAACATGCCATACATTTATCCAAATCCATAGACTGTGCAACACCAAGAGTGAACCCTACCTGAAACTATGGACTTCACAAAATTCTGATGTGTTAATGTAAAGTTGGATATCTACCTTCATTAGTAAAAAACACTTAAAATACAAGTGTACAAATACTCCCAGGTAAAATATTAATAAGCACTGAAAAATAAGGTAAAGTTCATGGAAATGGATAGATCTATCTGGAACTAATAAAGCAACAAAAGCAAACATAAGAAACTTTAATTTACAAGGAAGACCTAAATCAACAGAATACATTGCTGGATAGGGATAGTCAGTATCAGAAGATGCTATACATAAAACATCCTAAAGATACCAACAAAAACCTACTAAAGCTCATCACTGAATTTAGCAAGGTTGCAGGATACAAAATTAATTACTTTCTGATAGTTCATTGTTACTATCAGAAATGCAACAGAAATACAACAGATCTCTGTATATTAAGGAAACGATCCCATTTACAATCCCATCAAAAACAATAAAATACTTAGGAATAAATCTTACTGAGGACGTGAAGGACCTGTACTCAGAAAACTACAAGACACTAATGAAAGACATCTTCAATAACATAATACAAACAGATGGAAAGATATATCACGTTGATACACTTCAAGAATTAATACTGTTAAAATGAAATGTCTTTCAGGACAGTTCCCCTGGCACTTTCACGGAACCATCCTGGTATTTCCTAACATTTGCACAAAATTTTCTTTTTAACAATAAACTGATACTGAAACATACAACAGAATATGATTCAGTTATAAAAAATAAAAAAAGGAATCTTGCTATTTGCCACCACCTGGATGGACTTAGATGGGATTACACTAAACTAAGGAAGTCACACAATAAAACACAAATACACTACCATTTCACTTATATGTAAAATCTAAGACAAAAAACACATTACCAAAGGTAGCAAAATATAAACTGAGTTACAGATACAGAGAACAAATAGGTTTTGCCAAAGAGTAGGAAGATGGGGCAGGTGAGAAGTAAGTGAGGGAAATCAAGAGTTATAACTTTACAGTGGAAAATAAACGGCATGGGTATAAAATGTGCACTATGGGGAATATAGTCAATAACTATGTAATATCTTTGTATCATGACATATTGTAACTAGATGGTGATCACTTTGAAATGTATAGAAATATTGAATTACTGTGTTCTGTAACGGAAACTAACACAGTTTCCAGGTCAATTATATGTCAAAACAAACTCACAAAAAAAGAGATTAGATTTGTAGGGGTGGAAGGAGGGAGGAACTGCATGAAGGTGGTCAAATGGTACAAAATTCTAGGTATAACATAAATAAATACTAGAGATAGAACTTATACCATTATAAATATAATTAACCCTGCTGTAAGGTATGTTTCAAAATTCCTGAAAGAGAAGATCTTAAAAGTTCTCATCACACCCTAAAAGCCATTATTATGTCTTTCTTCATAAGTATATAAGATGATAGATGTTAACTAAACTTACTGTGATAATCACTCCATGATGTAAGTCAAATCATTATGCTGTACACCTTAAACTTATACAGTACTATACATCAATTACATCCTAATAAAACTGGAAGAAACAACCCCCCCAGTAGGGTACTGGCATAAAAAGATACATAAACCAACGGAACAAAATCAAAAGCCAAGAAATAAACCCATGCATATATAGTTAACCTATATCTGACAATGGAGCCAAGATAAGTCAATGAAGATAAGATATTCTCTTTAATAAACGGTAGTGGGAAAATTGGATATTCACATGTAAAAGGTAGACCTCTATTTTACACCACTCACAAAAACTAATTCTAAATGGATTAAACACTTAAACATAAGACCTGAAACTACACAACTTCTAAAAGAAAACACAGCAAAAAAATCACTTTGACACAGCCTTCACAACGATTTTTTGATAATGGCATCTAAAACATAAGCAACAACAACAGTAAAAAACACAACACAATTACACTGCATAGCACAGGAAAATATATACAAGATCTTGTGGTGGCTCACAGTGAAAAAAAATGTGATAATGAAGATGTGTCTCTTCATGTATAACAGAAAAATTGTGCTCTATACTGGAATTTGACACAACACTGTAAAATGACTACAGCTGAATAAAAAAATGTTAAACAAAAAAACACAACAACTGAGACTACATCAAACTTAAAGCTTATACATGCTAAAATAAATGAAGAAAATAAAAAGATAAGCTAAGGAATGTGAAAAATATTTGAAAGTCATATATATCATAAAGGGCTAATATAAAACCAAAGAATTCACAAAACTCATTAGTAACAAAATCAAACAATCCAGTTAAAAGTTTGGGAAAGGGCCTAAATAGACATTTTTTCCAAAACATATGTACAGATGGCCAAAAGGGACATGAAAAGGTGCGCCACCTCGCTAACAGTCAGAGAAAGGCAAATGAAAACAATAACATATCAGCTTATGCCTATTAGAATAGCTACCATCAAAAAGACAAGAGACAAAATTTGGACATGTGAAGAAAAGAGAACATTTGTATCCTCTTGGTGGAATTGTGAAATTGTACAGCCATTATGAAAAACAGTATGGAAGTTTTCCAAAAAATTAAAAATAGAACTACCATATAATCCAACAATTGCACTTCTAGCTATATATTGGAAAGAAATGAAAGCACCATGTGAAAGAGACATGTTTCCCCTCTGTTCATGGCAGGATATGTATATGTGTGTGTGTGTGTATGTATAAATTATATTGTATCTTTATTATATGAAAGTATATATAATAAAATAATGAACACATATAATATAATGAAACAATATAATAAGATACTATTCAGCCATATAGAAGAAGAAAATCCTGTCATTTGCAACAATGTGGATAGACCTTGGGGCATTATGCTAGGTTACATAAGTTAGAGAAAGACAAGTACCATATGATCTCACTTATATGTAAAATCTAAAACAAACAAACCAAACTCAAAAAAAAGAAATCAGATTTGTGGTTTCCAGACATAGAGAGTGGAGAAATTGTATGAAGGTGGACAAAAGGCACAAATCTACAGTAACTACGTGGTATGTAATATACAATGTGATGATACTGATGACTATAGGTCACAGGGCTGGACAGTATATTGAAAGGTGCTGTTAGAAAAGATCCTGAAAGTTCTCATTTTCAGCAAAACATTATTTTTCAAAGTTTACAGGATGATGGATGTTAACAAAGCTTATTGTGATAATCATTTCACAATACGTGTAAGTCAAGTCCTTATGCTCTACAAGTTAAACTCCTGCAGTGCTAGACATCAATTATGTCTCAATAAAACTAAAAGATAATCATGTAGAGTAGACTATCTGCAACCTTGTAATATAAAATTGGCAAAACATGGAAAAATTTCATGCCAATTACTACTGAAATAAAGGTCAGTGACTTCACATAAAACTGGGCAAAGGCTCTAGTTGCTGATGATTCCCTATCTCCACAGCCATTCCTTGCAAACTATGTAACTAGCTCCTCCATCTCAGGCTAGGGGTAGACTGGCCAATCGCAGGCACTGACAGAAGACTGAGGACGGCAAGAGAGAAAGGATTCAAGATATTTCTCTGTCTTTATCCATCTCTGGCACTGTTTTCTCCTAGTAGTGGTGTCCCCATCATGATCTAAACTCCTGCTGCACAGCCCTGGCTTACACTGGGCTTGTACTACTAATATTCAGACTCATGGCCCAACAAACTGGGTACTTATCCTCAACGGCACTAAGAAGCAAGAAAATGCAAATAAAATTTTCAAATACAACTAGGTTGTTCTACAATCATGTTATCAAATGTTATTTAACACACATTAAATATTGTTAAAAAGGCCATGATACCCAAAGCAATCTACAGATTTAATACAATCCCTATCAAATTACCCAGGACATTTTTCACAGGACTAGAATAAATAATCCTAAAATTGATACAGAATAATAAAGGACCCAGAATTGCCAAACCAATACTAAAGAAAAATAACGAAGCTGGAGGACTAACCATCCCAAACTTCAGACAATACTACAGAACTACAGTAATCAAAACAATCAGACATATGGATCAATGGAACAGAATAAACAGCCCAGAAATAAATCCACACACTTATGGTCAATTAATATTTAGCAAAGGAGACAAGAGCATACAATGGAGTAAAGACAGTCTCTTCAGCAAATGGTGTAGGGAAAACTGGGTATTTGCATGTAAATCACGGAAGTTAGAACACTCCCTCACACCATTCACAAAAATTAACTCAAAATAGCTTAAAGACTTAAACATAACACAAGACACTATAAACCTCTTAGAAGAAAACAGACAAAACATTCTCTGACAGAAATCTTAGCAATACTCTCCTAGGGCAGTCTACCCAAGGAATAGAAATAAAAGCAAAAATTAAAAAAAAAAAAAGGACGTAATTTAACTTATACACTCTTGCACAGCAAAGGAAACCATAAGCAAAACAAAATGACAACCTACAAAATGAGAAAAAGTATCTGCAAAAGATGAGACTGACAAAACCCCAATCTCCAGAATATATAAACAGCTCATACAACATAAAACAAGAAAAAAAACGAAACACCCCAATCCAAAAATGGGCAAAAGACCTAAAACAGCCATTCTCCAATGAAGACATACAAATGGCCAACAAGAACATGAAAAAATGCTCAATATCACTAATTATCAGAGACAAAACTCCATAAATGATAAGAGCTGTAGAGGGTGTGCAGAAAAGGGAACCTCCTACACTGTTGGTGGGAATATAGTTTGGTGCAGCTGTTATGGAAAACAGTATGCCAATTCCTCAAAAAAATAAAAATAGACTTATGATATGATCCAGCAATCCCACTCCTGGGCATATATCCAGAGGGAACCTTAATGCACTCCAGTGTTCATAGCAGCACTATTTACAATAGCAAAGACCTGGAAACAGCCTAAATGTCCATCGACAGATGACTAGATAAAGTTGTGGTATATGTATACAATGGAATACTACACCACCATTAAAAAGAATAAAATAATACCATTTGCAGCAACATGGATGGACCTGGAGAAGGTCATTCTAAGTGAAGGAAGCCAAAAAGAGAAATAAATATACCATAAGATATCACTTATATATGGAATCAAAAAAACAAAGGCAAACAAATTTATATACAAAACAGAAAGAGACACACAGACATAGAAAACAAACTTACAGTTACCAACGGGAGAAAGGAGTAGGAAGGGATAAACTGGGAGTCTGAGATTTGCACGTACTAGCTAATATATATATATAATAGATAAACAACAAGTTCATACTGTGTAGCACAGGAAACTATATTCAATATTTTGAAGTAACTTATCGTAAAAAAGAATATGAAAAGGAATATATATATGTTCATGTAGGACTGAAGCATTAAGCTGTACACCAGAAGCTGACACATTGAAAACTGACTATACTTCTACATATATATAGACAGAGAGTCAGAGAGACAGAGAGAGAGAGAGAGCGAGCGCATACAAGCATTAAAGGCTCAACCAAAAAAAAAAAAAAAAAAACTGTTGGAATCAACTAAGAAATATAGTAATTTCTCATATAGAAACTTTGAGATATAGAATGGTTTACTTTCACAGGGGAAAAAAAGGTAAAGCCCCACAAAATTGAGAACACATTTTTAATATTTACAGAGAATATCTCCATCATTTGGACAGTGGCTTTGTTTTCCGTTTTATTCGGTTTGTTTGTTTCTAGCCGTCACTTAACGAAGAGTTTCTATCACCGTGCTGTTATCCTTACAAGACATTTTTACCTCTCCAAAATTTCCATAAGATATTTGGTTCATGCCAAAAGATCTTTGACATCTGATCCTATCTAAAACATAATCATATTGATCCATACCAAATGGTTTTGGAGAAGACCAAATATCAAGGACATTTTGGCACTGACCAAACGTCCTTTGGAAAGGACCAAAACGTCTGCTCACCCTTGTTATAAATTTGACTCACACTGAATTGGTCTGAAGGATTCTAAGCAAATCAAAGTTATTATATTTGACTTTCAGTATCAGAGTATGCGTTCACTGGACCTACTAATCAGTTATAATGCTGTTAAACGTACTGCCATCAGCACTCTGGGGAGACAGGAAACCCTAATTTGTGGTATTTGCAGTAACTGCAGTACTCTCATTATGGTGTACGTTTTGTAGACAAAGTAGTGAAGAGATACTCATAAAACTACCAGCCAGTCTCAAAGCTAAGCTTTAAAACCTTGTAAATTTTTTATGGAAGAAAAGCTTGACATCAACTGTCTCACGCAGAAAGAATATTAGAGATCAGCTATTACATAATACCACTCATAGAGAATTCAAGTCTTACGACAAATGAAAATGGACACACGTAAAGGCAATTTATATTCTCTAAAGCCAATTATCACCTTATCTCCTAATATACTTATTTACCCCTTTCCTAACTTGTAGACTCATTTATAACTTCAAAAGTTCTGTATATTATATTGTAATTTCAACTTAACCTGCATCCTTTTACTTTCATATTACTAAGTTGATTAAAAGCATTTACAATCTAATGCTATGAAATGTGATTAGTAATGTCATATTTCTTAAAGTTATTTTGTCAACACTTGGCACACTGAATCTAATCTGATCAAGTTATAGATAATATTACCTTGTTTACAAATCTGATTTACGGTAATTGGCATAAAACTATAACTCGACTTTAATAATTTATCTATCAATTGGAGACATAGCAGATCATTTCATTTAATTATATCCTTTCAAAAAAGTAGATATGAAGAAATTTTAAAAACGCTGCTTCGCACTTCAGGCAACTGTAAGATACTTTAAACATCACTCATTCATTTGTTACTGAAAGCTGCTACTCTTCGGATGGGAGTACCTTTAGTGTGAATCCTCTACATAAAATGGGTAACTATATTCTTTGAGAAATCTACCTTTAGATATAGTGTATTCCAGTCCTGTAATTCTTTTTCTTTTCTTCCAAGTAAAAGATCTGTTATCACTAGATCACTATAGATTAAGACTGATTGCGTGTGTCACACCCTTTCCATGTTTCCCCCCCCCAAAAAAATTGTAAATAATTGGACAGTAGTTATTATTAAAATTATCCTCTAAATTAGTTTCTTTTACAAGATACTCCAAGGCACTGCCAATACAAATGCAGTCTTAGAATCAAAATCTCAACTGTGTGGCTGTAAAAACCTTTGTTAAGAACTGAGAAAAATTTAAGAGTATGCCTCATTGAAACATTCTTCTAGACAACCAGGCTTCTAACACTCAGTCCAAGGTACAAAGAGGGCTTTTTCAAAGAAATTTCCAGCTCTTTAGTCTCATAGAATGGACTCAAATTTTATACTCAGGAAGGCCACAAAGTTTCTAAGCCTGTACTGAAAGGAACACTGATCACTCAAAATTAAAACAAGTCTTTGAGACCCCAAATTCTAGCAAGTAGGACACAGCCTAAGAAAGCTGCTCACCTGCATACACGGGGTAGATTTTAGGGCCAAGGATGACCCATTTGGGAGAGATGGGAGCACAGAGGGTAAAGGCAAGAGGCATGCACAATCCATCCAAGAAAGTCATAAGGACTCCTAACCAAGGGACAGGCATGTGCCCAGGTAAATTTCAAGATTTCTGTGGACCAGTGACTACTATGTGCTTCCCTCTTTTTGCAAATGAGAGTCTTCATTGTACTGTCCTCATCTCACCGTGGTATATTGTGTTTGTGGCAGTCAAGTAACTTGACTATGACAGAGTCTATAGCTTTGCATATCAGGAAGGACCTGATGCACTTCATCTCAACCTGGACTTGACTAGATAACAAGATGCTGAACTCTGAGCCTGATGCAATAACGGGATGACACTTCGCAGTTCCTGGGGAGTGCTGAGGGTATCTTGCATGCAAGACAAATTTACATAATTTGTAGCTGCTCTAAAGACGGCCCGTTTTTATTCTTCTTCCCATCAGTATGTGGACTTTATTCCCTTTCCTCTTGAATCTGCATTACCCCTGTGACAGCTTAACAAACAGAATGTACTGAAAGTGACAGTGTACCAATCACAGATAGACTTTTTAAAGAGAACTTATAGGGTGGTCTACTTCCTCCCTCTAGGATTTCTCACTCTTGGAAGACTACTTCTGGGAACTCAGTCATCACGCTGTGCAGTGCCCACGACAAATGTACGGGACACCTCCTGATGTTCCAACTGTCAGTCTCAGATGAGCTCCCAGCCACCAGCCTGCATCAGATACTGACCATGTGAACCGGCCATCTTGGCCGTCCAGAACAACTGATCCCACACATGATGCGACCAAAGTTGACATTATCAGGTAAGAAAGCCATGTAGCTTAACACAGTCAACACCAAGACCAGCGAGCAATAATAAAACAGTTGTTGTTTTAGGCTACTAAATTCTGGAGTGGCTTGTTATGAGACAGTAAGTAACTGAAATAGGGGGTGTCCGTGTGTGGGCGGGAATAAAGGCATGAGAACGGAAGAGACTTAACAGGCGAGAAAGTTACATGAAAGAAAAGAGGCTGACAAGAGAATCCTGGGACTTCAGAACTGCTACGCAGAAGAACAGAAGACGGCAACAGAATCTGTGAAACATGTTCATAAAGGTAGAAGGGAACAGAGGAGATTGGGAGTGACCTCTAAGCCAGTGGAAGAGACAGGAGCCACAGAGGTTAGTGCTAATGAGAAATCAAATAAGATACAGCTGGTAATTGCTTGTTACATTTAATGACATGGAAGTCAGAGGTGGTCTTAGCAAAAATAGATCGGCAAACTGACAGGGAAGAAGCCAGACTGGTAGAGGTAGAGGTAGTTGAAGAATAAACAGTAAATGAATAGAGAAAAAATGTATGTAAAGGTTGAAATTACCTGTATCTGCTGATGAAAAGGAAAACAGTACACAAGTCAGGGTGAGAGAAAAATATTTTACTCTTTCCAGAAAGGATCCTCAAACAACAATACATCCATTTAGGCACTGTCTATGCCCATTGTCCAAACACACAACAACCTCAAAAGAACATTTGCTACAAAGCAGATTTTGTAATAACTTAGCTGTATTATGGATCCAAAGGAAATTATTTACTGACATATTAAATGACCGTGTTAAAAATCACATAATGAAATCAACAGTGGATATTTAACCTTAAGATTTTATAGCTCTAAAAGACTAACTTTTAAAAATTTAGGAAAATTCGTTCTTCTAAAATAAACTGCAATTTATCTTTTGAGTAGACCATCCCTTTTTAGGGAAGGAATTACTCGAGTAATACTCAAAACTGTGAAAAAAGTCTACTTACTGCTATGAAATAAAATACAGAAAATCATTTAGCTTGACAGACTTCTGAGGAAAATTGTGGGTACCTAACACTGTGGGTAAAGTTAGATAATGCCCTTCCCATACGTATGTCTATCTGTACATGAATTTACACACATGCATAAGCATCTTCGGACAGCTGCATAGCTTACACCCTGGTTCTTATTCTGGGTGTTTCATAGTTATCAACATGTCTCTGAAAGAATGAGTTGTTGTGTTCAAGTAAGAGTAAAGAGTAGCAAACACAAATGGCACTGAAAGAGAATACAAGAAAGGGAAGGCTCTGGACAAGTGACTTGGGAAAGAGAATACAAGAACGGGCGGTTAGAGGAATTTCCTGAGAGCAGCATGTGGCTTGATTCAAAAAGCCATCTTGATCCAGATATACTGGCAGTAGAGGAAGCGATCTTGGGGCAACTACTACGAGGGTGTAATGTGAAAGATAAAATTATACGAAAAATCGGTTAAGTCATTCTTCAGGATAGAGGCAGTCTTCTGAGAGAACTCCTCACAAAAAAAGATGCACCCTCCCCTGCTCCCTGAGATTCTTTGCAGTCTCAAGAAATCAGTAGCCTTGATCGGGGAACTTGGGTGAGTCAGGTCACTGACCCACTTTATTTTCCCTACATCCCTTGTCTATTCTGGGGTGTAAATGACTGCCTAATTGACACTCTTCCCTTGGTCAAAATTGTCTTTGCTGACCCATTCTCTCCTTAACTTAGTCTTACAGGAAATTAGCAAAAAGGGGGTTTTCATCCTGTTCTCTTCCCTCTTCCAGATCTTGGAACTTTTCATTTTCAGGAAGCTGAAGAATGAGTTAAATAAAATTCTAAGAGCAGTTAACAAGACCACATAAGATACTCTGTTTCTAAGATCATCTTATGATGCAAAACCACAAACCAGAACAAAATTTTTTGTAATATTTAAGCAATCTGCTCAATTCCACCTGTTGCAGTTGAAGGAAAGTAAGGACAGGGAACAGGGACAAAGTAATTCTTTCAATCAATCAAATGTCACTTCTTTGATTTCTAGCCCAAGCAGAGCAAATCAGGAAGCTTCCATAAGCTCAACGAGCCTCCCAAATATGCCTTTGTGCTAGCTCAGCTCTTGCCAGTTGCCACCCTCTCTAAGCATCCTATTTTGACAATAATCCTAAGTGCTTTCAAAGTTTTACTACTACATACATTAAAAACTATATGCTAGACAGTAGTTTTTCAACAAGTGCTAAAAGATACTAGTTTTGTGCCCTGATTGTTAACATGGATCAAACACAACAAATTAAAACACACACACACGCAAACAACTGCAATACCAAAAATGCCATCTGGCTTACTTAGCACCAAGTCACCAATACTGAGAGAACATTTCAACGTATTAACCAAATGCCCTCAAATTAAAATAAAACCAACCAATTTCCAAATTGTTGAAGGTGTATAATTATACCAGTACTCCTCAACTGGAAAGGATTTTGTCTCCCATGGGGCATTTGTCTGAAGACGGTTTTGTCTGTCACAACTATTGGAAGAGGTGCTACTGGCATCTAGCAGGGAGAGACCCCGAGATGCCGCTAAATGTCCTCAGAGACACAGGCCGACCCCTCCGACAATTATTAAAACATCAAAGGGGCCAGATTGGAGAAATTCTAGACTTATCCAAAGTCCAATTTCTTTCTCTTTATTTATGAAACCTCCTCCCCCTGGTTTGTGACAACAAAATAAGAGCATAGGCATGGAAAAAGACACATACATTCCAATCCAGGATGATTTTCAGTGAATGGAGAGGAAAATTACTATTGCTATATCTGAAAACAATACCTGGACATTAAACATTTCAGTGAGAATACCTAACAGACTAGAATCTTTGTACAACTTTATCTTTTAGATAAATTTGAACTTCAGCAACGTTTTGAAATACAGGTCAAGTCTCCAGTATTCTAATTTTATAAACTTTCTACAATGTTCTAAGCATTTACTTTTCTCGTGCAAATGCCAGACAGGATACTGAGGTACTCAGGAGAAAAATGACTCCAAATCTATAGACACAAGACTAATATTACAGTGATTGTTTTAAGTTACAGACTAAAATTAATAAGATCAAAGTAAAAAAATACGATTTAAATTAATTCAGTTAAACATTATTAATCAATACCCACTTCCATTAATTTTATTTTTCCCACCATTCAGACTTATATACTAATTTTCAGAGGTAGAAAAAATGAAGGAAAGGGTATACAAATTCTTCACACAGATTCTGCGGCAATGATCTCAAGAGGTCCAGTGGGGAGAAGCAAATTGACTCTCTGGGAACTTTATTAGGTAAGAAGGACACAGGCTTCAAAAATGGCCCTGTGTTGAAGATAAGAAAAATCTTTCCTGGCAACACTTTCTTTTCCTTTCCAAACACTTCATTTACAAGAAATGCCATGATAAAAGTTTTGGGAACAAAGTCTATATAATCTATGTGTTTTGTCATACGCAGACACACACCGTGAATCCAAATGATAAGCTAATAGTTCATCTATATTGAGTTTTAGCAAGGATGCAACCATATTACAATATTTCAACTTTAGAGAGAAAGGGGTACTGGTTTTTAAACTAGGATGATGAATTGACCCAAAAGTTCCTCTCCTAAAAGACAATCCTTAGAACACTACTTTCTTACGTTGCCATATGGTGGGGGGAAGGGGGGAATGTTCCTAAGAGGTTTGGAACATACTGCTTATGTTAATTCTTCTTTGAGATTAAAGAAGCGTTTGAGAAGTACATATTAGAAGAGTTAAGTCTTTGAGAAACCTAGTTAACTGTTTCTAGCATGTGACATTTTTTGTTGTTGTTGAGTTATCCAGTGTGGTCTATAAGCCAATTAACAAACTTCGGCACTAATATCCTGACTAAAGTTTAGAAAATAGATGTCTAGGACATGAACAGTAGTGTTGGAGGTATCAGCTGTCTGTTGCTATGTAACAAACTATTATATCCTAGTTTCCATGGGTCACAGGTCAACGAACAGCTTAGCTGAGTTTACTGTTGAAGGTCTCATAAGGCTCAAATCAGGAGTGGACTACGGCTTAGGTCATACATGGACCTCAAGAACCCCTTTCAAGCTTAAGTGCTGTCAACATAATTCACTTCCTAGTAGCTATAGGACTCACAGAGCTTGCTTCTTCGGGGCTAGCAGGAGAGGGAGCATTTCTGCTGCTTCAAGTCTCCGACCTCTAGTCCTTCCTTTAAAGCATTCACCTGACTACATCAGGCCCATCCAGGATCATCTCCTTTTTGATAAACTTGAATCAACTGATTAGGAACCTTAACTGCATCTGCAAAATCCCTTCACTTTTGCCATAACACATGATCTAATCACGAGAGTCAAATCTCTTATATTAACAGGTCCCAGCTACACTCGTGGGCGGGGGATATACAAACACTTGAATACCACAATATGGGAATCGTGGGGCCATCTGGTGATCCAGTGTGCATTGAAGATTTTCATGAAAAGCAGTAAACATAGTAGACAGCTCAAAGGAAAGGATAAAAAATCATAAAAGGATCTCAGACCCACAATCACCCTATTTCCCAAAGGCCTACCGATGGCCAGTGTTCCAAGAGAAATAATTACCATGTCACAGACTGCATTCTTCAGACTGCTTCACTTAAGAGTATTTCCATTCACATAAGTAACTATTGCTCAAAGTTCTAAGCCAGGACTAAAGGAAACATGCAAGGAAACGGCAAACATTTTCTGGTACCTTTTCAAATTTATTATTAGACTGTTATCCTGGTATTTTTTTCTAATGAACATTTAGGGCCATTAAGTCACTGGGCAAGGATGAAAAATATATCACACTTGGCCCATATTGAAAAAATACATTATCATGCCTTCTCAAGAAATGGCAAATCACATTAACAGACAAGCCATAATAAAGTTCAACAGAACTTGTCAGAATTAATTTCTAATGCCTAGAATCTAGATTTCAAAAGTCCTATTTTCCCAAACTTTGTCTTCACTGAAAGACTGCAAAATTTTTTCTGATGACAATCACTAGTGAAAATGTTTTTACTATCTTGACACTAAATAATCCTTTAAGAAAATTAGCCTGTGACAATGAGTGTGTATATGTCCATGAATGACTGAAAAATTGTGCTGAACACTGGGATTTGATACAACATTGTAAAATGATTATAAATCAATAAAAAATGTTAAAAAAAAAAAAAAAGAAAATTAGCCTAACCTTTACGTTATATTCAAACTTAAGAGGAAAAAAGAAAACAACTAAAAAAGTAAGGAAGAGACAGAATATTTTTTATCATAATTAACTTCGAGTTTAACCTTCTTAAAATGAACATATGTAATGCAGAAACACAACCCATGGAAAGCAACACAGACTGAAGTCTATTACTGTCTTTGTTGTTTTATTAAATCATACATAATAGGCTTTTTAAGTGAAAGTAGAGTCTCATTCCTGTATTTACAATTATGGTTTTTCGTCTATTGATTTAAAAAATATTTCGTTTCTCTTCTCAACAGGAAGTATGAGATCACTGATAAAACTCAAAGCCATATGTCTTGATAGAGCACTGTTCTTTGCACCAGTTATTCTCTGTACTTATTGCATATTTTAAATTATTTATATTTCAGAGGAAAGGGTTAGCTAGGTGATTTACGTACAAGCGGGGAAATCCCAGTCCACACAACTAGCTATACAGAAGACAACTGAAGCTTACTTCTGAATATTTATAGGTATTTTTGAGAATTACATTATTATCCTGATTTTGGAACTGACAGCAAAAAAGCAAGAAAAGTTCCTTTTGGAGAAAAAATACAACAGATCCAAGTTTCAAATCCCACTGTACTGGGACATAAATCAAGTAGAAAGATATAATTTCATACAGAGCTGATTCTCTATTAAGAAAGGGGATGTGGGTTCTGGGAGGCATGCACTTAATTCTGACTTATGCACACCACATTTTTGTCCGTAGAATTGTACAAATCGCCCTGTGAAAAAGGTTAATCAAATGTGTAGCGTGACTTAGGAGAAAATGCCTGGGACAGCTGACCGATTCATATCTGCTGGGGGAGATCCATAATGTCTCAATTCTTAATTATCTACTCTTTTGTGCATTAAAAAAAAAAGTGGCCAATAAAATGTCAGCCAAGAAACGCAGTGTTCATTCCTTTCAGGTTTATTTTAAACCTACTGCACTTAGGCTAGAGCAAAATCAATTTTTCATGAATATCTACCCCAGTAGATTGCACCTCCAGCCAGTTCAGCTCCCCAGAGAATTTTCAAAAGAGATTTATCAAGTAACAAGTAACACCTCAGGAAAAAGAAACAGGGTTTTTAATTGCTTTGTGCGCCCCATAATTGAAGGCAGGCACCTTCTTGAGGCACTGGCTGCCAAGAGGAGTGAGACTCCAGTTGGCCCTGCCTAATTAATCCTGTGATACAAACCTTCTGGCTTCAATTTTCACATTTCTGTCTCTTTTTAGAGGTGATAATAAAACTAAAAATTTATGTTGGTTACTGTATGACTATAACTGTGCCAGCGGAACACAAATAAAACCATATGGGCTCAGGAGACCTTGTCTCCACATTTCTGGTTTCTCTGTGGTGTGAGGCACAGGGGCAAGATCTGTGCTAATGAGGACAATGTAGGGAAAACTCAGGAGCAGGGCAGCAGGGCAGGTCAGCTCCTGCCTGTGAGTCCGCTCTGCTAGGATGACTCATGGAAGCATACGCCTTTTTTTATTGACCAAAAAAAAAAAAAAAAGCTCAAAATAGAACTGTACGTGCTGAAAGCTCAACGGTTCAGCAACGACAGATCACAAAACTGCACAAAGCTTTTAACGATAAAAAGACAAATTGGATGGCTTAGCCTTAAAAAAAAACCTGTCCGAGCGATAAGCGCACAGTCTTGTATCCTTAATAGCTTACCTATTAAAACGAGTATTAAACATCATCTGTGGGAACAGCATTGTCTGTAGTTGAGCTGCGATGTGTCACACATGTCCCTCATAGCAAATTGGCTCCATTTTTGACACAGGTCAAAACTAATTTGGTTTAATGGAGAACTTTTTTCACAAATATTAACATCATTGATAAATGCCCTGTGGAATGATACTTAAATAAAGAGGTGTCATTAAAAATGCCCCGTCAATAACACATAGTTAGTCCCAGGACAAAATCTATAAGCACAGAAGCATGCAGATTTGTCCTTTTATTAGTGGTGAGACATGCTATTTGTGTTATCCAAAACTATAATACAAAAATACAAAAGCCATGCTATCATTGACATTTTGAACAGTTTTTCCTACATAACACTTCTTCTTCCATCTTGAAATACTCACTGCATGGTTATTTCCAAACAACAGAATGAAAATCTGAAAGATACATCGAATCATGCTGTTCATATATACGTCATCCTTTTTAAAGGGAGAGAGAAATTTCCAAAAATTATGGAGCCTTGGTTATTTTCGTATGCTTAAGATTTTCACAGGTTCTATCACTTCCTTGAACTTTCTTCCTTTTAAATCTATGTTTATATATTTTGGATAGAATTTCCACTCTTTCTGCTGAATTTTTAAAAATATGGGAGCCATCTGGTGGTCAATGATTATATTTTTTCTTAAAAATAAAAACAATTTTGTGTCTTGCAAAATAAAGCATCCTTCTGTTTTTAGGTTGAGTAAGCTTTTTTTTGAGTAAAAGCATTTTAACAAAGGCATCAATTCCCCATTCACATATACCTAGTTAACTGAATATGAAACTAACTTCAAATACTCTGTCTTTACTGGACATGTCAGCTATTGTTTTAATAAATATAATATAGACTATTATTTCCACATGTTTCATACATTTACAGATAACTGCTTTACATGATGCAGGGAGCTGAGAAAAATACAAATATGTTGTTATAAAAGCTTTATAATATGTGGGTCTTCATACTTTTTAAAACAAAACAAGTGATTTTTATAGAATATTCTTCATAAAGGGCTATTTTAGGGAACTAAGTTCAGGATTCCATAAATACATACATATGTGGAATAGAATTTGAAAAGTAAAGATTAAAAAATAAAAACTATACAGGTTCAAGTCCTGGCCAGTGATGTGGGAAACATCAAAACAGAGTTGACGTTAATAGCGTCTGTTGAAATTCTTCATGCCTTGTTCATACTGATTTATAATATGCTGTACATCTTCAAAACGGGCATACTGGATATATATGCACATATATATACATGCATATTATACAAATATACACATACACACATATTATATAATGAGGCTTGTTGTGAATAGCTTAATGCATAATTTCACTCTGATCTCTAACTTATGATTAACTATTGATTTTTTGTTATTATACTTGGTTACTTCGTTTTACTATTAACACACATCGAGTATTTACTATATGGCAAGTTCTTGACTAAAAGCTTTTATAAATGACCTCATTGAATCCATATAAAATACTACCTACCAGGTACTATTATCTTCCTACTTAACTAGTGAGACATAAGAGGCTCAGAGAAGTAATTTCAGTAAGACTGAGTGGCCTTGGTTTAACCTCCATTCTAACACAAAATACTACACTTTTATCATTCAAAATCAAAATGACAGCCAAACACCCTAATTACTTTTAGTTTTACTATGTTTACAACAACATAATTATGTCCTCAGTCAGCTTTGAATTAGTAGGTAAGGCACCTACTTTATAATCTAAATCTATTACATATCTACCAAGTAACATAGAGACTAAATCATTATGTAGAAATCAAAGAATGCCTGTGTATTTGTCACCTATTGTTTCAGTCCATCAGGCACTCTTTCCTCTTCCCCTTCTACAGAGAACTCCTCCCTTTCCACTGAGGCTCAGCTCTCTCTCTGCTCCATCTCTGCAGTTTGGGGAAGGGTACCAATCCCAGGACTCTGGGGAGTGGGCATGGAACCCCGGCCTGGCCATAGTGACACATTCAGGACAGAGTACAGGACCCAGCCAGGACAAGCAGAAATACTCCCTGGGGTATTTCTACCTTTGGAATGGGAATAAGGACGGTGAGAACTCTCTCCTCTTGCAGATCCCTAAACTGACATGATACAGGCACGAAGCTGTACTCACCCCTGGGCCCCGTGCCAGTCCCCTCAATACACACACGCTCTTCACTACCGGAAGGGATAGAAGAGAACGAGGTGAACACACACAGAATTATGAAGAAAAGCAGAAAGTCTAGAGAAGATATAGCCTGCTTGTCTACCCCTAAGATCCCCAAAGCAGTGTCAATCTTACAGGAGTTACTTCAGTGTTCATGCTACCTCAGAATCCTTCCAAAAAACCCATAGGAGTTTGTTCTGTTTGTGGTTGTTGCTGTTTTGGCTTGAGCTAGTGTGAGTTGGATAGCTGTCACTTGAACATAAGAAGCCATTAGAATTGTACAACGATTACAATACTAGGTTCCTTATAGCAGAAAACACAGATAACCAGTATTTAGCCAATAGTGTCTTCTGAGCGTGTTTTAAGATAAACAATTTCCCTAGGAAAAGAGCCAACGTGCCTGCTTATGGCAGGGAAGTGTGACACAAAGCACCAGACTGGTTGCAGCAAACACAGGAATGAGCCAATTTCCAAAAGCTCAACAGTTTTAATCCCTACCAGCAGTCAATTTTTGTTTTTATCTCACCCTTATATGTGTAAAACCGGACTTAAAATTTGCACACTTGAGGAAAGACACAAACAAACACACACCTTCCTGATTTTAACAAGATCACATTCAGGCCAGGTAATAAGTCCTCTTTGAACTCCATCATCATAGTCCACAGATAAGTGGCAGATATACGGGAAGAAATAGTGTAAATTTGGAGGATGTCAGAACAAATTTAGCTATTGTGCCTAGAGACACAGAATGAAATAAGCCAAATACCATATGCTTTTAAGTTGGACCACTCTAGCTTACTCTCCCAGCTTTGATAAGTGTTATCAGTTACATACTTTACTGAGTCTCTCTGAATGTCCATTTCCTTTCCAATACAAGACAGGAACCATAGTCAACTTCAAGAATAGACGGAATCTATGAAAAGAATAGATGCTCACTAAATAGCAGCTGTTGCTGCGCTTACAGGTTTTTATTAACAGCAGTATTATTAAGTCTGCATATACTTTTCTTAACCAAAGCACTGGAAAAAAACATGACAGAGAAAAAAGTTTTCCTTATTTACTAACTTTGCTTTTTCTCAATTTTCACAATAAGCTTCTTCTAAAGTCACTAGCGATCAAAAACAACAGTTGAAAAATGTACTGCTCAAGTATAACTGTATGGTCATCACTGCCGACATTAAATATTCTATTATAGTTTTCTTTTACAGTGAATCTTACCATTTAGGTTTATCATGTTTTTCCAAATACTCCATTTATTTATTTATCTTTTGTTTTCTAAAGTGGAGGGAAAGAAATGTTATGGTTTCACAACCCAGTCTTCAGACACTCATTCACAAAAGGTGCACAGTGTATTGTATAATCTGTACTGAATCACTGTTAGCTATATATTTGGACAAAACTATTACATGAAAATATTTAATCTGAGAAGGATTTATTTTAAACAGAGTAAAGCCAAGTCTGAAAATGATTCCCATTATAAATAATAAAATAGCTCAATGTTTCCCAAACTTTTTTGCTCACTGCAATCGCTGAGAAACTTGAAAAAATACTGAGTTTCACTCCCTATCCACCTGCTAGATTTATTATTTAATTGGCTTTGAAATTGGTAGAAGACCAGCCGGTGATTCTAATGTGCAGCAAGTTTGGGAAACACTGGTCTAGCTTCCCCCCGGTGTCTCATGATTGCTTAAGCAGTTCCTAGCTGTTCACTGTCTTTTTCTCTAATCCAAGCATTCCTTAGAGAAACTTCTATTTTGTAACAGATATTGGGGGGAAAAAAGCAAACATTTTTCAATCATTTCATGAAACGAATGTGTTTCATTCTCCAATATTCAACATACTCTGGTAGGGACTAAAAAGCAAGAAAAAAAGTACAAGTTCTCAGAAAATTTTTACAATACAGTTCCCATGACAGATAGGACAAGTACACATAAACATTTTAAAATTCTAAGTATCTCTTTAGGAATAATAATCCTGAGAGGAATTAAAGACAATGAAAATATTTCTTGAAACACAAGTGAGCCACGTAATTGCAGCCATCATGGAGTAATTCACAGATGATTTTCCTTTGCCAGCTGTTTCTCAACTGTTAGTGAAGTTTGGCTGAAATTGAGACTGTCATCTAGAAACTACCTTGACTGACATTCATCCACACTGGACGTGACCACACAGCTACACATATACAGCCCTTGACTCCTAATAATACTATCTCAGTTCCTTGAATCAGGTATCTAGTCCCATCTGTATGGACATATGAAATGCTCATGCTGAGACTCTGGTGGCTGAGAGGCATTAAACTGTGTACAGTATCCACAGTCTTCATTATCATACAAAGAATACGGGGAAAGTCCCTATTTACACAGATTTCTTGACTGCTTTCTAAAAATCCAGCTAACACCACAGCTTGGCATTACTAGATTTCCAAGTTTTATATCCCAACATTGCAATCGTTATACCAAACCTACGAAGGCAATTAAGGGTGGTCGTGTCAAAGACGGTACTTAGCACTTGGCCTGGGACATGGTAGCCACTCAATAAACATCTCTTTTCAAAACAAAGGTAATGTCCAATTCCACTGTCTTAAAATGATTGTGTTACTTTCAAAAGTGTTTACAAAACATTCTTTGAAGTCATTTATAGGAGAAGTGCTACCACGTTAGTGAAATTGCTGCCAACTACTCACAGACTTAACTGATCTTCTGTGGAAACATGGGTGGGTTTTCCTTAATGGCAGTGCACTCTTTCAAAAATCAGTTGTTGATTCCTAAGCAGTATTCTAAGGACGCCCAAAGGTTTTTTTGTTTTGTTTTGTTTTGTTTTTTCCGCCAAAACAGGTTATGAAAGGGAGGCAGAAATAATCGGAGGTAGAATAATAGTTTACTTCTCTGACCTTCATTAAGTCTTCATGGAGGAAACCAAAGTCAGAGAACATCTGAACTCTGTCCAAACTTCAGCTGTATTTTAAAATTTTAGGTTAGAATGCATAATATATTAATGCTATACAACTTTTATTGTGTTCACTTTAAAATTTATATTAAGTAGATTGCTACATTATGATAATGTACTCAATTACCTAAAGCAAAGTAATACAATGATTAACTGACTCTAAACATTGGTTTATGGTCAGATTATAAAGTATTACAATGATTAACATTATGCATTTTCATAACACTAGAAAATTGCAGGATGAAGTATCTGTGGATTGACTTGGTGCCATTAGGAATAATAAAACACTGGTATAACTCAGTCTCAAGTTACATCTTGAGAGTAAACTTGGTTTTAAATCTCCTCTCTAAGTGGTTGGGAAATTCATTAATTTAAAATGCCCAACGCTTGCCAAACACAGGCTAGTGAAAACAAGTATTCATGCAAATTTACAATATTAAGCAAAATAGGGCTTAACTAACAGCTTTTAAAAATCATTTTCTCTAGTACTTTGCTACAGAACAACCAGAACACATCAATTTTATTTATTATGTATTCTTTCAATGAAGAGATAACATTGATATATTCAAGACTTATCTTAAAAATAGATCTGAATCTGGTTATGACCTTAAAAAGTACAGTTTCAGATTTAGAGAAGCCTAGTTCATCAGTTCTACAACATAATCTAACAGACTGATTCTTTCTTGAGAGCAGGCAATGCAGAGAAATAAAGATCTGGAGGAGAACTCATGGATTTCATTGTTTCTTGAAGGGAAAGGGTTGGAATGCAGGTAGGCACCAATATAAAAGACTGGGGTATCAGGGCAGAAATCTCTAGAAAAATCCTAGTGATGGACTGACGCTGGAGAATGCGTCAGCAGAGCTGTTGTGCTTAAATTCTTTAGTTGCTACATAACTGCTATATAATCTTAGGCAAATTAACTTAATCTCCCATCAGTAAAATGGGCATACCTCTCAGCTGTTGAAAGAACTGAATAAAAGTTGTAAAGTGACTGGCCCATAACAGACAAGAAATTGCACTTATTTTTATTAACAATATTATTATAATTATTACTACTTGATTATAACCAATTGATTATTACTGGATTCTAATGACAGGGAACGGTTTCAACAGGAAAAAGAACAAAGCAAAACTGGGAAGGCTAGTTTAAGAATACTGGCTTGATGAACATGGTCTGACTTTGGGAAATTCTATCAAGCCCTAAAATAAATCTGCTGGGCTTATTTTATATTACAGAACTTCAGATGTCCCACAGTGACAAGTGCCTAGTCCTCGGAGAGGAACTAGAAGAATGTGAGTCTTCCCTGAAACTAAACTTCTATTATACATATTGCTTCTTCAATGGTTAATCCATCACAATGCGGTTACTTATGTTTTTGTCCACTTTCCCTAGATTATGAGCAGTTTTCAAACAGGAGGTCATATTTTCTATAATTCTGGCTCTCAACACACTTATAGGCTGATAATAGAAGCTCAATAATGATCGATTGAATTAACAAGTAATTTAATGAATGCCTAAGGAAAAATAGAAAATTTTCCACTTAATGAATCCTATTGCTGGTCTATATTATATTAAAGTTTTAACATCCACTGGTATTCATATGACCATTTAATTATTTTTATAAACTTCCACTGGCATCCATATAACCATTTAACTGCTCGTTTGAAAACCCTTTCCCTGCTTTATCTATTATCTACAATATTAAAAGCAAGTATTAACTGAACAGGGCAGTCACCCTTTTGCCATGTTATGTTTCACAGAATTCAGAACATAGGTATAAGCACAGTAATACTAGACTTTTTGACCTGGCCACTATAACATAATATTCTAGAAAGTAATAAAAGTCAGGCTCATTAGTTCTTATTGCCTACAAGAAAGTCAACGTGATGTTCCTGGGCTGGGAGGGCTGTGAAGCAGCAAGATGACACCAAAGCCGTTTTGTAAACACAGAAAGAGGAATTCACTATTCTGTGATAAAAACGGAACTATACAGTTTGGATTTTTTTCTTTTTTTTCAGTTCCATGTCTCTCTACACCGTATTGATATCCTTCTTGCTGAACTTAATTTTGTTCTGTTTTTCTTAACCTTAAAACATTTGGAGAACAAATTTTTAATATCATTATCAGTGTGTAAACTATTGTGGCTTGTGGCCTCTTTTTTTAAACTGGTCTGCATGAGTGAAGTACAGAAATTTTAGTCACCCACGCATACCTTTTTTTTTTTTTTTTACTTTAAATTTACCTTTGGTCCAGCCTATTTATTTATTTATTTATTTATTTACTGACGTATAGTCGACGTACAACATTGTGTTAATTTCTGGTGTACAGCATAGTGATTCATATCCTCTTCATATTCTTTTTTCATTATGGGCTATCACAAGGTATTGAGTATAGCTCCCTGTGCTATACAGAAGAAACCTACTGTTTATCTATTTTATATACAATAGTTAGTATCTACAAACCCTGAACTCCCAATTTTTCCCACTCCCACACACACTTCCATTGAGCAATGTATATCAGTTTTGTGACTCTTCTCTATGTTACGTTTGTTCTGATCATGTTTATGGATTCAATTTTATGGATTCAATTTTATGTCTGTTGGATCTAATAAAAAATTAAAGCTTTCACTGTGTATGTATTGTTTTAAGTTTATTTTCTAAGTAATTCATCTTTACTGCATTTCATGAAAGTGTCATTCGGTGACAGACTGAAAAAAAAAAGGTGGGAGGAAAGAAACTAGTCCTCCACCACAGACAGTTTGAGAAGCATTGTCCTAGAATATTACAGCCCTTTCCCCTTACACAATTTCTTTAAAAAAACAAAACAAAACAAAACAAACAACCAAAAAACCCAACTATTTTTTAACTTGTTAAATAATTTGTAGTTTTTTTTTTTTTTCTTTGCTCTTCTCCAGGTGCTCCATTCCATTTGTTACTTACATGGATGCAAAGTAGACATTACCTTAACAAACCACAGAGTTATCAAAACTGAGTTTTACAATAACAGCAACAACAACAAAAATAACCCTGATCGTATTACTTCCCTGCTTAAAATGCTTCAGTGCCTTCTCCTTAACCAGTATCTTTAATGCTTCTCAAGGCTTAAGATACTCCAAGAGCTGTCTCTGATGATTTTTTCACTTCATCTTCTCTCCAGCACCCATTCTCTTCCTCTCCACTGCAGACTGCAGACCACAGACATAAGCCTTCATCACCAGGCCTCAGAATGTACATTTACCCTCTCTATGTAACTCTTCTATATTTCTCTTTCTCTCTCTCTACGTCTAGAATGTACGTTCACCCTCTCCATGTAACCCTTCTCTCCCTCTCCCTCTCTCCCAAAACCTACCCCACCCCCACCACACAAATACACGTGCACGTGTGCATACCCCCATGCCTGCTTGCTAATATTGTTAACACTGACTCTTTGTAGATGTCAGACTAAAGGGAACTTTCTCCTGAGTCCTTGGCCTATTATTGATACTGTTAGTTCTTCCAATTTTCCTTAGATAACATTTACTACATATATAAAATGTTTTTAATAGCTATGTTTTTCACTGGGCCATGGAGGGCGATGAAAGGGAAGGAGACTGATTTCTGTCTTGGCTTTTGGCTTTCCCAGACCCTCGCTCGGTACCTGACCCATTAAGCGTTCTTAATATTTATTAAATGAATTAATGCATAAAAGTGATACATGAACTGGTGATTTATAATTACAAATTCTCATAAATTCTTTATTCCTTCATATCTTTCTGCAATACTCACATAATGTTTTGAAGCTTTATAATTATAATGTTAACTTATAAAAAGAATGTTATAATCTCTTGTCTTCTTAAAAACCTTACTCTACATAAGACCTTCTCTCTACAGTATTTGCCATACAAAGAAGTTTGTTGTTGAAAAGTTCAGCTTGTCATCTGGCAGTTTATTTTTCTAACTTGTCAAGGGTTTTTAAAATTCTAATCCTTTCCTCAATGTGAAACAAAACCTTATGAAGGCAAACATTAACCTGGGGAGAGGAGTGAGATAAAATTCGTGGAATTCAGTGTAGTTTGCTGTTCATTTGAAATTAGACTCTTTATAACTCCATTATTTCAGATTAATTTACACTAACTTCATCTGTAGCTCAGACTTCAATATATGCTTTTTTCTGCTTTAGTCTTTTGAAATAATGCCTGGTTTCTATAATTTAGGTAGTACTTTAATTATTAATTTAAAAAGATTTGTGCACATTTATACTGTATAGCCCAGGGAACTATATTGAATATCTTGTAGTAACTTATGGTGACAAACAATATGAAAACGAACATATGTGTGTTCATGTATGACTGAATCACTATGCTGTACACCACAAACTAAAACATTGTAAACTGACTATACTTCAATAAAAATATATATATTAAAAAAAAACATTTGTTTCTTGCCCACCTATCAGGAGCTAGACATTATGAGAAGAACTTTCACAAAGACTTTACACTCACTGTATGCCTGTGAGGCTCTTATTTCTGACAACCTGAATCCTAGAAAAATAAAGTCATCTATATTAAATAAAGTAGCTGAACTCTGGGAGAGCCAAAATTCAAACCAAAGCGGACTGATTCCACATCTAGTACTATTTCAAGTCCTCTTCTTATCATTGTCACTGATATTTTCTAAAAATATATATGGTTTCTCCAGCAGCTCTTTCAAGATTAAAAAACTCTAAAATAATTGCCCTTGAAACTTGCAAACTAAAACACATTCAGTACATTCACTAAACCAAATGGAAACCTTATAAAAGCAAAATACAAAGGAAAATGGTTAGCACATAGGTGATTTTTGGTGCAAAATAAGAAATAACGAGTGACCGAGACCCATGTCATCAGGCTGACTTGATGTTAAAGGAATGTAAAGCCAACTGTCCAAGAGTCAGGTGAGCTGGCTTGATGACAACACTAAAACGCAAAAGCACGTCTGTACAATTAAAATTCCAACTTATTTTAATAACTTTTAAAGCAGGAAAACATAGAACTCTGTGGACTCCTCTCAAGAATAACAGCCTATCAGCTGTGAAACACAGATGATTCCTTTCCTAAGGGACAATATTGCACTTTCTACCAGATTCATTAACTCTATTCACACTTCTACTCAAGGATAAAGGAAAAGTAATACACCTGTAGGGAATGTGCTTTCCTGTGAAAGGGAGGCCACTTGCAAAGAAAGACCCACAGACCATCACAGCACTCAAATTCCATGATCTAAGAACGCTGGTTGCTCAGAATGTACTGCAAATGTGACGAAGCTAATTATCCAATCACTCAGCCATAGTGTGAGTTTTCTCCTGTACAGTACATAATCTGGCCAACTGTGTCACCAATGTTTGCTCTTGATCACAAGTGGGATCAGATATGAGTCTAACCAGCCACAAACAAGTTAAAATAAATGACCTTCAATTATTTGCCATTCCACATGAAAACAAACCTGATAACATGTCTACAGAAGCACTAAATAATTTATCAGTTATGCGAAAGTCTCTTCAGCATACACCTGTCAATTTTATTATATATGCTTGCAGAAATAAATCACCACTAGCCTTCATAGCAAATAAAAACAATAATTTTCAAACAAAACACTATTTAAACTAGCAACCGGATGCTAGTCTGGAATGCAATTTTTTTTTGCTCTCACTGTATAGCTTTGCCTCCATAAGAATAAAGAATCCTATTATAAAAAAAAACCCATGATATATAAACAGGCCACCAGAGATTTAAACATGGCTACCAAGCCATGTAATAAGGAAGACTGGCTATTGGAAAAGGTACAAATGTCCTTCAGAATAGCATTCACATGAAATGGAGTTTGATTGTTGCTTTGATCATAGGGTTAGAAGTGATGAGGGAGGAAATCTTATCCACTATATAAGCTGAGTGTGGAAACCTGTATTAAGCAATCTGAGAAGCTTAAGTACGGAACATTAAGTCTCTAGAAATACCTTCTTACACATACAACTGAAATGGCAGAAAACAGAAATCTTCGGCCTTGCATAAATATATTTCCACTTTTCAATTTATAAGAGCAATTACTGTACGGAAGGATATTTCACAGGGATTAATGACCACCTGAAGGTAATGATTCCTGCCCTCATGTTAGGCCATCAGCTCCCTTCAGAGATAAAACCTAATCAATCTGTCATTATTGAGTTGAGGTTATATAGGTACTTAAAGAAAAAAAAAAAAAAGAATTCTCTCCTTTGATGCTGATAAACTCCTGAAGATAAAGGAGCATGGCCCTCTTTAGCAGGACGATCCTGATTGACTCTGTCCCCAAAATCTGCATAAAATCTAACAGTCTGACTATAAAACTAAAATACTTGCCTATAGCCACATCACATTAAGTCACTGATGGGATGAACTTAAGAAGCCACAACTTCTCTGTTGCTGTGAGGGGTTATTTGCAACAACAGCTTTCACCCACTCAACAAACATTATTTTGGGAGACAATTAAGTACCAAGCATTGTCTCAGGGGCTAGAAATACAACTGTGACTAAGCACAGTCCCTATCCTCAATGGATTTTTAGTCCGCTTGGCAAGAAAGTCAAGTGATAAAAGAATTTCAAAACAGAGTGCAAAACTCTACTCTGGCTGCGGGGTGGAAAGAACATATAACCAGTTATTAGAGCAGGTATGGGAGGTGATTGGAAAAGTTTATCCATCAGAAATGATCTTGAAACAGAAAATAATTGGGTTAAAATGTACATCTCCCAGGTAGAGTTGATAATACATGCAAATACCTGGAGATAATTAAAGAAGAAACAGTACATCCAAGCTGCTGTAAGTTGTTCTGTTTGGTTCAATAATTCAGGGTTTGGGTGATCAGAGATAAGGCTAAGAACTAAGGGGAGACTAGGGCATAAAGGTCCCTCACAAACAACATTAAAGGTCTTATCCTGAATGAAATGGCACTCATTTGCAGTTTAGACAGAAGGACTGACATGATCAGATCTTAGAAAGTCAACTTTAAATCAAAACTACAATGAGGTATCACGTCACTCAAGTCAGAATGGCCATCCATTCAAAAGTCCATGAATGATAAATGCTGGAAAGGGTGTGGAGGAAAGAGAACCCTCCTACACTCTTGGTGGGAATATAATCTGGTGCAGCCATTAAGGAAAACAGCATGGAGATTCCTCAAAAAACTAAAAATACAGTTAAGATATTATTCAGCAATCCCACTCCTGGACATATATCCAGAGGGAACCTTAATTCAAAAAGATACATGTACCTTAATGTTCACAGCAGCATTACTTACAATAGCCAAGACATGGAAACAACCTAAATGTCCATCAACAGATGACTGGATAAAGAAGCTCTGGTATGTTTATACAATGGAATACTATTTAGCCATTAAAAAGCATAAAATAATGCCATTTGCAGCAACATGGATGGACCTGGAGATAGTCATTCTAAGTCAAATAAGCCAGAAAGATAAAGACAAATACCATATGATATCACTTATACATGTAACCTAAAAAAAAAGACAAACAAACTTATTTACAAAACAAAAATAGCCTCACAAACATAGACAACAAACTAATGGTTACTTGGTGGAGGGGGGAGGGATAAATTGGTAATTTGAGATTTGCAGATACTAATATATATAAAATAGATAAACAAGTTTATACTGTATAGTACAGGAAACTATATTCAATATCTTGTAGCAACTTATGGTGAAAAAGAATATGAAAATGAATATACATATGTTCCCATATGACTAAAGTACTGCGCTATACACCAGAAATTGACACAACATTGTAAACTGACTACACTTCAATAAAAAATATATATAAAAGAAAAAAGAAAAGAAAGTCAACTTTGGCCAGAGGGTAGGGTGGATCAGGGTGGAGCTCAGCCTCACCTCTGTGGGCTGGAAAACCAGTCTTGCAAGGCAGTTAAGACATGACAGTGGCAGGGGAGAAAGCACAACATTGATATTATCAAAAAATAATGAAGTAGAACTTAAAATTTACTGGACATGAGAAATGAGAAGGGATAGACTAGGATTTCAAAATGTGGAATAGATAAACAAGATTATACTGTATAGCACAGGGAAATATATACAAGATCTTATGGTAGCTCACAGAGAAAAAAATAAGACAATGAATATATATATGTTCATGTATAATTGAAATTTTGTGCTCTACACTGGAATTTGACACAACATTGTTAAATTATTATAAATCAATAAAAATGTTAAAAAAAAAAAAAAAAAGAAAAAAATGAGAGAGGAGGTGATATTCCTTAAGAGAAGGTGAAAAGCAAAAATTCAGAGTAGACAAGACTTTCTCTATGGGACAAGTTTTAGGGGACATCCAAGTAGAAATGTCTATTAGATATGTCAGTGTAAAAGCCTCAACCTAAAGAGAAAAGGCTGGGATAGAAATAAAGACTTAGTAAGTATCTGAACACATATATGCAAATTAAAGCTTTCACAGGGGCTCAAACTGCCTAAGGGGTATAGTGAGAAGAGGCAACAAGACAGGAGATGAACTGAGCAGTCAGCTAAGTATCTGAGAACATTTGAGTGATGGGAAGCAATAGAAAGTCTGTGGGGAAACACATAAAGAAGTATGTAGATGAGCTAGGAGAACATTAAGGAGAGTGTGTTGTCCTAAAAACTCGAGTGGACTGTATATATTTCCTTCCCAGTATCCACCACCCACCCTCTTCTATGGGAAAGCTACTTTAATTTTGATTTGGGTAAACTCTTCATTCCTTTCTCATCCATGCTCTTGAGATGAAGTAGACTTTATCCCTAGGCTCCAGGAGTTGAAAATATAAAATAAGGAAAACCAGTAAGCCTATTCCCGTCCTGTCTGCAAGTGGTCCTGAGGGTGGGCACACACCTGCAGTCAATCAGTGTCAAAACTACTCAATGACAGGATTCTGAGTTACTCGGAAAGATAGCCTTCTGTTGCATGGGTGATGATTCTGTGAGGCTGAAGCATGTAACTTTCCTCCACAGAGTCTGAGAAGGGAGCCAACCCAAAGGTAGGCAAGGCAAGGCAAGGCAAGGAAGACAGATCCTACAAGTATCACATGAGCTCTTAATCAGAGGTAGGGAAGTCTGAAGTTCATTTTCCTCCTCTTCCTACCAAGAGTCTCTGTCCCAGAGAGTACTATGTTTCCTTACTTTCCTACACTCAAATCTACCTAGGAACTGCTGCCTTATTGACGTTCCTATTTTCATTATTCTAAGCTCTTTCTTCCAACTATAAAGAAATATAAAATCATGGAAAAATTGATTATTGGAGAAATTACAATGAAGAGCATAAAATTAGCACTAATTGCACTACTCAAGGATACCAACTGTTAAAATTCCAACATAAAATAGTAATTGTATGTAACATAATTAAAGGAAAATATGTAAAAGGAGAAACAGACCACAAGGAAACGTGTTAAAACATCGATTTAGGCTATTTTGAATGACAAGAATGTAAATAGATTTTCTTCTTCTCCTTAAGAGAATTAACATGTCATCTCTACATATTACCTTAACATAAAGGAATTTCAGGTATTGTTTTCTTCCCAATTTACCATGGTTCAGCTCTCCCTATCAGACTCGGGGACCCAGAAACGAAACAGTCAGCATCTGTTTCTCCCTTTCTCCCTAAAGAGGCAAAAATTCTGTGGACTTCAAGAAGAAGCTGGTGTTATAAAAATAAAACAAGTACACTATATGTACAACTGAACAATTCCATGCTGTTATCACATAGGCATGTGGGATCCGGAAATATCCAACAAGGATGATGTATAATTCCAAACTACGTGTTTTAAATAAATGTTGTTTTCAACTAGTAAGTGTGTATAAATAGGCTGACGTTTGAATGATAACATATAGAATTATTCATGTGATCTTGACAGAATTATCCTGGGACAGGAGTTTGTAGCTCTGGGTTTAATGAGGGATCTAGCACCAATTAACTGGGCAAGTAATTTTGTCCACTTTTGTAAAGTAAGAAGTTTATTTTTCTTGTTGTCAAAATTAGAAAAAAAAATTTATAAAGCTTAAAATGACCTCACTCTGTTTCAAGCACTCAGTATTTCCAGAGAGGGTTTTTTTTACATCACATTCTATAAAAATAATTCTAAAGTTCATAAAAAATTACACTGAAACAAAGCCCCAGTTTCTTTTCTGAATAAGAACTGAACTGCTAAGCAGTGGCACCTTAATTTACATATAACTCTCCATGTAGTTGTCTGTAACTTAATAATGAACTAACATTTCAGCAATAAATAATACATCAAATGCTTTCTCTTCTGATAGCCCACACTTTAATATAGATTCAATGTGTGCTACCTCTGAAAAGTCCAAGTGAGATTTAAGATGACTCCCAGATATTTTAATTCCATGATAATAAATTAATGACTTCAGCAAATATTCTAAGGTTACACTTCTCCTTACAAGAGTTCTTTCAATGGTTGATGAGTCCTAACCAGAGCTGATATTAAAATTGTGCTCTGGAGAAACATAATTTTAACCTGTCAAGTGGTTCAGATACTTTCCAAGTTAGAACAAGGATTAATTTTATTTAAGGCAATAAAATTCACTGCATAAACCAAAACTCTGCAGAAATTATATGAGATTTGCTCTCCATCTCCTGAGTCAGAGATGCCCTTAGCATAAAGAGTCTGCATTATCTTCCTTTTCTGTCTACTCTAGCCCCTACCCACAATCCAGGGCCGGGATTTCTACGGACTAGGTGTCATATTTTCTCTCCTTAATGTGTAAAGTGTGTGCTTGCCTCAACAAACAAAAGAAAGCATTTGAGAGTTTTCATTTTTTTTTATGAGCAGATGACCTTTATAGACGTAAAATATTTTACTTGTAAATGGTCTTCTAAATCTGTATCCACAAATTCCAAAAGCCATAGCATGCTATATACTTCAAAAATAATTCAATTTTTGCCAACATTAGATACTATTATACAGAGGAGAATTCACAGTATGTCTTACTCTGCTGTGGTTTACCTCCTTCCCAAAGGAGGTGCCTCCACTGCTTTAGATATTGTTGGCTGAAGCACTGCCTATGCAGTGGTTTTTGTTAGTTTCTTTGTTTTTTGAAGTGGGGGCTATGAAGGATCCTGCAAAGATGGCTGAGATTTCTTATTTTTAGGACTCCTGTCTCTTTAAAGCTTTTGGGTATTTTGGTCACATCAGGATTCAAATCCCAGTTCTGAGGTGGGGGGAGAGAGTGGGAAGGGGATGGGAGTGAGTTGCTCTTACCTTATCACAGTTATCCCTGTAACTCTCTCTGGAATTTGACTCCTGCTTGAACTTAGAGAGCAATTAAAATGCAGCCATGCCCAACTCTCAGCCCTAGCCAAATGCTTTCCACTTTTCTATTAATGGAATGTTTGCCTCTTAAGCCAAGATTCCAGCTTCTGTTTGTCCCTAGGCTGGAAAGGCTCCTCACTTTGCCAGCTGTTTAGCTTAAGCAGAGATGGGAGACTGGAGGCCTGACCTCTCACTCTCTCTACACAGTAGCCCCTCAAGCAGTCTATAAAGCATGAAGCAGAGAGCGAAAACCACTAGTCTAGCATGGTCTTTCAGTGTCCTTCTGGTCCCAAATCCTTGGATTCTCTATGACCCAAGACAATCAGTTTCTGTGGGTAACATACGTCCTTCCTTATTTAGTGTTTTAATATGGGCCCCTCACATTTAAACATATGAGCAGTTACATCAGGGACCAAGTTTTCAATACATTCACCATGATTTGGGGACACAACTGTGGAGCAGATAGTGACACTGGATCTCTAAACCATTAAAAATGCCAAGACTGTGGTTATCCTCCCAAGGGATGGAGTAAAATATTACGATCATAAATGAATATAGGTGAATAGCAAAAAACAGAAGTTTTAAGGGCATTTTGTCTGTGGAATATGCTTGAAAGTTAACATCTTCTTTTAGATTAAGATCAAGATGGCCCCCACAGTTACCGTACGGTGCCCTGAAACCTTGGTCTAGGGCTCGATGAATTCTTAACTTTAAACTTATAACTAGACCCAATATACTTATTTGTCTGAAGCTGATGCTGCCCTCTGGCTGCCAGCTGGAATTAAATCCCTACAGAAATTGATCTACAGATCTTCATGAAGAAGCACCTTCCATTTAGGGAATGAAATTTTTTGATAATATTCTCAGAATCACTCATCTGGGTCATGAAGTCAATACTCTCTCCAAACTCTCTTAAGAATACAGCACTTCTAAAGGGCTTCCTCTCCATTCTCTGTTTCAAGCATCTGACATTTCCAATAAGAGGGAATTTTCTTTTTTAAATCACATTCCATAAAAATAAAAATAAACAAACTTCATAGAAAATCACAATGAGACCAATTCTTTACCCAGCATCTCTGGCTTTCACATGTTTCTGCATAATGGAAGGGCTAATATAACATAACAAATCCTAAACTGTTTTCACAAGGAGTGGAAAAAAGATGTGTAAAAGTATGCTCTGTCTTGCTTCCTTCTGTTCACAATGTATCTAAATAAAACAAATGGTGTTCTTGCTCTTTCTGTCTGTTTCCCAATCTGTTTGGATAGTAGCCACCATTCCGCAGCCAACCATAATATCTGACACTTCCTGACATCATGAAAGCCACCATCTGTCTATCACCAAAACCCTGTACTTTTTAAAGACTACTTGGCTTGATCCTTAATGAAGCTTCACGTTGAATGCACACATCAGTTTAGATGGGATACAGGGAATAATTGACACAAGGAATCTGTATAAAATCACGTTTTCATTAGATTCTGTCTGCAAACACAAAATGAAATATTAAAGCCCCTTTTCAGGCAGAAAACTTGGTTTAGTTTCAATTGTGTTTCATTTCCGATTTGCCTGTGAAAGTTTAGACAGGGTTGGACACCAAGAATAAACCTAAACTAAAACCTAAGCTTTAAATCCAGTATTTTCAGACTTGTAAAATTAAACAGTTAGACATGACTTTGCAGTGTGTATATTGGAGCTATGGAAAAAGAAGAAGAAAATCCATCCATTACTTTTTCCAAAGCTTGAGAAAAGCATGCCATTTAAAACTGAATCAACTTCATCTTTAACACCTGAGCTATTATCCAGGAAACAAAAGGCAGCTCTGTACGTCTTCACTTGTAAATGTCACAGGTGAACACAAACAACAGAGCGCTGGCAACGTCAAGTCACTCTTTGTTTTATTAAACTATCGTAGCTCTATGTGTGTAACAAGGGACTATTTTTACAAGGGAGACTGTGGAAGAATATTTTCCTAGTTGACAGTTTCTTGCAGAAAAAGTAACGCTTCCCTGGAAGAAGACAGAATAACAAATTTCATATAGAAATTTCATGACTGCACTCTGTGGAAGAGATTATTTATGTTGATTTTTCACCAATTTCTTTTTTTTCTCTCCTCACTCCAATATTACTCCCATGGTTCCCTTTAACAATCTCATAAATTCAAGTTTTGTGAAGTCATGGAATTTTCTCTAACAATCAAAAAAATTATATATATATATATATATATAAAATACACACAGACTATATTTATATATATGTATATGCACACACATATAAAGAAAGACAAAAAGCGAAAGATTTTATATATTTTTATGGTCTCGAGGAGCCTAAGTTTGAATCTTAAGCAGGGGGGAACTTTACTTGTATGGAGTTGTACATTAAGAGTCCTTATGGGTAGTGAAGTTGTATTTCAACAGAAAATACCTTGGTAAAACAGGATGTATTAAGGGCTTATTCTATGCCAGGTACAAGGTCAAATAATTCATATTTGTTAGTTTATTTGACTCTGTGTTAGGCACTGTTATTACTCCATTTTGTTGAAGACGAAATTGAGGCTTAGAGAAGGAAACTAACAAGGCTAAGAGTCCTAAGTGCTGGATTTTAGATTCAAATCAAGAGCTCCTTATTCAAAGCCTGTGCTCTCTCCCACCACCATCCTACATTATCTTTTGGCTAGACTGTATACTCTGATAGATTCTAGCTATGACATTATAAATGATTTTGAGTGACAGCCTTCAAAATCAGCGCCGTGGAAGTCTAAACACTTATTCCTGCAAGAATGCTAATACTCTGGAAAGGCAAACGACTCCATGCTGATGTGTCAGCCTTCAAAGGAAGGATCTTACTGCATTTTGCCCCACGTTGTATATAGAGAAAGAACCCTGAGCTCATTTCTTAATAGCAGTCTTGTTACTATTCTTTGCCTATCCCACTGTACATCAATATGTTTTCAAATGGAAAGTGAAGAATGAATTATCCACTTGAAATAATAGTGAGGGAGGCAGAACAATTCACTTGAGTAGATAGTCTGTCATAACACTAGACTCTTACTCCCCTCGAACAGAGACAACCCCAACAGATGCTCAGGGAACTGTATTCAACACATTATCCCAGGTCCTTCTTAAATTGTCATGGAAATAGCTATAACTTTTTTTTTTTTCTGAACAAACTCAGTACAAGGCATGTATCATATCACTGAGTCTTCTGCTCTTTGCTTGTCACCTTACCTATTGAAAGAAAACTGAAAAACAAAAATACAAAGACTTGAGCTAAAATATGAGCAAAACCAGCACCTAGTCCTTTGACTACGTGTGTGTATCCTGAATAGCACAGTCATGCTGGGACTCTCTAGAGACATTTAATTTTCCCCTTCAGTTTAATAATATTTCATTCCTTCTTTGGAACATACAAACACATTTATTTCATGCCACACTTCCCTCTATCAGGGAAATCAGGTTCATGTTTCTCAACCTGGAGATGAGGCCTTGTAGTTTTAGAATAGCAACGCTACATGAGAAAAAAATGAAAGCAGATTGTTTAAATAAAAAGTGAATAAATTATTCAGACCAGCTGTTTGGATTTGGAAAGAACTTTTCTGTGTTGATTAAAACCTCTTAATCTGTTTTGTGCTACTGTGAAAGAACAAAGTGTAAATAGACCCATGCCTACCACTATTGTGCTTGATTTTATTCTTAACTCTTATTATAAATTTAATTGTGATAAAATGACTTTTCTTAGCAATGAGTCTCTAAGCATAACTAAGTATCTTTCCATGGAACTGTATTAAGAACCCCTTGTTATTTTACCCCCAATAACTCAATAACCTTTTTTTTAACACTATAAAATAAATACCTTATTTAATGTAATTTTGATGGTGATGATTTTTATAGAATATTGATACGAAAAATACAGGCTATCATTTGGAACTTTCATTATACCTTAGTTGTAAGGAATTTGATACAGGAGCTAGCATCCAAAGGTAAAAAAATGATTAAAGAATTTAACTCAAATGTAGTCAAAAATCAAACTTAGAAATATTGTACATGAACATATACAAAAGATCTGAAATTGATTTTTTTGAAAACCTTCCATTAAGGAGACTATCAATGATTTTCAATACATGTATATGTAACAGGTGTTTATGTTTTCAATACATAGCCATTATTCTTAAAAAGATAGAAGATTTTATTCTAGTGCTATTAACTCAAAATGCTGAATCTTGCAAAAGGTATACCAAAACCATGTGTCTACAATGTTTCATATTACTTGATTTAATCTACTTAAGCTCTGGAGCCCAAGGAGGAACTTCCTCTCCAAATTTTACATCTCCCAGTTTTTTCCTCCCTCGAATACTGTTTCATTTACAAAACAAAACAATTGCGATGTGAACATCTACATGGAGACACCCTCATTTGCAAGAAACTCTATTTACAAAAACAAAACATCAGGAAACGAGAGAGGGAAAAGAGCTGCCACTCAGAATCCTGTAGCTAAGCAACAACAGGATGTCACCTCTTCAGTAACCAAATTATCCAATCAACCCCTAAGGGCTCCCAATCTCCATCTAGGCTCTCTAGAATCTCCATCACCAGACATACACATGAGCTATTTCTGAGCTTCTCCGCGTCGGGTGATCAACGCTGCCCTGCCAAGTTTATGGGGTATGGATTTCCATCTCAGAATCGGTCACCACAGTCCTCTGGGATGCTCTCTTCTCTAACAAACCACCTTATGGAATACTTGGTAGAACTGATAAAAATAACCTGAATCACAAACATAGGTATTCATGAAAGAGCAGCTGCAATGAACGAGGACTGTTTACACATAGGACGAGTTAATATTTGCTGTAAGTTTCAGTGACATTTTTTCCACATGCAGATTTCTCAATATCAAGCAGAAGGATATTTCTACCTAAAATTTCATAATTATATACTAGTGATAGAATTGCCTATAATGGCCCAGCAATGAAACTATTCTCTAGGAGAAAACACCGTAAGCTAAACTCTTGATTTTTTTTTTAAATTCTGGAAAATATCTTCAGAAATGTATACATATGCCAGACACCTAGGATTTTGGGAACCTGGCAAACCACTTTTTTTTTTTTTTTTTTATTTTAGGATCAATGCCATCTTAACAGATGGGTGTTAGTGTAGACATGCCAGGGAATCAAAATGTACATCACGTTCCACTACAAGGGGGCAGAATCTCATCCAGAAATGCCCGTCTGTGCCACTGGCTAAAGGAATATTCCATTTCAACTCCACCTCAGAGACAGATCACTTAAAACAGTAACTTTTGGGGGTAGGGGTTTGTCTGGTTGTCTTTGTTTTGTTTTGTTTTTGGCTTTTGGGTGTAAGAATTCACATTCCACTGGGAAAAGTAGGACAGGAGCCACTGCAATGAAGTTTTCTGCAGCAAAAATGCTATTATAGCTTATTTGATTTTTCGAATGAATGGTTTACCTACACAGGAAAGCCATTTTGTGGAAGGCAGCATCTACCTTTTTGTTAAATAGAACCCCAGAGATCTTTCTGACTTATTTTGAAGTATTATTTTCCCTCCTTGGAACCTACAGAAACTCATCTTAGGTTGGGAATCGAGAGTTTCACTGGACCTGCCCTGCTGAGCAGGGTTGTATCAATAGCCCTAATTAAACACGCTATACAGAACTCATCCACCAGTTCAAGGATGTTCACCAACGGTAATACTAAGGAGGCTCTACACAGACTCTCTGGCTTTGACTAGAGTCTAAGGGAGACATTTCCTGAAAGAATGGAATTGCATTTTAGGCTAGTCTCCCTTGACCTTATGATTTCATAACCCCTACCAAAGAATCTGCTCACTAATATCACAGTGAATCATTCATGTGTACTCGGTTCTAATTCTGATCATGCTACTGAAACTAAATGTTTTGCCTTTGGGTGACAATGGAAGCTTAGAGATAATGTCTATTATAAAGATAATTTTTTTAATTAGGCCTGAAAACAATTTTATCTTAGAATTTGCACTTCTATCTGTGTTTGCTTCCCCTACTAGTCAAGTTATGCCAGTTACTAATATATTAAATTTCACTAGGTATGAACTATTTTCAATAAACTATATTAAGAGCTAATTAACATACTTCTTAATATTGTTATTAAGATAAATACTTATTTTTATTTAAGCATTTATAGTAAAATGTAAATTAAAGCCTTTTAGATACACGGGTCATAGACTATCATGGAGTATTGTAATCTTTATCAATCATCACAAGTTATATAAACAAATGTGACTGTGCATTTATGTTTTTTATTACACTTCTGCAAGATTTTTTAATTGTTATTGTTCTTAAAGAGTAACAACAATCCTCATTAAAAATATAGCTTATTACCTAAAGTTTGGTAAAACATTCATCAAGTTGCAGTAAGTAATAGAGTGCCCAACTAATGCGAACCAGTTCTAAGTAAACGTACTTGGTACATGTTTCTAATACTACATTTCTAAGTTCACGAAAAAAAGAAATCTGATATTAAGACATATCGAGACTCTCCAGTTTTTAAATTAAGAGCCAATCAATGATTGCTGGTGAAACTCCCAAAACTAATACCCTTGCCATCAACCTAATTGGTAATTGTCTACACCACAGAACTTGAAAATTGACATGGTAAATTGTATGAAATATAAAGGCATAATTCTATTTTTAGATTCAAATATCTCAACTAAATTTTTTCACAGAATGAACCCTAAAAATCACCTGGTGGTTAGCAGCTGTAAAACAGGACATAATCTTTTTTTTATCATTTCCCAAACTGGTAAACTATTGTGGAGAAAAAGATCTAAAGTACAGCTATCTCAAACACAAAGTTGTCTCCCATTGGCCATGAGAATTACCTAAATGTTACTTGCTTTCATTTGCTCTTCTCATTTGCAAATGTGCCAAATTGACTAGCCTTTCTATTAAAATAAAGACTACCTTAGCCAAAGAAGAAATTGGACAGATTCTCAGCTTTGTCTGCAAACACGAAGAGGAAAAATACACTAATGGAAGCAGCACGATTCTTCATCATGGACCCCTCCAGGTCTTGAAAATCATCCAAGGTGCTATTTCATCAAAAGTTGAACATCTTCCAAGGATCCCTTTACACACACCCTTTTCAAGTGGTGAGTTCCTATCAAGATTTTCTCCATTCAAAGAGTTGGGAGGGGCTTCTGGAGTGATTTCCATTTTCTGAATGTTGTCTAAGTCCTACCCAAGCAGTGATAAAGCAGTCAATATACCTCATTCCATTTTTAAGGATGGAATACCTCCAAGGGAGAAGGAACATAACACCATGATTTCCAAGGACATGGCTTGCCTATCATTTGGTGGTGGAAATTGTCCAGTTGATTCTGTCTTTGCTTCTAAATATGTATCTACCTTCAGACCCAAGGAATGAAAGTATTCCATGGTCTCTTTTAGCTGAGAACATCCTCATACTTACACATATGTTACAGATCTACCCCCCCCCTTTAAAAAAAAAAACAATTTATTCTTTTAGAGCAGTTTCAAGTTCACAACAGAATTGGGCAGAAAATACAGAGGACTCACATAGCCCTCCCCATCCACATACATATATACTCCCCTACCCTCAACATCCTTCATCAGTGTGGCATATTTGGTACAACTGATGAACCAACATGAGCACATTATTATCAACCAAAGTCCACAGTTTACATTAGAGTTCACTCTTGATGTTGTACATTCCATGGGTTTTGACAAGTGCATAATGACATATAGCCACCATTATAGTATCATACAGAATAATTTCATTGCCCTAAAAATCCCTTGAGCTCCATCTATTCATCCTCTCTCCCTCCCTCTCTCCAAAGCCCTGGAAACCATGATCTTTTTATTGTTTCTGTAGCTGTGCCTTTTCCAGAATGTCATATGGTTGGAATCTTACAGTTTGTAGCCTTTTCAGACTGGCTTCTTTCATTTAGTAACACGTCTTTTAAGTTTCTCCCATGTCTTTCATGGCTTAACACATTTTTTTATTGCACATATATTTTTAATTTACATATATGTACTGTTCATTGATTCTAAGAACATTTAGAGCTTTAGCTAAATGATAAATTTATAGTTATCAAAGAAATAAAACCAATCACAAAATAAGAATTAATTCAAAAAGATACAAAAGATACATACACCCTATTAACAGAAACACTTTATTACCAAGATACAATTGGTAAAGATATGGAATTACAATTGCCAAGATATGGAAGCATCCTAAGTGCACATCATTAGTTGAATAGAAAATGAAGGTGCAGTGTGTGTGTGTGTGTGTGTATGTGTGTGTGTATATATATATATATATATACACACTGCAATACAACTCACAATACAACTCACCCTTTAGAAAGAAGGCTATTTTACCACTTGCAGCTTCATTCACTATTTTTTTTTTCACTTCAAAAACCAGAATTTTATAACTGGCAGAGACATTCCCATTACATCAAAAACAACAAAACACCTAGAAATAAACTTAACCAAGGAGGTTACCTATACTCCGAAAACCGAAATGACACAAAGAAACGGAAAGATTTCTTGTGCTCTAGGATTGGAAGAATCAACACTATCAAACTGGCCACACTACCCAAAACAATCCACAGATCCAATGCAACCCCCATCAAAATACTCAGGACATTCCACACAGAACTAGAACAATTCCAAAATGTAGAAGGAACCACAAAAGACCCCGAACAGCCAAAGCAATCTTTTGTAGGTCTCTCTCTGTTTTTTCAATCTCTCTTTCTTCTTTTTGTTCTCTTTTCTTATGGTTTGATGACTACAGAAGGTCCTTTAATATTTGTTGTAAAGCTGGTTTGGTGGTGCTGAAATCTTTTAGCTTTCATTTATCTGTGAAGGTTTTGATTTCTCCATCAAGTCTGAACGAGAACCTAGCTGGATAGAGCATTCTTGGTTGTAAGTTTCCCCCTTTCATCACTTTATGTATATCGTGCCACTCCCTTCTGGCCTGCAGAGTTTCTGCTGAAAAATCAGTGGATAACCTTATGGGAGTTCCCTTGTATGCTATTTGTTGCTTTTCTCTCAGTAATTTTAATATTTCCTCCTTATCCTTAATTATTGTCAATTTGATGACTGTGTGCCTTGGTGTGTTCCTCTTTGGGTTCATTCTGTGTGGTACTCTCTGTACTTCGTGGACTTGGGTGACTGTTTCCTTTCCCAAGTTGGGGAAGTTTTCAGTGATTATCTCTCCAAAAATTTTCTCAGGTCCTTTCTCTCTCTCTTTTCTCTTTCTGGGACCCCTATAATGGGAATATTAGTGTACTTCATGTTGTCCCAGAGTTCTCTTAAACTATCCTCATTTCTTTTCATTCTTTTTTCTGTTCTGCAGTAGTGATTTCCACTAATCTGCCTTCTAGCTCATTGACCCGTTCTTCTGCCTCATTTAGTCTATTCTTGCTTCCTTCCAGTGTATTGTTCATTTCAGTGATTTTATTCTTCAACTCTGTTTGAGTATTCTTTATATTTTCCAACTCTTTGCTAAAAACTTTGCTCTGTGCATCTATAGTCCTCTTGAGGTCTCTGAACATCTTAGCCATCATTACTTTAAATTTTTTCTCTCATAAATAGCCTATCTCCTCATCACTTATTTCTTCTTCTGGGATTTTATCTTGTGCCTTGGCCTGGAAGATACTCCTTTGCCACCTCATATTGTCTATCTTTCTATGGGTTTGTGGATTCCTTCCATAGGCTTTGGGATTATTGTTTTCTTACTTCTAATATCTGCCCCTGGTGGATGAGGCTGGACTAGAGGCTTATGCAGGTTTAAGCCAGTGCCTGCCCACTGCTGGGTGAAGCTTGGTCCTGGTGGATAGGGCTGTGTCTAGAGGCCTTTGTGGCTTAGGAATTCTGATGATGGGTGTGGCTCTGTTCCTACCCTGTATGTTGTTTAGCTTGAGGCTTCCCTACAGGCTGTTGGTGGGGCTAGGTCTTGGTGCTAATGATCCAGTCAAGATCTCAGCCTCTAGGAAAGCTCATGTAGATTAACACTCCCGGAATGTCCACCACCAGCTTTTATGTGCCCTGAGTGAGCCACACCTGTCCCCCACATTCCCAGGAGACCCTCCAAATCCAGCAGGCAGGTCTGGCCCAGGTTCCTATGAAATCACTGCCTCTGCGCTTGGACCTGGTACATGTGAGTTTCCGTGTATGCTTCCCAGAACTATCCCGTTTTTACCATTGAAATATTTCCAACTATCAGGCTTAAAGTTGTGAAAAAGTTTTAACTGCAAAGTAATTCCCAATCACATTGTTTTCATTTGGAAACAGCATTTGTTTCAAGTACTCTAAAGCAATTTTAAATACATGACAAAAATTACATAGCATTTATTCATATGAAGCAGAACACTATCAATAATCCATTATAATATTGGTATTTTATGTTTGTTTCCAACAATTTTTACTTATTTCTTCCTATTCTAAATGAAATTGATCAAATCATACAGAGGTTTTGCCCAATAGCCAAAAGCAGAGCACTCCTTGAAAACTTTCCTAAGCCAAAATGCTGTAAAGGGAAGCAGCAGTTATCTTAGGACCTGTTTTGCTAATGGAGGTACAAAATAAATGAAGATAAAGCTCAGATGCTGACATACACAGTTCAAAGCTACGGCAGCCTGGTGCTGAGATGCTTAAGTGTAGCTCCCAGGGAAGGAGCTTGGAAGTGCCACTCTTACAGCTCAGGACGCACACTGCCTTGATAAGGGCTTGCTTCCAAACAAGCACTGAGCACTATTTTCAGTTTTTGCCTTTTTTCATAAAGGTGAAAATCCTCTTTAGATTTCTTTCAGTTAGCGAAGACAGGTACTAATGTAGGTGTGTTGTACAAGCAAGCTTCAGAAAAGAGGGGGATACCTATACCCCCAAAGAAAGAGGTTGATCTTGGGATGGACTCTCTGGATACAAGAAGTGGAAATTTGCAAGCATCCCGAGAGTGTGGAGATTGCAGCCAGACTCCATATGGACCACAAAGCCCTACTGTTAATGATGCCAGAATGCATAGGCTCAAGGAAAGAGGAAAACCATGGCTGTTCACTCAAGGTCATTTCCAGAACTACAGTGCACGTTTGACTTGATTGCCCTTTGTTGGCAGCAATTTGTCTTTTGGGTTCTTAAACCACAGTGGTACTTTGAATTTGTGTAAGTTACTTCGGGCTCCACCTCTCCCTATGTGAATGTACCCAGGTAACAAGTTTTGAATGGGGCTTTCAGGGTATTCAGCTGTATATAAGTGAAATTGGTCAATTTGATATGAGGTGACATTTGGAAGCTGAGAGTACTTACAATTGACACAAATCCAGTACCCAAGACTGAAGAATAAGTCATATCCTTAAGATAAAACACTTGTTATTTTTTAAATTAAAATACGTGAATATACATTATACTAATATCAGGTGTACACAATGATTTAATATATGTACATGTGTATATATATTGCAAAATGATCACCATGTTAAGTCTAGTTAACATCTATTACCATGCAGCTACATTTTTTTCTTGAAGTAACTTTTAGGGTGTACTCTCAGCAAATTTCAAATATGTAATATGGTATTGTTAACTATAGTCACCATGCTGTATATGATACCCCAGGACTCATTTTATAGTTGTAAGTTTGTTCTTCTGACTACCTTCATCCATTCTGACCACTCCCCAAAAGTTTTTCAAAATTTTTTGACAAAAGTATTTTTTCATTAAAATTGGGGAAGTCATGGTCAAATATAGTGTTTCTTTTGCCATGGCTTAACTCACATCCCTGGTGGGTAAACTCAGCTATTCGGAGCTTCTCTTTCACCTTCAATGATTATCCAGAGGAAAAGCTATCGAAATTTAGAAAACCGTGACAAAGAGTCAGAATCTCACTGTCCAAAGAGGACAGTTTCGATGTATCTGCTGTCATTAATGTATCTTTATAGTTGTAATCAGACAGCACATACTGTTCTTTACAGTTCTTCCCTACTTAATATCAAAAGCATTTTATATTTCTCTCATTTTTTTAAATAAAACTTTTTAATAACTGTATTATATGCCATTTGGTGAATATGTCACTGGAAATTCAATGATCATTTTCTCCTGTTTTTAAACATTTAGCTTGTTTCCAGTTATTTACTTTTTATTTTTCATTTGTAAATTATTTTGTAATAATTCATAAATTATTGCTTTTTCCTTACTCATTTTTTAAGTAAATTTTTTGTTCGGGAATAATTTTAGATTTATAGAAAAGTTACAAAGATAGTACAGAGAGCTCCCATATACTCCTCATCATAGCCTTTCTTTTAATGTTATCATACTACACTGGCATGGTTTATTCATCAAAACTAAGACTATATGATCCAGCAATCCCACTCCTGGGCGTATATCCAAAGGGAACCTTATTTCAAAAAGATACATGCACCCCAATGTTCATAGCAGCACTATTTACAATAGTCAAGGCATGGAAACAACCCAAACGTCCACCAATAGATGACTGTATAAAGTTGTGGTATACACTGACTACTACTCAGCCATAAAAATGATAGCATAATGCCATTAGCAGCAACAGGGATGGCCCTAGAGAATGTCATTCTAAGTCAAGTAAGCCAGAAAGAGAAAGAAAAATACCATATTATATCACCTATATGTGGAGCCTAAGAAGAAAAAGACAAATGAACTTATTTACAAAACAGAAACAGACACACAGATATAGAAAACAAACATGATTACCAATGGGGAAAGGGGGTGGGAAAGGATAAATTAGGAGGTCAAGATTTACAGATTCTAACTACTATTTAAAATAGATAAACAAGTTTATACTGTATAGCACAGGGAACTATATTCAGTATCTTGTAGTAACTTATGGTGAAAAAGAATATGAAAATGAATATATAGATATATGATTTCTCTATGACTGAAGTATTGTGCTGTACACCAGAAACTGATAGAACCTTGTAAACTGTCGATACTTCAACACAAATATTAAAAAAAAAAACAAAAAACTAAGACTACAATATTGGGTATCACTATTAACTAAACTCTAGACTTTATTAGGATTTCACGAATTTCTCCAAGTGATGTTTTAATGATGCTGCACATTGATGTAGAAGCGAAAACAACTAGGCTATGTTTGTATAAGGCTACTAGAGGACCAAAAGCGGTCCATGAGGTTAGCACATTAGTTTTTATGTTATTTAACATGATATCAGTTATCATCATTAATTTTTAAGGCCAGCCGATTTCTGCCCTCAAGTCTAATATTAGTTAGTAAAAGGAAACAGATAATACTAACTAAACATTAAAAGTACAGAAAGTTCCTGTTCAAATGAGAGCATCTAACGTGCTACGAGGGAGAATATGTTTCAGCCACGTGTATGTACGTTCCGGTGTACGTTTGTGCAGATAGCCCGTCTTTACTGAACTTCAATTATGTGCTCCACCCGCTCCCAAGAGCTGCCAAAGGAAACTGAGACATCCCTAAAATAGTCGACTCTAGTCTCAGAAGCTTAAAAATCCCAAATTCAAGAAAACAACAGTAAATTCATAAAGTGACTATGTAAGTCTTGTGGGAATGGAGAGCACAGAAATGACTACGCAAGTTTTCCTGACACAGAATTCTGAGAAAGGTTGAAAAGAAAAAATACAGACTAACATAGATGCAGGCACAGCGTCTTGGAGAAAAAAAAAGTTGTCACAGAAGTTCTAGCACTCTTTTTGGAGTTACAACAACAGTTACCAATGATCTCCAGTGCCACTGTGGCCTTTCTATATGCCAAGAACTGATGGGCAAGTCATTCCTTCTCCTAATAAACGGAAGCCTGTAGCATCACAGAAGCAGCTAATTCAGGTGCCCCAACTGAATGAATTGTACGTCTCAATACAAATCACTGGATCAAAATGAAACATGATTTTTGACAGGCCTCAGAAAGATGGGTCAGATGAAACAATACTACTAATATTTACTGAGCACTTCACTGTCCAAGGCACACTTTTACACACTGCACACAGATTTACTCATATAACCCTGACAACAACCCTATGAAGCAGAATCTATTAGGTCCATCTGAAGTTGAAGAAACTGAGTCCCAGAAAGTCATATCACGTGTCAAAGTTTATTGAAGCAGGAAGTAGAGAAGTGTGTCTTCAAGCCCAGGCTGCTGTCTGATACTGGGGCCTCGAGCTGTGACTGCCCTGTATCTACAGGAGAGGACAAAGTCGGAGGCAAGGAGTACTAGTAGGGAAGCCAAAAAGAGAAAGAAAAGATTAAGAAGTTAATCAGCTGCAGTGAAGCTGATGCCTTAGTAGTACGTTTTTTAGTAAGCAAAAAAATTGAGATGTGAGAGACAACAAGATACCAAATTTATATCTCATTTTTACACTAACATCATAACCAGTAGAAAGTTTATTAGTAAGCAGAAAAATTAAGATTTGATCAACAACAGAAAACCAAATTTATATCTCATTTTCACACTAATATAACCAATAGAAAAGCAGAATGCTATATAGATAACATGCATTAGGTTTCAAATTACATGAGTTCTCCTTCTGTTTCATACACTTCTTCTGTGGACTTTGTCTTAATTAACATACAAAAGATACACACTATTTCCACTTGCATCCAAACAATTTAACAGCAACTGTAGATGTTAACTTAGCTAACCCTGTATCTTCTAGTTTCAAGTGTTCATCTCCCCTTTTGTTTTTAAATGTGTCTTCTGGGCTACTTTGAAAATGCTCAAGACATCCATGTTTCAAACTCTGTCCACCTGGTCAACATCAAATCCATCACCCCTTCCCCCACACATATTTTGGGGCATGTTCCACCGTTTTTCAGTGCCTAACATAGTGCCGGACACTGCTGTGGAGCCACAAGGCAGGTAGTTAAAAGCATGATCACTTGTCCAGGATTAGCATAATTCTCCCCATCCAGAGCAATCTGCAGGTTGGCAAATTCTCTCCAAAAAACAAGAGAAACTTTAACAAGGCTGTGTCATCAAGATACTCAGGTCCTTCTCCTCCTCCTCCAACTCCTCCTCCTTCTCCTCCCATGCCTATTCTTCCTTTCCTCCCCCTTGCCCTCATTATGCTAATTTATATCATTTTAAATTGTTTAATGTATTTCCTACTAAATATGATTAAGAACTTGAATACAAGATACTTTAAAAATACCTCATGCTCAAATTTGGCCAAACTTTTATTCTCTTGGCTCCACGCTGTTCAGAGACTTAAAACACTTCACACTATATAGTCAACATCATCATTATTAAAGTTCCTATTTCTTGAGCAGGTAATGTTTTACAGATGTTAATATAATCCTCACAACTACCCTTTTAGGTCACTATTATTATTCCATTCTACAGACTCGGCCATAAACTGAGGCACTGAAGCAAAATAAATTGCTCAAGATTACACATCTATTACCTTGTGGGACCAGGAGTTGTCACAAACATTTTGATTCCAGAGTTAAAAATACAGAGTTAAACACATCATTCATTCTACTTACTGTATAATACAAAGAAGTTCCTTTACTAATATATTGGTCATTGTATACTGTATTTTTATCAATTATGTCAAACAGAAAACATTATGCACACATTCAGAGAAAGTGAGAGAGAAAAAAAATTTAAATCGGGGATGCTGAAACTACTTTTGATTGAGAACCAATGTTCTATTTTTTTCAATTACCCAACTGTTTGTGCCCATTTAGCATCCCCATAAAACAACTACCATGGGTAGCTCTGTGTAAGGTCTTATTCAAACGCCTGAATGGGTACATCATGTTCTCAGTGTTTACTTAATTATTTGATTCCATAATTACAATCTCCTCTGTTAATATCTCACCTTTAGTGTTTTTTATAGAAGCACATTTATTGCTGGAGTACTTCTGATGCTAGTTAGGAAGAAATATATATTGCTTGTAACCTAAAGTGGCTTCCAATGTGCATATGGCTTCAGAAGCATCAAATGCTCATATAAACTGGTGTGAAGCACACCTGGGACTTATTGACAGTTCATTACATTCAGGTATATGTGATATATATGGTAAGCCGCCAATAAAATCCATTTACTATTTACAACATGGTCAAATGAATGAATGAAGATGATTTGTTGTATTTCCTAGTAGAATCAGCCAAGGAATTACAACTAAAAGAACAAAGATAATAATTATTTCTAAGGCTTGCAATCAGGGGGTAAAATAAACCACTATTACTGAAATAAGGTACAAAGAAAATATATTTTTATCTCCAATATCTGCGTGGGCTACTCCATGACCAAACTAAAATTTCTGAGTAATTCAGATCTACGTAAGAGGTGTTTGCTCTTGGCTCTTTCTCTTGTTTTGCTGTGTTTTGTTTCTAAATTTCCTGGTAACCTAGATACAGGCAATACACAGGTAATGACAAAAGATTAAATGGTCAAAGACAGTTGCCAGAAGTGAACCACCTAGACACAGGAGTTGGGTTGATTCCCATACCAGGTCTCTGGAGTTGATTTCCAGAAAATAAATTATCTAAAATAAAAAGTCTTTAGAGCATTCTTGTTAGTTATAGTTTAAGAACATGGCTTTGATAAACCTTTGAAATATGTTCTTTTTAACTTTGAAAATACACACTTCTAACAACTTGGGCAAGTTAACTAATTTGTTAAATCCTCAGACTTTATTATTTAATTTTTGTTTTCTCATCTATACAATGGTAGTAAAACGGAAGGGCAGGTGTAAGAATTAAATGACATCACACATGTTAGATAGCTAGCCTTTATCTTAGAAATTAGGGGGTGGGGTACTGTACTGAAAACTTCAAGCCCTGTCTTTTACTTTTTAAGCCCAAATTCTCACTTCATTCTTTATTAGCTGTGTGACCTGAAGACCACACAGCATGTACAGCGCTCAACTGACACTCAACAACATCACAACTTCTCCAGGTTCCACTCACTACCAACAATTCGACTCCATGTTCAGTATCCTCTTTTCCCTGCCCTCTCCCCAATGCTCTCCTTGCTTGCCCTCTCCAGAAAAGTAACACAAACATACAAGCTAACACATGGGATCTTGCCTCACTCCTCCGAAACAGACCAACCCTGGCAGTTGTGCCTCATCAACAGAGGTTGTGCAATTTTCAGCTCTTCCAATTAGTTCTCTAAATAGCCAGATGTTTTTTATTTGGCATCACCACTGGACAGATCAACTGAAAACAGTGAATTTGATCCAAATTCATGGCCTAGGAACATCATGTCACTTGCAATCAGGAAACTAATGCTAACTTATAAAGAAATGGATAACTACTAACTACTACTTGACAATCCATTTTTTAAAACAAATCTTTCCAAATCTATCCTTTTGGGCTGCAGAGTTTATTGTCAGAGATAGTATTCCTACAGATAGCCTTGAAAGAGAAAAAACTAGTGAAAGTCTCTGTTTACTTTGAGAAGTGAAATGGTGCACGTAATATCTGTTACACAGTACACAGCACTGTACTGATATTAACCCTTAACATCTGTCATTCACTTTGACTGCAAAGTGACCTATACTTACAATGGTTGGGATCAGATCACACCTTCCAGTTCTCAGCTAACACCAAAAAATAAACAGACTCTGGTTAAACAAAGACAATCCTAATACTCCAAGTTAACCAAACACCAAAGCAAGAGCTAGTCCACAAATGTCCAGTGTTACATAAGTTTACATAAAACAAGACACCAAATGGTAGCCTCTAGGGTTTTCCATCACTTGCGCTTTCCTTCCCTCACACTTATTGGAACAAGTGCAAGCTTTGATTCAGTTTGCATAGGCACAAATCTATTACTTGCTACTTAGTCTTTGGCAAAACAGTAAATCTCTCTGTACCCCAGATTATTCATCTATAAAATGGAAATGATGCTTCTAGTAACCTCAGATAATTAAGAGAGGATTAAATAAGGTAATACATGTAATGCTCTTTAAAGAATGATTGGGATACAGTAAGTGCTCAAAAGATGTTAGTTATTAACAACCTCAATAATAAGAGTACTTTAAAAACTTCATGCACTCTACTCTACTCACCACAGAAACATCCCTACCTGATAAGAGTAAGAGTAATTCATTAAACCACTGGTGCATATCAACAGCTCAATTATTACCATCACTTAACCAGGAGCCAGACTTTATGTCTATATCCCAAAGCTGCAACAGAGGATCAGGAATCAAATGTGTGACTCAGGAATATCCCTCTGGCAATATCTGAACAACAAACTGAAATAAATCCAAATATGAGATTACGGCACTAGTCAAAAGGAAAGGTGTTCACAGGCCTAAAGACAGGCAGTGGCAGCTATTAAACAAGGAATGAGAGAGACATCAGGTGTATGACAAAGGTGGAAACTATACAAATATATCACTGATATACATGAGTAGTACCAAGGTACCACAGTACTTTAACTTTAATAAGTTATTTTTTAACTTTCTACAGCAGGGACCCATCTTAATTTTCTCCAGTATATACCTCATACAGCAAGTACCATTAATTCCAAATTTAATTCAATTCATTTTTTAAGTAATTGTAATATGTCTCACTGTAGAAGACAGAAAGAATACTTACAGCTGGCAAAATATGATTAGCTTCATTAATATGTCAATCTATCCATGTGTTAATCAATATATTTATGTTAATTGCTAATTTTCATGTCTCGCAACAAACGTGCAAATTGTGGCATCATCTGACCTTCGAAGCACACGTGATACCAGGGATGCTTTTTCTTTCTTACTAAATTGTGCAACTGCTAAAATTAATTGCACCCCAGGGCTATTATATTATGCATGAATTGTCACCCAAATGAATGACAGTGTTGGAGAGGGAGTGAAAGAATAAGGATTTAGATGTATTCTCAGTGAACACTGCCAGCTACATGACAAGTGACATGATATCCAATTACAAGACCACTAATTAAGGCTATCAAACAAGCCTGTGCATTTTTGTCCATCACTACGATTTCTGATCTCATCCTTTGCCTTTTCTTTCAGCAAATGGGGGGAAAACCTCTCAGAGTAGTTTTTTCTGGCTTTCTAAAACTAAGTCTTATCATTGGATATATCGTTAAAAAAATGGTAATTTTGCTGTTTGCAATTCTATCATGTAACAAAACAGCAACAATACACTTTGTTATTTTTCTTACCTCAGCACTCAAAAACAGCTAGTAGAAGTCAGGTGTAGGGTTGTCCTCTTAAGACTGAGCAATGACAGTGAAATCTTAAGAGCTTGATTTCATGGGGAATGCAGGATGTGTCATGGAGAACAAAGCCCCAAAAATATACTATTCATTATTGTCTTTATTGAAAAGGAATTTCGCTAGTTAGAAGTATAGCTTACATCACCATATTATCACTCACATCACTTTATTAAGAAATAAAATGAGCATGACAGCTCAAGTGTCTCCATATGTAAAGTGAAGATAACTTTTATTTCACAATCATCAATGAAATTCTTAGAAATATGTGCATATACAGTCATATATAATTTTATTCATTTATCATATGATTTTATTATATATTATTCAATACATATACTAAAATATATGCAGATATATACATATTGTTTAGTTCACCTTTAGTGTTTATGTGTGTGTGTCTGTTCAAGGTTTAACCAAAGGGATATATAAATGTTTTAGTATTACCTTGTAGAATAGGATTTAGCACCACTTATACATAATACACAAAGGTGCACACATACTCACATATAGCACCTATTTAATATATTTAGGGAGTGATGTCAGCATCATGGGGCATAGGACATCTCTCCTTTTTGTCTCCACTTTTTAACAAGAAATTTGGCATCCATTCATAAACAAGAGAACTTCTGTGTGAGTTGCAAGATCCAGCACCACACACCAAGGGAACAGGAGGCATCGTACTCAAGCAGGCATTTGAGTAACAGGCAGACAGACATTGGTATTACTATGGAGCCAGCATCAGCTTGCAAACTGATCACAGCCCTTCTCAATGTCAGTCAGGGAAAACCAGTAAAGGACTGACTTGGGCAGACACCCAGAGATGAGAGAGACTATGTCGAAGTCCAGCCTTCCTAAGGAGAGATTCCAGTATTTCATTTGAGGGAATAAAAAAAAAAATACAAGTTTGGACCCACTGAAGAGGACAAGAGGAACTCTACCAACACCACACTTCCCCTGAGGCAGCATAGCCCTGGAAGGAACAAGCTGCTGGGGACCACTCTTGCAGGAAAAAGAGAGCAGTGAATGAGTACCTGGCTACCCAAGTTGTGCAGGACACTGCTAAAGAAGCCTGTTTCTACCTGCAACACCCACAGTATTGAGGCAGGACCTTCAGGACTAAGGGAAGGAAGTACAGGAAAGGGGCAGATATAAATATCAAAGGGCATTAGATACATACAGTTCCTGCTGACCGCCTTTGGGACTCCAGCAGAAATTTCACCCTTGAGTCACTGGGAGAGCCTCACTCAAGGATACCCTTACCTGCCCACAGGTACTGCCAATGCTCCAAATGCTCAACTCAGAGCTCCACACCTCTGAAGCTGACTCCTTGTGTACAATTCAGACTGTAGATGCAAGAACAAGGTCCAGTAAACAGGAAGTCCCCTCAAAAAAAAAAAAAAAAAGCCTGGGAATTATAGGCAAGGGAGAAACTTCAACATTTAGCTGTAGCACCTTCTGGGGGGAAAAAAGAAAAAGTTTTCCAGTAGCAATACTGGTGAGTTGTAAGAACTAGAGAAAATATTTAACATTGAGAATTCTGACCAAAAAAAGGAGTAAAAAGTGTAGATTAGATGCATCCATATAAGGTTGGAGAAAGTACCAGATTTAAGAAAAACCAAAGAAGATTATCTCCCATCAGAAAACAAGTAAAGATTTGAGAAGGTATCTGTTGCTTCTTAAGTGTAAATAGCAATGCAAAGCTTCAAGGAAAATGAAAAATTAAGGAAACATATCATCATCAAAAGATAATAATAATCCTCCACAACTGAATTCAAAAGCATGGAATTTTTCAGTATGGCTTATGAAGAATTCAAATTAGCTCCTTTGAAGAAATTCAATGAGCTACAAGAAAACACAGAAACACAATTGGATGAAACCAGGAAAACTTATGAACAAAATGAGAAATTTATAAAGAGATAAAAATCTTAAAGAACCAAGAGAAATTCTAGATCTCATGAATTCAGTAAACAAAATTAAAACTGCAGCAGAGTGTATCTATAGCAGAACAGATCAAACAGAAGACAGAGTCAACGATAAGAGAATAGGTACTTTGAAATAATCCAGTCAGAAGTAAAAAAGATACAAGAATGAAAAGGAGCAAAGATAGCCTATATGATCAAGTATTAGATTAATTAGGGTTCCAAAAGGAGAAACGAAGGGAAAAGAGGTAGAAAGTTTAAAGAAACAGCTGAAAATGTACCAAATATGGGGAGAGACTCAGACATTAAAATTCACAAAGCTACATGACCACCCTATTATCTCAATGAAAATGGCCTTCCCTAACACAAATTAGAATGAAATTATCAAAAATCAAAAACAAAAAGAACCCTAAAAACAGCAAAAGAAAAAATAATGTAACCTTCAAAGGAACCCTCATTAGTTTATGAGAAAGATTCTCAGCAGAAACCCTACAGGACAGGAAGGAGAAGACTGACATGTCACAGTGTTGAAACGAATTATCAGCCAAGAATACTGTATCTGTCAAAGTTATCCTTCTGCTATAAAGGAGAAACAAAGATTTTCTTAGAGAAACAAAAGCTGAATGAGTTCATCACCACTAAATCTGCCTTGCAAGAAAAGCTCAAAGAATTTCATCTAGCAGAAATGAAAAGATGACAATAACATGAAAACATACAAAAAATTTTCTAAACTATTAAAATGAAATATAAGTCAGATTTAGAAAACTCTAATTCTGTAATATAAGGATAAATTAACCATGTAAATATTACATGAAGGTTGGTGGAAAAACTGTTAAAACTATAGCCACTATTACTTTTTAGTAAATACACAACATAAAAAGATAAATTGTGACAAAAATATATTAAAGGAGAAATTTGTCTATAATCAAAGTTAAGTTGCTATTAGCATAAAATGGACTGCTTTATCTATAAGATGTTTTATGTAAGCTTTATGGTAACCACAAAGCAAAAATTTACAGCAGATTCACAAAAGAAAAAACACAGACATTAGAGCATACTACCACCATGGAAAATCACCCACTTACAAAGGTCAAAAGAAAGAGAGGATAAAAGAAACAATAAAAATACAAAAGAGCAAGAAAGTAACTATAAAATAGCATTAGCAATTCCTTATATATCAATAATACTCTAATTGTAAATGAATTAGGTTCACCAATTAAAAGACACACAGTGGCTGGATAGACAAAAAAAACAAAACCCAACTATTTTCTGCCTATAAGAGACTCACTTCAGCTTTAAGGACAAGAATAGGCTCAAAGTGAAGGGATGGAAAAGATACTTCATGGAAGTGTAAACCAAAAAAGCAAGACTAGCTATACTCAGACATAATAAACTTTAAGCCCCAAATAGTAAAGAGACAAAAAAATAAAAAGTTATTATACAATGATAAAGGAGTTAATTCATCAAGAAGATATAGCAATCATAAATATACATGTATCCAAAATCAGAGCACTTGAAAATATTAAGCAAATAGTAAGCAATCTGAAGAGAGAAACAGACTACAGTTATAGGAGAGGATCTCAATATCTCACTTTCAACAATGCGTAGATGATCCAGATCAAAAATCACTAAGAACACACTGGACTGAGATTACACATTACACCAGATATACTTAATAGACATTTACAGAAAATTCCACCCAAGAGCAGAAGAATACTCATTCTTCTCCAGTGTACATGAAACATTCTCCAGGAAAGATCATACAACAGGCCACAAAAAAAATCTTGGCAAATTCAAGGAGATTCAAATCATACCAAGCATCATTTCTGACCACAATAATAGGAAACTAGAAATCAAGAGGAAAGCTGGAAATTTTACAAGTGTAGAAACAAAACAACACATTCCTGAATCATCCATGAGTCAAAAAAGAAACCAAAAAGGAAATTAAAAATCTTAAAACAAATAAAAATGTAAACAAACACAAAAATCTATGGGATGCTACAAAAGCAGTTCTGAGAGATGTTCACAGCAGTAAATACACACATTAAGAAACAAGAAAGATCTCAAACAAGCAAGCTAGCTTTACTTCTCAAAGAACCTGGAAAATAAACTAAGCCCAAAGTAGGCAGATGAAAGGAAATAACAAATATTAGAATAGAACTAATTAAATTGAGACCATAAAAACAGTAAGACAGATTAAAAGCTGTTTTTTTTAAAGATAAACACAACTGTCAAACCCTTAACTAGACTAAGAAAAAAGAAACAAATAAATCAGAAATGAAAGAGACATTTTAACTGATACCACAGAAATACAATGGGTTATAAAAAACTATGACTAGAGAAATGCAATCAAAACTAAAATGAGGTATCACCTCACACCAGTCAGTGTGGCTGTCACACCAGTCAGAATGGTCATCATTCAAAAGTCCACAAATGACAAATGCTGGAGAGGCTGTGGAGAAAAAGGAACCCTCCTACACTGCTGGTGGGAACGCAGTTTGGTGCAGCCACTGTGGAAAACAGTATGGAGATTCTTCAAAAGACTAGGAATAGACTTAACATATGACCCAGTAATCTCACTACTGGGCATATATCCAGAAGGAACCCTACTTCAAAAAGACACCTGCACCCCAGTGTTCATAGCAGCACTAAATATTTACAATAGCCAAGACATGGAAACAGCCTAAATGCCCATCAACAGATGACTGGATAAAGAAGTTGTGGTATACTTATACAATGGAATACTATTCAGCCATAAAAACGACAACATAATGCCATTTGCAGCAATGTGGATGTCCCTGGAGAGTATCATTCCAAGTGAAATAAGCCAGAAAGAGAAAGAAAAATACCATATGAGATCGCTCATATGTGGAATCTAATAAAAAAAAAAAAGAACATAAATACAAAACAGAGACAGACTCATAGACACAGAATACAAACTTGTAGTTGCCAAGGGGGCGGGTGGTGGGAAGGGACAGACTGGAATTTCAAAATTTGTAGATACTGACAGGCATATGCAGAATAGATAAACAAGATTATACTGTATAGCACAGGGAAATATATACAAGATCTTGTGGTAGCTCACAGTGAAAAAAACATGACAATGAATATATGTATGTTCATGTATAACTGAAAAATTGTGCTCTACACTGGAATTTGATGCAACATTGTAAAATGACTATAACTCAATAAAAAAAAAGTTAAAATAAAAAACTATGACTAATCATGTACCAACAAATTAAACAGCCTAGAAGAAATGGTTAAGTGCCTAAAAACATATAAAATACCAAGACTGAATCATGAAGAAATAGAAGATAAGAACAAACCAATGGGTAAAGAGATTTAATCAGCAATATAAACCTATCAACACAGCAAAGTGCAGTTCTAGATGGGATTTTCAGTAGTTAATCACATCAAACTTTTAAAGAATAATTAATACCAATCCTTCTCAAACTCTTCCAAAAAACTGAAGAGGAGGGAACACTCCCAAACTCATTTTACAAGGCCAATTACACTGATACCATATCAAGAAAATGATGCTAGAAGAAACAGGCCAGTATCCCTTATGAATACAGATGCACAAACTCAACAAAATACTAACAAACCAAATTCAACAGCACATTAAAAGGATTATACACTACAATCAAGTGGACTTTATCCCTGGGAATTAAGGATGATTAACTTGTGCAAGTCAATAAATGAGATATACCACATTAACAGAATGAAAGATAAAAATCACACCATGATCTCAATAGATGTAAAAAAATTACTTGACAAAATACAACATCCTTTCACAATAATTAGGTACAGAAGGAGTATAACTCATCATAATAAAGTCCATATACAACCAACCCACAGCTAATATTCTATTCAATGGTAAGAGGCTGAAAACCTTTCCTCTAAGATCAGAACAAGACAAAGGTGCCTGTTCTCACCACTCTTATTCAGCATAGTACTGAAAGTCCCAACTAGAGCAATCAGACAAGCAAAGGAAATAAAATGTATCCAAATTGTAAAAGACAAAGTAAAACTGTCATTATTTGCAAATGACATGATCTTACATAGAGAAAACCCTAAAGGCTCAACCAAAAATTGTTGGAACTAATCAATGAGTTCAGTTAAGTTGCAGAATTTAAATTCAACATACAAAAGTCAGTTACGTGTCTATATTCTAACCATGAAATATCTAAAAAAAGGAAAAAGAGACTATTCCATTTATAATAGTATCAAAATCATTAAGATACTTAAAAATAAATTTAACCAAGGAAGTGAGAGAGGTCTTACAATGCAAACTACAACTCTTTGATGAAATACATTAAAGAAGACACAATGGAAAGATGTCTCGTGTTCATGAAAAAGAAGGATTAATATTATTAAAATGGCCATACTGCTCAAAGTCATCTACAGATTCAATGTAACCCCTATCAAGTTTCCAATGGCATTTCACAGAAATAGAAAACAAAATCCTAAAACTTTCATGGAACCACAAAAGACCCTTAAGAGCCAAAACAATCCTGAGAAAGAACAAAGCCAGAGGCATTGTACTTTCCAATTTTAAACCACACTACAAAGCTGTAGTAATTAAAACAGTTTATTATTGGCATAAAACATACTAATGAAATAGAGAACATAGAAATAAATACCTTTATATATGGTCAACTAGTTTTTGATAAGGGAGCCAAGACTATACAACAAGGAAAGGACAGTCTCTTCGATTTAAACCAGTGTTGAGAAAAACGGATAACCACGTGCAGCAATATGAAACTGGACCCCTATCTTACACCACTCACAAAAACTAACTCAAAATGGATGAAAGAGTTAAACAGAAGACTTACTACCATAAAACTCCTGGAAGGAAAACAGGAAAAAAAAACTCCTTGATATAGGTCTTGGCACTGATATTTAAGATATGATTCCAAAAGCACAGGCAACAAAAGCAAAAATCAACAAGTGAGACTACACCAAACCAAAAGCTTCTGCACAGCAAAAGAAACAATAAAAAAGGAAAAGGAAATGTATGAAATGGGAGAAAATATTTACAAACCCTTTATCAGATAAGTAATTAATACCCAAATATAGAAAGGATTCATCCAATTCAATTACCAAAAACCCAAACAATTCAATTAAAAAATGGGCAAAAAATCTAAATTGACATTTTTCTACCGTCATACAAATGGCCAACAGGTACATGAAAAGATAAGGGATTAGCTCAACATCACTAATCATCAGGGAAATACAAATCAAAAGCATAATGAGCTATCACCTCACACCTGTAAGAATGGCTAGCATCAAGAAGACAGGAGAGAACATAAGATATATGCATGTCCTTGTTTACGTGTAGCATTATTCACAGTAGCCAAGATATGGAAACAACTTAAGTGCCCATCAACTATGAATGAATTAAGAGGATGGGAGAAGATTATAGAATTATATGCATTTAATTCAGCCATGAGAAAAAACAACACGCTATTTGCAACAACGTGGATGGACCTTGAGGACATTAGGCTAAGTGAGGTAAGTTAGAAAAAGACAAATATTGTAGAGCTATCATTTCAATGTTTAATTTCAAAATGTCAAAGTCATAAAAACAGAGTAGGATGGTGGTTACTAGTGGCTGGGGGATCGAAGCCTTGGGGAGGTGTTAAGATTACTTATCTACACTGGAATTCGACACAACATTGTAAAATGATTATAAATCAAAAATGTTCTAAAAAAAGATTACTTATCTAATCATTGTAAATTTTTAAGTGTTGGAGAGCTAATGCACACCATAGCGAGTATAGTCAACAAATACTGTAATATAAACTAAAAACTTGCTAAGACAAAGATCTTAACTGTTCTCATCCATAAAAAGAAATAATAATCATATGATGTGATAGAGATGTTAGCTAACACTACTGTGGTAATCCTATTTCAATAAATAAATGTATCAAATCAACACATTGTAAACACGGTACACTTTAAATTCACACAAATATATCCAAAACATAATTATATTGTTATACATACTTTTTTTCTGAAATTGGAAAATGGTCATTGTATTTACCTCTAGGATTAAATCTCATGGTCAGGGAGATCAAATCTGATCTCTACTTTCTCTAATTTAACAATTGTTTCAGTTTTCTTGTATTAATTCCATTTGTCTTAAAATAGAGCCCAGTGACTACTCAAAACAATGTAACTGATACCTTTTAGTGCAGTGCTAGGTCATTTCTTGCCCAAACTCCTTACAACATGATGAAAGGAGGAGGAAGGTAGGTGTGGAGAAGAGCAAGAGTTGAAAAAGGAGTAGAAGATACAGCACCAGGAAAGCCTTAAGTATTTTCATTACAACAGAGGACTGATTACCAGTCACCTACCAATGACTTAAAGGCAATGTTGCGGGTTAATGATGAGACTCTTGCCTTGTCCTCCATACAGATGACCATCTTTTTTTTTTTTACTGTGACACCCAGTTCATGACAGAAATCAGCCATATTGCTCCAGCCAAACTAACTGCCTAGCTAACCCACGGAATCATGAGAAATAACAAGAGTCTATCATAAGTCACTGAGTTTTGGGGTGACTGGGTACACAGCAGATGAGAACTGATACACTGCATTAATCCACTGGGACTAGGAGCTTCATTCAGTAACCAGGTTTTCTTTTGCTGACAAATACGACCAGTAACACAAGGGACACAGCACAAGGTTATACCCCATGGTTGACAATTACTGGCGTAGGTGACAGGTGATCAAATCCTATAGCTGAAATGACTGTTGGTAGATTTTAATTTCAGTGGTTTGAAAACTGGTTTTTGGATGCCCTCGTTTTCAGGAAAGGCTTCAAAGGCTGTCCTGAAAGAAAGGCCAGTATTTTTCCCTGCTTCAAGTGGACCACACAGGTTAAACATAGTGCTTTCGCTTCAGAAAAGTTTTCATTTTATAAAAAGACCCAACTGAAAATACACTTTAATAAAAATGTGAAAGTCACTCATCTTGTCTACGTTAGAATTATTAAGCCAAGACTCAGAAAAGTAAGGTGGTTTGTTCAAGTTCATGTAAGTGGGAGTGACAGAGAAGGAACCCCAACTCCTTTCTCTAGCCACCTGACTCAGGTTTTTGTCTCCTACAACACCCTGAGAGTTTTAATTTGGAAAAGGAGACCTCTACAACCCCAGAGGGCTAGCAGCCTAGGGGCCAAGAAATGTCTTCACATCTGTGCCTTGAAATTTTTTTCTTATTCAGTCAATCAAATATCTACTAAAAAACAGCCACCATCACCTACATGTAGGTCCTGCCTTAGACATGTTTCCCTTTGAAGGAGGAAGTCAATCAAGATTTATAAAATAGCAGGACTAGGGTACTCTGTGTTTATTAAGCAAAACTTGATTCTCCCTCCCTGCTTTAAAAAAATATTGAATCCTTTATGTTTTACATTATATATATATATATATACACACACAGCTTTTAATATCAAGTGTCTTCCTTTCTGTAATCCAACAGAAGGATTAGGAACTTCAGCCCCAATATAAACCATCATTATACTGCATTGCCCACACACTAATGTTCAGTTTGAGCATTGTAAATGAGCCCCATTCATTTTGCAAACAAGAATGAGTCAATAGTGCTTGCTTACAAGGTCAGGACTAATGAGTGCTCTGTAACTTTCCTTTTCTTCCACTCTGCAGCAAGAAGTGAGTTCTCAGACGAAATATGTTCAAGGAAAGAACTATTTAGTATAACATAAAATCACATCTATACATCAAAAACCCTTTATTTTTGGATAAGGACACTTTTGTCTCATGGTAAATCCCACATCTGGTTTATCCAAGATACATCTCTATCAAGCAGTCTTGACTAAAAGTTAGCTTACCCATTGCCCTGAGCAGGATAAATGAACATGCTTATGAATAACAATGACTTACAAACAAGTTATCACATTTATCAGTTCAAAATAAGCATAATAAAAAGCTTGCCAGAGACCATCATGGATAGAATTGGGCAAACTTTTAAGAGCCATACAAGTCTCTTGGCTACATCAGAACTGATAATGAAGAACTTGGTTTATCTTAGATACATTTTGGTCAGTACGCTCCTCTCGGGTACACATGGGAACTTCACACAATTCATACTTAATAAAATTGATGTAGAATTAGGTAAGTTTATCTTACCACAAACAAGAATAACCACAGTACTACCTTGGAGGGAAAAAAACTGTAGAAAGAGTTATTGTTTTGATTAAAGTTCACCTACCACTGGGACCATGTGCTGGACACTTTCACTATATTTGGTCATTTAATCCTCTGAATAATCTGACAAGGCAAACATTATTATCATCTCCTTTCCACAGAAAACTGATTGAAAAATATGTATGAAAAACTAGTAACTTTATAGTAGAGAAACCTTGCAGATACTATATATGGTTTGCAGACCTTCCACTCAACAAAAAGACATCTATAGCCTAAGCATTAGAAACTGAGAATGGATTCTATTACATGGCAAAGGAGAATTAAGGTTGCTAATCAGTGACCTTAAAATAGGTAGTTCATCCCAGATTAACCAATGGGCCTGATGTCATCACAAGGGCCCTTAAAAGAGAAAGGAAAGGTAGAAGATGTCAGTCAGAGGGAGAGGTGAAGATGCTGAGGGGATGGCGCAAACCAAGCAGCACAGCAGCCTCTGCAAACTAGAAAAGGAGGAAGCAGTCTCTCTAAAGCCTCCAAAAGAAAGGCAGCCCCACCGACAGCTGGATTTCAGCCCAGGGACACCCGTGTTGTCTTTCCATTATATAGAACTGTCAGACAATAAGTGTGCACTGTTTTAAGACACGGAGTTTATGCTCATTTGTTACCATGGAAGTAGGAAACTAATACACCATTGTAACCAAGCGACAAGTTTCACATCACCAGTGATGCCATGTTGGTGTCACGACCCTGACACAAGGCAAGGAGGAGGGCATCGCAGTCACTGCGACAGTCTTCCCCCAAACTCAGCATCCCAGCCGAATCACGAAAAGACACCAAGTAAACCCAAACGGAGGGACATTCTAGAAAACACTCAAAGAGCGCTCTTCAAGACATTCAAGGTCATAAAAAACACACAGAAACTGAGAAGTACATCCTTACTAAAAATGATGATAGTAATGGCTAACATTTATGAAGGCATTACCTCATTTAAACCTCACAACCATGCCTATGAGGCAGGGACTGTCACTGTCACAGATCAGGTTCCCCCGGAAGTAGACTCCAAGATAGAAGTCAGAATGCGTGAAATTCATCAGAACATGTGTCTCAGGACGGACCTCTGTAGGGGAAGGGGAGGACGACTGGACGGAGGGAGGAGCTGGGCTGTGGTGTAGCCACAGCAAAGCTCTCAGACATTCCCCCAGAATGTTCTAGAGCTGAAATGGTCCTGCAGAACTGAATGAACTGAGGCAAAGGGGCCAGGTGTTGGCATTTATACCCCCTCAATGACCAGTCACTGGATGTGGGCTGGCCTTGGGTGAGGACAGAGGGCAAGTTCCAGGAGGATGCTGAGCTTTTACTCATTGGCTCCAACATGCTCAGCAGCTAGAAAATAAGTGCTTGGGTTCTGGAGTACAGGCGGAGTGCCAAGGGGTGTGCCAGATATGTACAGATGAAAAAAAATGAGGAGGAGGGAATAAAGGACCTGTCTCAAGTCAAACAGATACAAAGCAGCACAGGTGAGGCCTGACTCCAGCTCCACTGGACTGTAGCATGAGTCCTGAGCAGTGTGCTATGCCTAGAACTACTGGGGACCAAAGAAAAGGTTTAGCTGGAGTGTGGCAGGAACAAATACTTCAAGTCAATACAACTGTAAGTGAAGCTACCTACTTCAGTCCAGGATATCATAAGCCAAGGTCAAACGCTTCCTGAGAAGTGACAGACTAGAGCAGGAATGAAGTCAGTGTACATTTTTATTTTTGTTATGTGATTGTTAGCTAGCCTTCTGAAATGATGACTTTAAGAAGACCAAAGTTCTTTCTTAAAAAGAACAAGAAATTAAATATGGTCTTTGAAGTGTACATGCAAAAAACAGGAAAGGTTAAAAATGAAAGTTCAGATGCGAGAATAGAACTCCCACACCAGCAATTTCTAACTTTCTGGTAAATAGGGCTTTCTTCAACTAGGACTCACATATGTGTAATTAATTCTGCTCATACAGGGCAAGGGAACAGAATTCTGTGTACAAACTTATTTGCAAAAATTGCTATGATGATACATTTTTATATATTTACTCTAGCTCAGATGATAATTTAATGGTTAACTTGTTATGAATAATCCACAGTAATGTTTCACTTTTTTTTGGCTAATTTAACAGTAATTGAATGAGCTGTGAATTGAATCAAACTTCTTGCAAAATTACAGAACTTGTTTTATAATGCCTTTGAAAAGCTCTGATTCCCAATGCATCAGAAAGTGAATCTTATTCTTCCCATTACATGTTTAACAAACACGAGCAAAGTGAGAAGATCTGAAGAGAAGTAACTCCAAAGAGGATTACAATGGGCAATGGGAGTGGAACTCGAAGAGTTAGAAGGAGCAAAATGCAAGCATGAAGGAGGTGGAGAAGAAAGAGGCAGAGATGGGGGAGCTTGTTTAAGGTTTAACGGTACAGATAGCAAATAACCGTGCAGTCGTGAGAAATGGGAAAGATTTTAAAAACTTTGTGCTCAAGGGTCTGATTCATGTCTCTCCACAAAGCTGTCAGTAAGTCCCACTCTTCCCATAATCCTACTTTCATCTTGTCTTTAAACATAAAGATGAGAAACTGTCAAATGCCTTTCCTTTCCAAAATTCAGCTATAATACGTCTATAAGAGCATTCCCGAGATTTTCTAGTCCAAAAAACACTGCCTAAAAAGGAAATGACTCTGGTCTGGCATTAGTTCCTTAAAAAATGTATTCTATGATTACAGCATTCTTTTCTAAGAATTCACAAAATGACTGCTTATTAATCTGTTTGAGAACTTGACCAGGGGTGATGTCATCCTCACACATCAGTTCTATACTTCAGAACTACGCTGCTTTTTTGATATTTTCAAGATTTCTGTCTTTGGCACCAGGTTGTCAGTGGTTTCCCAGTGGTAAACAGTCCCGATGATCAACAATCATAAAAGCCATTTTTGAATGAATTTTCCCTCTATTAAAATAGGAAGATTATTCTCTCTAGTTGAAAAAGACATCTGCAAAGCAGCAGAACTTCCAGGCACAGAAGTGTTCGTGTAAACACTGGATGATTCCATGTCACAGAGTGAAGTGCTGCTGTTGTCTGTCACTTGTGGCTTCTACAGTCCTTCCACTGCGGTGGTACACCCACCAGACAAATGCCATGTATTCATTCATTCAACAAATGCTTACTGGGAAAAAAAGATTTGATTTTATTATGTACTAAATACTGAGCTCAACACTAGGTAACAAAGGAAAATAAGGCAAAATCTAAGCTATAGAGTTTACTCTTACTATCACGAAAACTCATTTAAATTAACTGGAAGACACTAAACAAAAATGTATTCTAAAAACTTATTTTTAAATTAAATCAACAGTTTAGAACCAAAGAACGATGTTCAGTATAAACATTAACACCAAGGATCATATATTCTACTACAGGACATCTCAGAACCTAGATATGCTAATAATAGGCATTGTGAATCCACAAGAGCAGAATAGACTATATAATTTTTGCTAAACTTATATGACCAGGGGACCCCCTCTTACCCTTGAGACATCTTAAGGGAGTAGGATTTTGCAGGAAAAAAATCAATGTTTCCAATATGGATGGGAAATAATGGACCTGAGAAATCTGTCTTTAGCACTGCACTGTCTGTTCCCATTCTGTCATCATCACACAGCAATTCAAAGGCAATTTCAAGACAACCAATGAGTAAGTGCGTGAGCGAGCAACGCAGACCATATGCATGAGGGAAATGACATTACACAGAGATCCTGTGGGAGAAATAGGAATCTATTTTTTATCCTGAGTAGTTTCAGAATATATTCTGTACATATGTACATTGAGTCCCAGATTGAAAGAGTGCCTATGCACAAACTGAATGGAGAATTTCTGCATCTTATGACCCAGTTTTTCCATCACTCAGATGATTATTTTTCTTTCAAAAAATCCTTTTGAACTCTTCAAATAAAGCTCAATGCATCCCCCTAAAACAGTGACTTCCCCAACTTTAATCTACAGAGCACCTACGTCAAAACTTAGAACGTTCAGTAAAAAATTGTACATCTGTCAATCTTAACAAAAAATTGGTACCTCTGGTAGCAGTATCCAAAAATTTGCTTATTTTTAAAAATTCTAGTGATTCTTAGGTACACTAAAACTGGAGACGCACTGAACCAGAGCCCAATCTCTTCCTACTCTTGTTCCCTAATTTTAAGAAAACATCTCCTTATAGTGCATCATTTTTAATCTCCAGGGCAATGAGATCAAGGGTCACAACGGGTAACAGGAATCACAACAGAAGCACTGTTGTGTCAAGTGTGGCAACCTTATTAAAGTCCAAATCATTTAATGGAAAAAAAAAAAGGAAAAATAAAGATGGCTAGTTTGGGATTAATTTCCCTCATTATTGCAAATTGGAAAAGCTAAGAAGTCAGAGGAAGGCAGATAATGAGCTTGAAGACAATGAGATAATCTACCTCCAAGCATCTATTATACATAGTTATTTCTTAAGTTAAAGCCAGTATTTGGAAGAGAAAGACGATTCTGGGAAAATGGCTGCCTGAGCTTATACACTTGGCCCCCTTGTCTTCCGCTCAGCTCCTTGTTAAAGAGGCTTAATGCATTAATTAACCTTGATGGTAAAAACTCCAGAGAAATGCAGTTAGGTATGCCATTGTCAGTAATGCCTGGGACATAATCGATGGGCCAACAGAGCCAAGGGTTAAGGCTACTGAGCTAGGGTTTGGTGTCAGACACTGGTAGACTCTAGATTTGGGGAGGGAAAGGGGTTTCTGCTCTTTATTTTCTTCTAAAGGTGGCTTGTTTAGCTGCTAAAAGAAATCTAGAGGAAAGCATACTCATAAACAATCATTTGTGGCCCACGAGAAAGAGAAGCCATTTCTCTTCTTCTTGGTCATAAGAAGCCAAAAGTGAGAAGCCCTTCCCCTATTCCCAAATAGAATACTCACAGTTGTTCCTGCTTGATCTTCTTGTAGAGGTTCTCCAGGACTGCCACAGAATGAGAGGTCCCCAAATCTGTCTGTGCTGTACTGAGGTTACCTATACGTAGAGGAAGGCAAAGCAAAGTTACAAACCATCAGAGCAGACATCACAAATATACTGACTGGGAGAAAATATTTGTATTTCATATATAACAAACGGTCCATAAATACTTGAGAAAATAAATTCCATACATTTATTCCATAAATAACAAGGCATTAGTATCTAAAATACATAAAGAGCATTACAACTCAAAAAGAAAAAGCTAAGTTACCCAATAAAAACATGGTTAAAGTAAATATGAAAAAGCAATACAGAAAAACTCACCACAGGAAAACTCTTGCACATATATACAAGGAGTTGATTTCAAAATTATGGAAAAATGGGGACAGCCCACTTCTTAAATTTTTATTCATGTAGTTGAATACTACATTAAAATGAATTAAACAGAAACACATGAATCAATATGGATAAATCCTAATACATAAGAAAAAAAAGTACATGGGTTAAAAATACACTAAGATTCTATGCACATATATTTTATAAACCATAAAATACTATATTTGTATGTGTATTTATAGACAGAGAAAAGGAGAGAAAGATACATTTAAAAATCTGCATAGGACTAGAAACCAGCAAACTAAGGATTATGATTACTTCTGAAAAAAGAGAGAAGAAAATATGATCAGAGAACTTACTGGTTTCGGATATTCTTTACTGTATCTCTAATGTTTCATATGTAAATGAAAAAAGGAAAATAAGGTAAAATTAAATTATAATTTCAGTAATGTGTTCACAGATGTTTCTTATAACGTTTTTTCTATCTTTCCATAAGCTTAAAATATGTTATTTAATGGAAGGATGATATAAAAAACGTTAGCTTAGCTGAGTAAGAACACAAATTTTCAATTTGGAAAAAACTCCAGTTATGATAAATTAAAGACGGCACTGCTACGTAAAACTGATGAAATAACTGAACTCTAAGACAAACTTACAAGCTTTCAGATAGAAAAAATAGATGAAAACAAACAAAAAACAGTCAAACTAGAAACAGCTTTCTAATCTTCAATTCTAGGGGACAAAATGTATAAATTTATAATCTGTTCTGAGGAAAGAACTGTGATTTCAAAGTCCTATTCTTAGCAAAAATACAATTATTATAGAACTTCCGGTTTCCTGTGCCACCGATAAGGAATTGTTTTGCGGGCGGGTAATTAGTGCACGTACCGGGGCATGAACTCGGACCCGTGCATGCTGAGTGATGCCCTCCCCATCCCCCATCCCCCACCCCCACCATAAGGAACTGGAAGACGCCATTGGGTCTCAACAACCACAAAGCTGCACAGAGTTAAAAAAAAAATCACCAGCTTTTCTTGGACCCACAGAGAGGAGGCCGCAGGGGAGACGACCGGCCCCCAGACCTGAGAGGCGGACGGCGGAGACGGAAGTCCAGGTCCACGGGGCAGAAACTCGCCACGTGGAAACCACCCCAGGAACGCGGAGGGATAGCCTGAACTCTTCACTGGTTAACTGCTGGAGGTTCGGCGTGGACAACTCTGAGAGGTAAAAATTCTGCGGGAACCCACCGTGAGGTAAGGCGTACCTCCAGAAGTGCGGCAAGCTTCCCACAGGCAACGGGGAACACTTCCCGGCGTGCATCGCGCCGGGGGAGGGGGAGGAACGCTTAGCTGGAGCAGGACACGTGTTTCGTTTTAATAAGGCGTGCACGCAGGGGAAACTAGTTAGCCAAGCCTAACCGGCTGGGGTATCATCAGAGCCTAACTGTCCTGGGAGAAGGCAGTATCTCACACCAGCTCCCTTTAGCCTTACATGGGGAGGAAGGGAAATACCCAACTCTCACCCTGTCCCACCTAAAGAAAAAGACTCGGAGAAGCACTGGTGAAGTTCAGAGCCCGAGGGCACAGTCTCGCTCAAAGAATAAGGCCTGCTCGTAGCATTAGAAAACAGTTCCCCTCCGCACACATCACTGCCACATTACTAAAAGCCTCTTCACAGCAGTTCTTTCACCTAGTACATCATGCGCATGAAAGCAAAAAACGGCATTTTCTGACATGCAACAAATAATGTATATACCTACCATACTCTTAGAGGAAAATACTGGACAGGCTCCTACCAAATGATCATTTAATGAGAACACCATCAACAAAATAAAGGAGAATAAAATTCAATGAGTGTCAAACAATGATTTTTTTAAAATACTTATACGTAAATACTTGAAATTACATGACGAGTCATTATATTAAAGTATTAAGTAATGATTTTTAAAACATAGACATCACTATAGTTCATAAGTACAAATCCAAACTACTTATCCAGGAGCTGGGGAAGTAAATGCATTCCAAAATCTTCCTCAGTCAAGATTTTGCGAAACCAGTGATGTGAACCATTGTGCAGATTTAGTAGTTGTTTAATTTCCACTGATGTAGGTACATGTTTACATAGATGGTTACAACAGGAACCTAAGCAGTAATAGAATGAGAAATACAATAGTACTTGTATTTCCAATTTAAAGTAGAGAGCAATAGAGGAAGAGAAAGAAACTTGAATCAAGTCAGCATAGGATAAACCAGTTGCAAATAAGGGAAAAGGAAGCAAATGTACTCAATAATTAACATAGAATATGGTGCAAATATTTTAAAATATCATTTATCACAATATGTAGGATTGAATTTATTTATTCAAAGGCAAAAGCTATTAGGTTGAATGAAATAAGGAACTCCAGTGACATGCCACTTACAAATGATACAGATAAAATATTTAAGACAACTTGAAAACAAAAGAATGAGCAAATCATAGAATTACAAACAAAAAGAAAGTAGAGTAGCTGTCTTAACAATCAGACAGAGGGCAATTTGAGGTCAAAGGCAAGAAAAAAGACTATTGTATCTAATGATTACTGGGCACTTGCTATTTAGTTTAAACCACAAAGAATTGTCTATTTTAGGTCACAAGTAGTCAAATACTGGCAATTTCAAAAGTGTCAACATAAAACCATTAAAAGTCCTTAAAAAGCAAACACATCACTGCATTATAATTCTACTAAAGCAAAGATTGTTCAGCATTAAGAAATGTTTGATGTTGACAAAAAAAGAAAACCTGTAAGATTATATTAATAAATGCCAAAACACATTTGCTAAAGATCATCAACCATTTATAATGAAGCTTCTAATAGAAACAGGACTAGAGAAAAAAAAAACTCTCAACTACAAAAAATACTTTAAGTATTAATCAGATATTTAAAATGAAATAGTCCAAAGAAAATCAGAAATACAAGAGGATAATCACTATCACCATATTTACTCAACTTGCGTTTAATAAGGGGAAGTTTTTTAAGTAGTATATATAAATATATAAAATTGAGAAAAAACAGTATTTTTTATTTTCTGATTATATGGCTGTTTTTAGACAAGAAAATCCAAAAGATTCTTCTTATAAATCTTTTACTTAAAAGAGTGATTTGCACTGTAGCTGAATAAACTTGCAAAACTCAATAGTTTTGCTGTATAATTTAAGTGGGCAGTTGAAAATAAAATAGAGAAGAAAATCACAGTAATAACTGTTGACTACTACCTCACTGAAGGGATCATCAAAATAATCTGTTTATCAAGCAAAGTCTAATTAATTGTTCTGCTTAAGGGAGAACACCACCTCCATAGACTCTTAGTAGAAACTTGGCAGGAGAAAGTCAAAGGAGGGATATTTTAAAATTTTGGGGGATTTGATTCCCACGCAGGGTGGAGGTCCTGATTGAGATGGAACAAAGTTTATGATATAATAGTTTAGAACTGATAGGCATAGTGAAATGAGGATTTTGAAGCAAGTTTTAAAGAGGAAAGCCCAGATGACCAAATTAATTTTTCTGAGAAGGGAGCTGTTTATTATCCTGATGAGAGCAAGTTGAGTAATGTTTTCTTTGAATAAATGAAATTTCTGAAAATTCCTGGAATGAACAATGCAATTATGTCCAATGTTATTATCCTGGGCAAAAGTTTTCTGGACTAATAATGTTCTGTTAATGCAAATAGTTGAATACTAAAATTACCTTGATGTGGAGTTGTATTCTTAATCCTATTAATCTGTGGCTATTGGTGGTTTTGAATTTCATGGTCAAAATTGTAAAATACTTAAGACTAAATTTAACAAGATAGGTATAATACAGATAGAAATTTATCAAATATAATATACAAGGGGCTTGGGTGGGAACGCTTAAATTAAAATGTGTTCTTTTCTAATTATTATGTAAACTCAATGTACTTCCAATCAAATTTTTAGAGAATTTGGTTAAGGAGGATTCTAAAAATTGATTTTAAGTTTCTTACAAACAGGTATTTTGTACAAATTTCTTAAAAATTTTTGGGGAAAATGAGGGATTATTAATTCTAGAGTATGGTAAAGTTGATTATAACTCTATTTAAAACTGTATGAAATTGATGCAAGAACAAACAGCTAAATTAATAAACAAATTCAAGAGTCTAGATATAGATTTAAGTGTATTTGGGAGGGTAATATATTATAAATGTGGCACTTTAATTGAATAAGAAAAAGATCTTTAATTTGCTGTGTAGTTCTTGCACAGTTGCTGTCTACCCCAAAAGAAACCATACAGAGCACTTCCTCAGGACATACATTAACAGCCTAAATGAAATGAAGTTTTAAGTGTTCAAAAATAAAAGTTATTTTAAAAATGAAGAAAACTTTAGAAAATATTTCTATAACCTTCAGGTGGTGGTAAACTTTTACCAGGATGGAAACTCAAAGCCAAAAAAGAAAAAATTATGTGTTTGACTACTTTTTAAAAATATATATATATATATTTAAAAAGATACAGTTGTTAAAGTCAAAAGACAAATGAGACACTGAAAGAAAATTGTCCTGCGATATATATGAAAACAAAAAAAAAATATTCATAATAAAATTAGGAAAAGACAAAATCACCCAACAGAAAATAAACAGAAGATATGAACAGGCATTTCACAAGAGTGGCAAATGGCCAATAAACATGAAAGGATGCTTACTGTAACTGGTCATCAGGAAAATGAAGTGAGATACCATTTTGCACACATTAAGTTTGCAGAGACAAAAAAACTTAGTAGGCTACATGTGGAAATAGGCCCTCATATTCTGGGGGTTAGAACATAAATTTCCATGACTTTTTGAAAGCCTGCTAGGGTAAAAAGATACATCCTTGAAAGGAGATTTGCTTGTTCAAAGTGTATCACACAGATATAAATGTACCAGTTTATAAGTGATTTTTAGTTGTATTTTTAGTAATATTGTATATTTACAATTTTAAATTTATTCTATTTTTCCTTACCAGTTAAAAATAACAGAGATACAAAGAGAACAGTCATCAAATCATGAACAATTGGTCACATTCTGGTGCTATAGAATATCGGAAAGCTATTGCAGGACAGGAAAAATTCTCCTCTACCCTCTTTGGGTGTCTGGCTGAGCCTAAGAATCAAACTGACTTAAGATAGATTAACAGGAAAAAAAAGCATACAAATTTTATTAAATTTCACATGTATGTGGGAACTTTCACAAGAGAATGAAGACCCAGAGTAGGAAGCTTTTATACTTTTTAGAGAAAGAAACAATAAATTTATGAAAAATTGACAAAACAAAGGGGCTTGGACTATGGGTAGCAAACGGTAAAGATGTAGGTAGGAAGACAAGGATTAGTTTAACAAAGTTTGTGTAGATTTCTCGGCCCCACAAACCCTGTCTCTAATGATAAGAAAGCCTGCCTCCCTCCTGGTACAGGGAGGGTACCCTTCACATGGGAGGATTATCTTCTGCTTTCAGGAGGAGAAAGAAAGGTCACAGTGTCCTTGTACCTGCTGTTTCCTAAGTGCCTTTAACTCAAAATTGATTAATGTGCCAAAGTGGCTTATTTGGGGATGACATACTTTGGTTTCCTTCAATATTTAAAAGAATGTACATGTATTGATAAATAATTACATGTGGTTTGATTAAGTGGAAGAAAGAAAAAAACCAAGTTGCAGTATAATTTTTACCAAGTGATTACATTAAAATAAAAGGAAGGGAACAAAAATATTTCAATGCTTGTTTGTGAACGTTTATATGAGCGTAAATCAAAGTGTAAAAAGACTAACATAAGGGTGTCATTAGTTTCCTGAGATGTGGCAGGGGGTGGCAAATAGAATTGAGGATGGGGGAGTTTCTTTCTTTTTTTTTTTAATTGAAGTACAGTCGATTTACAACATTGTGTTAATTTCTGGTGCACAGCATAGTGATTCACATATATATATACACATATGTATATGTGTATATATATATATTCCTTTTCATATTCTTTTGTTCCTTCTAATATATCCCTTGCACACGCGAAGAAAACGTTTTCCTTGATTCTCTTAGGTTTCCTGACTGGGTCTGAAAATTAAACTGATGAAGATGGATTAACAGAAGAAAGCATACAAATGTATTTACTATTTAGTAGAAGTTTTATCTGACACAGGAGCTTTCATGAGGAAATGAGGACCTGAAAAAAAAAGTTAGACCTGAGTACATTTATGCCAGGTTTGAAGACGTGCAGGCAGATGTACGGAAACAGGACACGTGAAGGACTAAGAGGTAAGTGTGTTACACTGGAGCAGCAGTAAGCCTCTTGGGATTCTTCTTAGCATCCCTTTGTCTTTGGAGATACGAATGCTCCTTTCCTCTCTGTAAGGGAGGGCATCCCTCCCAGGAGACTTTTATGACTCTTTTCAGGGGAGGAGGGGAGGACAGGAGGGCAGGGCAGGAGGCCAGAGTGACCTTCCTACTTCTGCCATTCTGTATGCCAAGGTGCTGCATTTTGGGATAGTGTCTGATCCTGAACCTCATCATTTGACTAATGGCAGAGAGCAAATACTGCTCTTATCATTGGAAAGAAAGACTTAAATATTTTTAAAAATAGAGCAAATCATTTTTAAAGTTTTGTGGTTGTTATTCTTATGGTGATTTATCGACGAATGAATTTATTATGAATGTTATGCTGTTTCCCCTACTAATACTGAAAAAGCCATCTTCTTCATTATAGATTAAAATTAGGCAAATTGGTTATTGTTTTAAATGATCACCTGGTATGACTTTTGCTAGGATGAAAGAGATAAATTAGATAAATACCTATTTTTTAAAAACAGGACCATGTTGACTCTTATGCCAGAAATATATCATCCAAGACAATGAGTAACCCAGCAGCCCCAATCCCAAAATAAAACCTCCATGTATCAGAGGAAGTAACTTGCCAGAAATATGATAGAATAGTGATTAATCAAATAAGTCAATACATGCCATGATTTTATCAGTTTTCATCAAGATAGAAATTAAAAATAAAGGAATATATATATATATACACACACACACACACACACACACACACAAAACTATTCCTAATCAGTTTATCTGGGATTTATCTATAAGCACTTTACTCACTGTGACAAATGTCATTCTTTCCTTAAATTACACAATTTCTACACTATGAACATAATACAACACATTAGCAGATGTTAGACAAAAAATAGCACATGGATCTCGCTTTGTCAATCTTAAATTCCATATATTCAAAGTCTAATATTATCTTCTCACTCAAGTATCTCCCCTTCAGTGACTCCATTTCTAGGAATCTTCTTAAGCAAAAACCTGGAAAATCATCTTCAATTCTTCACTTTATTTACATGCAAGCTCTCTCTAAGCCCCATTACTTGTTAATTTCAAGAATTTCTTGCATGTAACTCTTCCATTTCATTCTGTTAGTCATTATCAATATCAAAGTATTTATCACCTTACACTTGAATTACTTACATAGCTTATACCCAATCTCATGAGAGCTGTTCTCTGTCTGGGCACCACCTCTCTTTTAAGTTCTTTTTCTTTTTTTTTTTTTATTAAAGTATAATCAGTTATAATGTGTCAGTTTCTGGTGGACTGCATAATGTTTCAGTCATATATATACATACATATATTTCTTTTCACATTGTTTTTCATTATAGGCAATAGAAGTTCTTTTTTAAATGACACATCTACTGTCCTTGTCAAGTGCCTACCCTCATGTCCTAACAGAGCAAATCCCAACAACTCATTCTGCCTGGCTCTTGAATTCTTCTCCAGTGTCCACTCATTCCTCCTCATTAGTCTTGGTCTTTCACAATGTCAGCCTTCCAGTTACGTCCAGAAAAGCATCAAGAGCACAGCATGGGCAGGGATGTGGCCATTGCCCCAGTTATGCTAGCAACTTAGTCATCTTCTAATAGATTTTGACTTTCCTTTAGAGTCGAAGCCAAGTACAGGTTGAGAAAAGGCAGGAAAAAGACCCCTCTCGTGTCCCAAGTAACTTAGCTGTATCAGACTTACAGTACTACCCCTCCCCCCCCACAAACAAGCTTACCAAATCTGCCCTCCACAGAACTAAGTTTAATAATCACTCACATTAACTCCAATCCTTATCAAGGCAGTGTTCCAAGAATATAGAGTATTCATTCTCTCTGAAAGAAATTCTAGGAAACATAATTTTCTCCAACATGTTCTAATTCAATGATGTTTTTCCTCCACAATGTATTTGCAGTTCTACTTATATATAGGTACCCAGGGTGACTAACTTAATCTGCCTTCATGCACAAATCTCCTTGACTCACATGGAATGCTTTCCTCTTTCCTGTCCACCTGTGGAAATGCAATTTACTCAAGAAGGGCTGATTCAAATTTCACTCTTGCTCATAGCCTTTTCTGATTAATTTGAATACATTGTTTCCCCTTTGGCAAATTTCTGTTTTGTTACCATCTCATCTATGTTAGTCTTGTCTCCTGATGGAGACTGCAAATTACCAGTGATCAAGCCCTCTGTATTTTCTTTCTTTTATGTCTCTCTAATCACATAGCATGTATACAGTGATCAATAGGTACCTGTTAATCAGTTGAAAACTGTAAGCCATCACAGCTTATTTAACTGATCAATGTAAAAACAAATTTATAACCAAAAGTAAACTTAATTACTAAGCAATTTTTTTAACATTTTCAGCAATCTGGTACAATATCACAAAAAGCCCTCATCAACAAATGTAGAAATCAAGACACTACAGACTGTTCCTTATTTACTCAATATATTTGACAATATCAAAGTGGAATATTGTATATTGGAATCATATTTTCTGCTCCTGAGATATGAATTCAAACTGCCTAAAATCCAAAAATTTTCAAGAAGCTGACCCCCTCCTTTGTACCTGAAGACACACAACAGTCATTGAGTTTCAGTTATAATAAAATAACACAGCATGGGGAAACACGGGAGTCTGAGAAAAGCCCCGGAAGAGAGGAAACAAGAGAAAATTTCTACTAAGATACTCTATTGGAAATGTGTCTTATATTCTAGATAGTCATAGGAGTGCTAGAAGACAGGAATTAGCCCTCCGGGATGTTTATGAACATGACAACCCAGGGAATCCTATCAGAGCACACTGGCATGCATGTTATGTAACAGTTCTGAAAATCCTGCCAGGTCTATTCATGTGTTGAGAACAGATGTTTCTTCTGCATAATTTTCTTTTCAACATTGAAAAACTAACTTTGAAGTTTGGGATCAATTTATAGATTTCTCATAATGTTAAGTCACTTTCTACAATCTATTTGAAGTAAAAACGATGTTTATTTTTATGGCAGTGGAAAATATCCTTTTGGAGTATAAAATGGGATAGTCAGGATGATAAGGAAGTCAGTTAAATCATATATGTTTTTAGCGACAGTCTGTTTTGTCTTGAATTCTTAGAGGAAAAAGAAAAGAGCCAATTAGTAAAAAAAAAAAAATTGTAAAAATAGCACTAAATTAAAATTAATGTAAGTCCTTACTCAAAAAATTGTTTTAAATTTTCCCATCACTTTCCTATAACTCTTCTAATTTGTCTATGCTTGAGTTAAAAATAACTCAATCATCATTTTTCAGAGTGTGTCTCAAAACTTCAGCTGTAATGGTTCAAAAATTATAAATGTTACATCTACCAGTTTATAAAAATAATGAAAGTAAAATATTCTGTAACAGCCAGTAATACAAAAAAGTAGGAAATGAATGTAGAAAGGGAATGCAAGTGAATTTTTACCACAAAGTGGAAAAAACATAACATATTGAATAATAAAACATGGACAGGACAGGTCTATAGTTTTTTTACTGACTCTCAGTGAAGAGTTTATAATTACTAAGAGAAGTCAGCATTTATTAAAATATTTTCCTAATAAATAGATGTGACATTGCAAGCAACACAATCTGTATTAAACAAGTTTTGTTTCTTTTCTGTAACAGAGTGCCTCCTTCCTTCCTTAGCATTGTGTTAGTTAAACTTAAGTTTGAAATCATTTGTGGCTTATTCTTAGATATACAAACTTATGACTATATATTTACTATGTTTTCCTCCCAATAAGTGAAATCAGTTTTGCTAATTATTCCTCATTTTGTACAAGAGAAATACCTATCATAGCCATTAGCCACTTACTGAGGATATTTTTAAGCTTTTGTTCATTTAATGACCATTCAATCACATTTCAGTTAAGAATGGTTCAAAGTTGAAGCTGAATCAAATGGAGTTTTTAGATTTTTTAATAGTAAGTATCATTAATTTTTTTTTTTTACTATTTTTCTTTAATTTTTTCGTTTAACAATATATATTTAATTTTGCAAAACTAGTTCCAAGTGACACGAGGATGGTGGAAATTTATGCCAATCCTAACCACCTTTTAATAATTAAAATCCAGGAATTTGTGAGACTTTTGTGTGTGTGAAATTAAACAACAGCTTCCACCTTTGGCTGCTAATTGATCGCAACATGAGCGAGGGCAGAGGACAGATCAATTATCACATGGTGGTACCCATGATGTAAGGATAACCACAATTAGGAACTTAAAAAAAAAAAATTCAGTTGGTGTGTTTCTCCTCTCTTTTCAGTGACTGAGAATGAAATCATACTTCTCAAACCATATGTAATAAGTCTTAAATAGTGACTTAGGTGAGGCAAGGCATTGTTTGAGCTTAATGCATATGCTTCAGAATCTGAAATTTACTTCATTTTATTGCTAAATTATCTGGCCCTTTGGAAACTTCTTTTGTCAATGGTATAATCAAACCCATAACCAAATTTGAAGACATATTTAAGAGAAGATATTTCTCATATAAATTTTATAAACATTTTCTTATATAATTTTTTTCATTACGTACCAGATTGTGAACTCTAACTATTCCCTTAAACCAAGTCCAATCATTCAATCTGTTCTGTAATTATACTGTTAGGAGAAATTTTACCAGAAGTATAGTGACACATGAGCTCTAATTTGCTCCCCTGCAAAATACGTAACACTCTTCTCACAATTCTTTTTTTTACTTCAGAGAAAGTAATTACAGAAAGGAATTTGTTTATTTTAACAAAGTGCTAATTTAGTATTCTCATCTTTACATATAGACAAACACATAGAAAATTAAATATAATTCAAAGAATATAAGGGAAATGCAAATTTTTATTTTCAAATGCTGAGTGTCAAATCTGAGAAACTGTTATCAGTATTACAGAAAGAGTAATCTTGAGTAACAGTTACTTAGTGTTTTATGAAAAGTTTAACAGGAAGATACGCTTGCATGCTTTTTAGTGATATGAAAGAGTAACAACAGAAATGGAAACTTGGAAACAGAAAAATTAGAAATAACTCAGGCATGATAAAATTTTTCACAGAAATAAAGATGTTTCTAATGATATAAATTGTAGGGATATAAAACATTCCATATACTTCCAGATCTGGAGAACATGTTTGGGTTATGGATTGACCATTAGAATGAGCAGTTGACCATTGGAAAGAACTGGGCATATATAAAGATAAGTTAGGCAGGAAGTAGTTAGCCAAAATAAGAGAAAATTGTATGATTCAGTATTTCCATGCAGCTAGACAGAGTAAGGAGGTCAAAAGATCAAAGAGTAAACATGTGACCTCTGATTCTATTTCCTTTCTTGGAGTGGACATCCCTGTGCCTAAAAGGAACTGGCCAGAAGCCTGCAGTTCAGCCCTGCCCCTCAGTGAGGCAGGATAATGATACTTAGGTTCATTTAACATTCATTCAACTATTATTTATTGAATGTCTATCAACTCTGTGTCCAGTCCTCTGAGGAATGGAGGGTGAAACACACCTGATCCCTGCCCTGGGGAGTTTGTGATCTAGTGGCAAAGACAAACAATAATCATCAAAGACACAAGTACACAAATAAAGGCTTGGGTAGTGTAGTAAAAAAAATAGAGTTCTGTCTTACCTGAATTTTCTAGAGACAGAGCCTGAGATCAGGATTCTTGTTCAAGTGACTTCCTGATGGAGTGCTCTCAGGAAGACCGGAGAAAGGGAAGCAGGGTAAGTAGGGAAGAGGGTTAAGCAAGACTGTGGACTCACCCAGAGACTATCTTGAGCTTAATACCACAGGGATCTCTGGAGCATGAATTGCACCACTGGGTTGGCCTCCCATTGAGGTGACAAGGCACACGTTTTTATAATCGTGGTCAGTCACTGGTCAAGGGCTATTAAGTAGACTAGGGGTGGTGTGAGGGGCACCTTCTTCTGTAAGGATATCCAAATTGAGGTCAGAAGGTTGTACAGTGTCTACCTTAGAAAATAAAAGGACTAGACAGAAAATATGCAAGGTAGTGAAAGAGGTCAATGTACCTCAAGAAGATGGTACCAGTACAGTGCAGAGAGACAGACAAGTGATAGTTGTGAAGAATCACATAGGACAGGTTTAAAATGTTGGTTTTTATTCTAAGAGCAATGGGCAGCTTTCAAGGGTTGCAAGCAGGGGAGGCACTTACTCAGATATGCATCTTTAAAAAAGATCTTTGGAGAAAAACAGAATCAGGGATAGTGGAGAGTAGATCTTGGAAGGTCAGGTGATAACTGTAAAGAATCTAGAAAGAAATCATGATGGTCTGAACAAGAATAGTGACAGTGCACATGAATAATTCTAATAAGATTCAAGAGTTATTATCATGTTAAATTGACAGGACATATCTAGGAATGAGTACCGTAAAGAATGCAATGAGATATACCAATAACATAGCAGTCCTCTATCTTTATTAGTTTCTTCAGTTATGTTGTGCTACTGAGTTACTAGCACAGATAAAGAGGTCAATTAAGTTAAACCAGAATTGATTATTTGCCTGGACATGATGAAAAAGCAAAGGGGAAAGAGAGGGTTAGGTCACAGCTGAGAGAGTTGTTGAAACAGTGGATCCAGAATTCAAACTGGACCAAGAGGGAACGAAGAAAGGATGAGCTTCCAAGTATGGAGAGATAGAGGCATCCTCAGGCTGGAGCTGTTGAGGTAGCATGAAGATTTGTCCTACCTACTATGTAGAGTTCAGTTCTGATTGTGAAATTTTTCAGATTAAATCAATTAAATTTAATAGCAGTAAGTCCCTGGAAGAATGCGTAAAGGAAATTAAAGATAATTTTGCATAGGAGAAAAAAAATTCTGGCTGTACACTACCAAAGTAGAGATGATGCAACATCTCTACTTTGAGGGGTACTCAAGGCAAACTCATCATTGAGATGATGGGTTGCAAAGCAATGTGTACAGTTAGGTACTAGTTACACAATATGCTCATCACGGTACTAAGACCTCATGGTGAATTCTTCATTGCAACAGTAAAGCCGATTAAGAGAGATGTTTTGGAAAACCAGTAGAGCCATACAAAAAGGAAAGTAAAAACAATTCTGAGATGGGCCAGGGGATAAATTTCTGAAGTCACAGGGATCTTACTGGTTGATCTGCTTGGATAATTGCTTCAGTTCCTTATTTTTGAATCTATACACACCACCTTTATGAATTTGTGTAGATTTTGGAGTCCTTGAATTGCACTGCTGTCAAGTGAATGGAAACAGGAGTGACATCAGAAAGAGACATCTGCAGTGTGTTCTCTGGAAGGTTTTCGAACTGCCTGACAGGCTGCCCGGTTGGCACCGTGGATCCTGGATCCATGAAAAACACAGCTGTGTAGACCAGGGTGCAGATCAAAGGTTAGAATGCCTATTTTTATTTTAATGTTGTGAAAAATTCCCTGGTCCAAGAACCACATAGGTTTTGACATAAAGGCTGCATAGAGAGAAATCAAAGGCCTTCAGTTCAGAAGTCCCTTGGAAGGATCATACAGGAGTGAAAAGGTGGAAATCAAAGTGTTCAGATAAAAAAAAAAAAATCACGTAAAACTGCACCATTAATTTTGGAACTCTAAAAATATCCTTCGTGCAAGCAGAATGATTTTTAAAGCTTCCATATTAAACTTTTACTTCTGAAAATAAACAGCATGCTGTTTATAGCAACAGAGAGCTGTTGTTCCTAAGTTTCTTAAAGGTTATTATAAATATGTCAAGATTACATTTGGGGTTCCAGAAGCAGAGCTGATCTCATTATCTGAAACCTTTTTTGCTGGGCTGGGACTGCCTCTCTATTAATTCTAGTAGAAAAAATATTTTAAGGCTTTAAAAAAATTTTTTTTAAGATAGCAGGACTGAATTAACCATTCCATGTCCTTTTTGCCTAAAACAGCATCACATCTTCTCCACCCACTGCCTCTAACAGTCCGATTTTTGCCTCAAAATGTATCTTCTTGAAGCCAAAAAAGTCTGCGTAACTGTTTCTGATAACCAGACATCTATTTATCTATATTGATAACAGAGTCCACCCTATCATTACCTCCTGCAATTGGATAAGCCCTCATTGCCCCAAAGCCTTGCAAAAGCTGTTGAGTTTTGTATTAAACCGTGGTATCAGATATGCTATGGTCAATACCAAACGGAAAAACCTTCAATAACTGCATGCAACAGAACTGGCTACTCCACAGTGGTTCCCCAAGGTTTTGACGGGGAGGACCAGCAGTTTATAGAATTTACCAGAGTAGTTTTTGGTCTCATTTATTTTTATAGGATCCTCAATTTTAGCAGAATTTTTTCTTTTCTTTTCTCCCCCTCCCCTCTTTGGCAGTGTTTTAGATTCCTAGTGAATGCCAGTTCTCAAAAATACCTGGTGAAAACAAAAAAGTACAGGAAGACCAATGAACTCTTAAATAGTTTCAAAAAATGTCCTGCCCCCCCCCTTTCTAATCTGTGTGCTCTTTAGGGAACTCATGATAGCATTTTGACAGCATCTGTGACCTTAATGGGGGTGGACCTTTAAGGCATTATGAACATATGTCTTAGCAACTCCAGTATATACATGCCTTTAAACTGATGGGTCTATTATAAAAGCGATTTGCTTTTAATTTGAATGCATTACTACCAGAGCAATGTATAGTTAAAAGAGTTTTATCTATAGTTAATTATTTAGTTCAGAGATTTAAAGCTGAGTGGTAAATGGGTTTCTCATTTTCTCAACAGAAGGTTAGATCAGGCTTTAAAATGCTATCACAAGTTGGCAGCCAGGAGATCTCTGGTTGGCCTCTATTCTTTCAATTTGTTATATGCTACCTGCTATCAGCTTCAAGATCCAGGCTTGCCAGCTGCACTCGTGTGTTCTGGGTAGCACCATGCAACGAAGCTATTAGGTACAATTACATAACCATTCCCAACCACTTAAATCTAACATCACCCCAGAACAACAAAAGCAAATAGGTCCAAACCTATTCCATTCCACACATGTACTAATGTGTCAAATGATTTTAATAAAGGTCTCATGTCAAATCTATTAGGGGATGGTGAGGAAAATAAAACTTTACCCTGCCTAAAATCAGAATTGTCTGCCTCTCTCTCACTGTGTGAATATGAATATTCTGCTGAAAACCAGGGTAGCTGTAGCTTTTTGTTGCTCTCTGTTACTCCAGTTTTCCAGGCCCGGGAACAGATGGTGCACCACCTGACTCAGAATAGTCTAATGTAAGATTCATTGTGCTTCACGGGAAATCAGAGATCAAGCAACATTACAGAAGGTGACGCAGCACCTCGGCAACCAGTCACCCAGTATGATACAGTCAAGTGGCGAAGGGAGATGGGAGGAGAGCAAGAAATTAAAAGCAAAAACTGGAAAAGACAGAGAGTGAAATCAGTCAACCTGCCTGAAAAACAAAACCATCAGCCCTTGAAGGCTAGTATTTGAAAATACTATCAAACTCCATCCCAAATGTTTTAGCTCAAGAGAGTCATAGCTCTCTCTCTAAAGGACGTTACTTATCTGATTGTTGTCAGCACTACAAGGTTATTCTGATATCCTGTCCCTCAAGATATGTCTTAAATTCAAATCACCTTTAAGGCATACTAGTGGAGGATGAGAGTGACAAGTGTGTTAAATGTGTAACTTTACAAAATCTATGGAGAAGGTGCCTGAGCCAGAACAACTTGAATTACACATGCTAAGTTGTCTTCAAAGCTATTGAAAAAGGATAGCAAGTGCGGTGGGGCAGACATCTGCAGAGCCCTCTTCCACTGAACCTAGAAAACGAGTTGGCAAACCATGGCCTGGGCACCAAACATGGCCCCTTACCTGTGTTTTTAAATAAAGTTTTATTGGAATAAACCACATTCATTCATTCGTTTATGGTTGATGGCTGCTTTCAGACAATAGTAGCAGAACCTTGTAGTCATGGCTGAGAACATATGGCCCACAAAGCCTGAAACATGTACTGTCTGATCCCGTACAGAGAAGGTTTGCCGAGCCCTAGTCCAGACCCAATTTCCCTCTGACAATCTACGTATGAACATGAACTTTCACCAACCCAAAAAAGACAATAAAAACCCCTATTGTAAGAGTGTCCTAAATATTTGACTCACTTTTTTATTTTTTAGAAAGAAACCAGCTCCCAGGGTATAAGACCCTGTCAGTCAGAGGCCACGTTGTTTCGCTGGCTCCTCAACCCAGCACCACCCACCACCACCAGGAGTTTAAATCCGCAGAAGCAGAAAAGATATTAAGATGCCTCTTCAGGCCAGAATGTCAGCATCTGACTTCCTTATAAAAAGAGCCTATACATATAATGCCTTTGGGCAACTGTATGCTAATTGGTAGCCTTCCTACCCTTACGCTGCTAACTCCGGTTGAATCATTTGTTCCTGTCAGGCTGTCACAAGACAAAAAAGTTTCAGGCCCTAGACAAATGCCACGTGAGGATGGATCCCTAACTTCGTTATCTCTGTAACTGGTTGTATCACAGACTCACCCCCAGAGACAGAGTGGCATTAAAGTGCAGTCAAGACATTTACAAATAAATTACTGCCTGAAAAAATCATAATAAGTGAAACAGCATTTCATCCACAAAGAGCACACTTGAAAATCCGTTATCAAAGTCAATTTGCTATTTCCACCCTACATTAGCCTAATACGATGCACACGAGGCCCAGTCGGTGGTGTTCCAGCACAGGCTCTCTGAAAAATAAGCCTTTAAGGATTGCAAAATATCTGAGAAACTGCATTACTGGTCAAGATAATGGCATTTTTATAACAAATGAAAAATAGCAGCTGAAATGCACAAAGGCATGAGACTGGGCATGAACAATCTGGTTCTAATACGATCCCACCATCTGCCACTTCATGCATCATTCTGAAGCAGGTCAGCGCTTTACCTATTCTATGTTTGAAATCAGTATCAGCTAGAGGGACACCCAGGAGACAAAGAGATCCCTTTTCTTACTGTCCTTCTCCAGTATTACAGGGATGATGAGAACACCAACTTCTGTGCCAACAACCAATCTTCCCCCCAACCCAAAGACACCAGAAAAGCAAGATCATGGTGGACAGATGGGCAACTAGTTGGAAATACTGAAGACGATTTCATCCCACAGGAAAAAAATAAATCAAACTTCTACACTGTAGCACAAAGTTAAAAAAAATAATTAATTGAATCATTTGTAGTACATGTATATGCCTCTGCCAGTTCAGCATTCACTCATGGTAACTAACACAAACATTGAAGAAATGGCAAAATTCCTTCTTTATCTGTTTGTTTGCTTTTGGACCTGCTGAAAAGGCTCAAACAAAAATCTAAGTATCTCATTGTACTGCCTCCATTGGATTAAGACTGATACTGAAGGAGTTCTGTTGCCAGGGAGAACCATCCTGTCCTGGATGGTCGCTTTAATCACATGCTCCATGACTTACATGCATACATTACATGTACTGTATGGTATCAAATATTTTGTAATAACAACAGGGAAGAGGCACATCTTTAAAAATATACTTTAAAAGGCAATTATTGGATTCTTTAAACTCACCGACCTAATTAAAATGACAGGAATAAATCTGAGAGAATTTTTTCAGCATCACTGTTCTTGCTGAAATGAGCAGAGTACCTATAAAGAGTTTTGCTTTTCTTCCTAGAAGAATGATAGTCTATAAACTTTTCAGTCTATATGACCCAAGACCTTCAATGGTATAATCCAAAGAGCAAACTTCTAAATAAGGCAAATCATAACTCAAATGCCCCATCAATATTGTCTCCTATAGTAGGAAAATAAACTGATGAACTTATCAATGTAATTGAGGATAAATAAAAAAGAATTATAGGTGTCTCCATGACTTTAAGTCACTATCTCGACATATGCATTATAATTTCATCTCAAGAGTGAGCCTACTAAAAATACTATTAACTTGCCTAGCAAAACTAAGGAAAAACAATTTAAATTATACCTTTCAGCAAGAATTTAGTCTTTGAGTCCCCACATTTAAACAAACATATATATAAATAATTTGTAATTTTTATAGGAATTTTATACAAATCTTTCTTACTTATTCAAATAGCATATGAAGCCAACATCTGATGCTAAAAAGAGGTGAACTAATTACACCAAGGTTGGGAAAACAATTATTCCAAGAGGAGTAAAGAGCTCAGTCTTATATTCATAACCCCACGTGGAATAAATCAGTGCAAGAATACTAATTTTACATTGACCTGAAAATTAGCATTAGTAGTTCTAATATTATGTTGACATGTTTTCAGATGGCCCACCCCTTCGATCAACAAAACGAAGTGGAGTAATTCATTCAACAAACATTTACTGAATACTTGCTCTACCCTGTGGGGAACAGGAGACAGTTTGCAATGAAAGGCTTCTGGAAGAAAAACGACACCTGAGTTCTTAGGGATTACCTAGGTCAAGGATGGAAAAGGAGAGAGTCTTCTCAATAGTGAGAGCAAAGACACAGAGGAACTAAATAGTGTCTGACAATGCAAGCAGTTTGGCTTTGCTGAGGCAAAAAGTGTAAGGCATAGGGAAGGGAGAGGTACGACGGGAAATTAGGTAAGGACTAGATGAGAGAGCTTTTGCACTGAGCTAAGAAGCTCAGGGTGTATCTTCTAAATTATAAGAAGAAACTGAAAGGCTTTAAGCAGAGAGTGTTATATGTTTAAATCCGCATTTCTGAAGGACCATTCTAGCAGCCGGGTTGAAGATTGATCTGATTGGCACAAGAATGGAGAAAGGAGACCAATTAAGACACTAATAAAGAGGAAGCAGCCAGATGAAAGATAATGAGGACGTGAACCAAGGTGAAGACCATAGGGATGGATTAGAAGGGATGGATTGGGATTTAAAAAATCAGTAGTATTCTATAGTTAATTATACATGGGTGGTGGATAAGGGGGAGGAGTAAATTACTCACAAATTTCTATGTGAGTTTCCTGGCTATGATTCCATCCAGGTGCTAGAAAGTAGGGGATGTGGAGAGAAATGTAGTAGGGGAAGGCAAATTTGTTTTTGACATATCACAGATAAGTTTCCTATGGAACAATTGTTTGGTGGTGACCAGGAGGCTCTGGGATGTGTAAGTCTACACAGAGGTTAGAATTACACATTTAAGTTTGGAAGATGAAACTATGAGTAGATGAGACACTCCAATGATGAACCTGAGGCACTGATATGAAAGAGGAGATGAATTAGAAGGCAAAAAAGCAATATCAAGATAGAAGACCAAGGAGAATGACTAATCACAGAAGCCCAAAGAAGAGGGAACAGAAGGATCAACAATGGCAAAAACGGCAGAAAGGGCCAAAAAATAAACAATAGGAAAGACCTCAGTTGGCAATTAGGAACAATCAGAAGCCATGTCAGAGTGGATCAAGGATCACCCCTATTTAAGGAGGGTGAATGTGGAGTATTATTAAAGTCAAGCAAAATTACTGGGCCAATTCTCAAATATCAGTAAAAAGAAAATAAAACCATCATTTCTAGTCATTTTATCAGAGATCAGGTACTATGCTATAATTTTTCAAAACCTCTGAATCTGTGCTTAATGCACATTTGCTTATAAGAAAATGAATTTTGAAAGACAGAGAGATACCAACTTCAAGAGTGAGATCACATTGCTCCTTCATATAAATGACACCTAAGAATGATGGCAGGGAAAAGGAAACATAAAAAAGGTAAAATTGGAGCCTGAGGGTAACTAATGTCCACATTATGATTCTCGAGTCCTTTGAAAGCACTTCTCCTTGAGGACAGTCTCACAAAGGGCTGATTTCCATCCATCCTTTACTCTGGCGCGAAAAGCTTCATGTTTCTACACTAAATGAAGGTCAGTACACTGCTTGCTTTGAGGACATGTGACATTCTGAATGACAACAACAGTAATTACCAAGTCACATTATGATCTATGCAAATGTGTCCTCTAAAATGTGACATTAGCTATGCATCGCCATATTTCCTCCCCAATTCTATTTTTCATTGAACAGTAACAGAAGACAGTAATAGTTTCACATCTGATTCCTAGGCAAAAACTGCTTGCTTAGAAAAGAGCCAGTTTCACAAAGCCACTGATGAAGTTCAGATGATTCAATCACCAACCTCAACTTTTAAGTGAAACTCGCACTTTCCCCCTAGTTTGGCTAGAATATATTACTGTTACAAAGCAATTTGCACTTTGCAACTTTAAAGAGAGCAGAAAGGACTAGACTTGCCACGAGGCACTTGGGCAATTGTCACAGGCAGATTGTTTATTCTCCCTAGAAGTTTATTATTATTTTCATAGTACTCTGCAAAGATCAAGCAAAAGTGCTAAAAGACTCTGGTGGTTTTTTTAAAAGCTAGAGTTCAAAGTATTATAAGGCAATAAACCATCGAGTTGCTTGAGAGTTTATACACGTAGGTTGTTCACATAACTATATTAGCAGGGAATACACTTTATTTCCATTAATTCCAAAACTCCGTGGCCTAGCCAAGAGAACAATTTGAAGGGATTTTTAATTTTTTCCCCAAATTTTTAGCAGAACTCTGCAAATGATTCAGGGCTGGACTGTAGTAAACTCATAGCATCTGAAACAGGAATCATTATTGGCACCAGAAATCATGATTCTGTCCATTTATAGCGTCAAATGCAATTGGTAAGAACAGTAAAAGTTTACTAATGGAAGCAGCAGTCTCAGAACTTAGAAGGGGGGCAGAAAAGAAATGATCTTCCTTTGCAATGACACATAATGGGAAGAAATCAAGTTCATATCATGTTTCTTACCATAAACTAAAATTGCTCAAGCTGGGAACCTGAGAAGCATCTGTATTAGTTTAGTTTTTTGGGACATCTGGAACAAAATACCACAAACAGGGCTGTTGAAGTCACCCAGAAATTTATTCTCTCACAGTTCTGGAGCCTAGAAGTCCAAGAACAAAGTGTTGGCGGGGTTGGCTTCCACTTAGCGCCATGAGGGAGAATCTCTTCCATGACTCTCTGCTCACTTCAGGTGGTTTGCTGACCATCTGGTGTCCCTGGGCTTGTAGACACGTCACCTCGACCTCTGTCTTCATGTTCACACGATGTTCTCCCTGTGTGCATGTGCCTAAATGTCTCCTTTCACAAAGACACCAGTCATACCAGACCAGATGCCCACTGCACTCCAGGATGACCTTATTCTAACTAATGACATCCAGTGACCCTATTTCTAAGTAACATTACATTCTGAGGTACCGCAGGTTAGGATTTCAACATGTTAATTTGATGGTGGGGGGAGGGACACAATTCAGTCCCTTTCTACATACTGCAGTCCCGAAGTCCAATTTCACCCACTTTCAATCTTCTCTTGTGTTTACCTCTTTCTCTCCAGCTCCATTATCGCCCTCGCTGTATTGTATTTCATCATCACTGAACTGTGATTTCACAAAGGCAGGGCCCAATAACCATGTTTTCCTTCTGAGTGCCCAGCGACTGGTCTCCTTTTGGCTTGCTCTTAATAGAATATCTGTTTAATGAGTTTCAGCTGAAAGACTCCTCATTGATTATTAAAATGTATTTCTAATTAGATTTCCTGTTTTTAAGCCTAATCTCCACTTCAAAACATTTCCTTTACTGCTAACAACAACAATCTTTGAAATATCTGTACCATGCTCAGAAATTTTCAGTGGCTTATTATGAATAACAAGACAAAAATTTAAACTTCTGAGCTGGCACAGAAAGATCCTCATCCTTGCTTCAGCTTACCTCTTCAGTCTCATCTCCTCAACCCCTTCGCCTCCCCCTCATCCAATAAAAGCAATAATTGTAGTTCCTTGAAAAATCGCATGCTCTTCCATGCCTCCAGGTCTTAGCAAATCGTCTTTGCCTCTTCTTTCTGTTCCTCATCCCATTGGCTCAAACACATTCTCCTGTGTGAAGCCTTCGTCAACATCTCTAATAAACCTTTTCTGTACATCTCTACTAGAACAGCTTGTATATTGTCTTAAAAACCCTTGTTTTGGGGTTCACCTTCCATGAGACTCTGAATTTCCTCTGCTTCCTGAAGATCAAATGCAGAACATTTTTTTTCATCTTTGTATATTCTCAGCACATAATACAGGAAAAGGGCAGGCACTGAATAAACATTTGCAGGGTAAACAAACGCATGGGAGAAAATCTATATGGTCCAATGTACCTTTACAGAGCTTACTTGGGACACTTTTATTGGAAATATAACTTGAAAGTGATTGTGGCTCTTCTAAATCAGGAGCCAGAGTCAATAGAACATACACTTCAATAATAACCCTCAGTGTCAGCATTCTATCTGTGAAACATACACAAGCCAGAAAGGACAAAGAAACTTAGAAGCTCCCTTTGTTGCTAGTACTCAACAAATAGTTCCTAAGACTGAGACACAGAAGAAAGCTCAATAGAATTTGGCGTATACTCTAGTGATGCCTGCCTAATAAGGCCATGATTCTAACAAATCACATGGAGATGTGGGACAATGTTTGCCCTTTCTTAAGTCATGTTAAATTGAGCAGGAAGTTACTGACTCTTGGCTCAGGTAATAATATCAAACTAAATCTAAAATTAATAATACAGGGAAAAGTTTGTGTCTTACATACCATGATCATGACCCACAAACATTGTTCTGTTTAGGGCCAATCTTCAGATGCAGAGGTTTGCACTTACTAAGGGCTTCCTTACTTATGAAAGCATCAGTGACGTTAGCCAAAACTCCCCCAAGGAGATGTCTGATGCATGAACGTATATAGCTATGAGGCAAAGGCATTGCTACCAGAAACATTTAATCTTCTATTTCTAGCCTCTGTCATTCAGGTTGCATTTAATTTCAGGAGGTGGCAGATTAATTTTCCATACCTCCATATATACATGATCCATGGTGTATATAAGATGATACTGCAGGCGCTGGCAATAAAAAGATGGCTTCTCTCCTCAAGAAGGTCACAACTCACTGAGGAAGGCATATCTTCAAGTAAGTAATTATGACAAGATGTGTGTCAAAGTTTTGCAGAAACTCTATTGGGATCTCAGAAGAAGTCACTAACGTTGTCCCCATTGTCCATTAAAAAAAAAAAGTCAGAGTTCCATGAGTCTTCCTTATCTCTGCACTGTATCCCAGTGCTGAAGAGGGGGGACTGGGCAGAGGAATGGATGGTGCTTCTGTGTGAGCTGTGTCAAGGTGAAGCACCCGTGGGCAACTGGAGGGCAGAAGAAACCCCGCTATTTCTGTCCTTCTCTCACTGCCTTGGATACCATCTTCAGTAGTGGCTGTTTCCTCCATAGCTCCATCCAGGCCAAGAGATCCACCTCGTCTCCTGAATTCCACTTCCCGCATCCTTCACTTCAGGGGTGGCGGTCATCTCCTGCTGGTACTGATCTCTGTGTTATCTTACCCTCCTCATCTGTCTGGCTTCTTAGCTCTTCCATCAGTTGTGTAATCCATTTTGTATATTTAATTCCCTGTGTTTTAAATACTTGTGATTTCTGCCTTGCTGTTGTACTTTGACTGATACGCATAATACAGAACAACCTAAGAGTGGAAAATGTGAACTTCTCTGTCCAAATCTGGGATCTTCTATGTGCAAGGAATTGAGTAGCTATAAACATGACTAATAATTATCTCATTTCTTATTTTACTCTTTTATACTTTAAGATCAGTTTTTGAGTCCAAATTACTAATATATTTTTGAAAAATCAGTGCCAGAAATTCTGAGAATTTTTTCTAATGTGAGATAGCACAATTTAGTTAAATAATTAAGATTCAAAGGCTATGTGCAAAACCTAGCACAGTGCTGCAGCAGAAAATAAACGATATTCTAATCTTCATAAATAGAAAATGCTAACGATTGTCCTCTAATGTCAAATTTTGCTATAACTTTAATGTTAATAATAATCTAATTACCCTAAGGAGAGGAACTGAATTTTATTATCCTGACTTAATAACAATAATAAAGATACGAAATAAAAATTCAATATTATTAGTGATAAATCATGATTAAAACTGTTAATGCCAATAATAATGATTTAAAACAAATATCTATGAGTTGTTTTTAGATGTTTACATAACTACCTTTAAACATTTGGCAACGATACTCTTTGGGTCTGTTTTTTCCAGGGGAAACTCAAGAGTTTAGATTAGATGAGTTTTTCCCAACCATTAATTCTCAGGTCTACCAGTCCCCATAATTCAAGACAATATTAGTCTCTATTGAAATTTCTATTACTTGAGTCAAAAATAAAGTAATTATTTAATAAATGTTTCCTTTAGGAAGGAGGAATTTAAGACCCTACTCAAGCGAGCATTCTTTGGTGTTCAGAGGAGGTCAGATGAGCTGGCTCATGAATCAGTCACTTAATATCTGACTCAGTTGATAATCTTAGCCAGTCCATCAGTCTTAAACAGCACAGTGCTTTTTCTTAAATTCTCAGTCAAATATTGTTTAATTTATATCCATAATTAGCCATTCGTTAAAGGCAGGAAGCTCAAGGAACACTGATGTTGAAATGCAATAAGGAAACTAGGAGCATAATGATATAATTCTGCAAATTTTGTTCAATTTTCCCTTCAGATCGAAATTCTTGTGTATGTTTTGTACTTCAAAAATCAATTTGAAAAGCATAAGCTAGTGTAATGAGTATTAAACACGGCTCAGAATCATGGGAAATAAAAATTATACTGCATACAATATGTTATTTGTACACTGTTCACATAACATCTTGAATCTCCTTTTTATCTATTCAGTTAGAAACAAAATGTAAAAATTATAAAAATAAATCAGCTAATTCTTAAAGGGCAAGAACTCTACATATCTCGTCACAATGGCACTTTTTTCTCATATTATTATACACATTAAAAATATTTTATAAATATTTATTTAAAAACCCAAAATGAAGCACTATTAGATTGTTGAATTTATTTTTCAATAAATGCTAACCTTTAAAATGAAAGTAAAATGAAAATTTTTAATGGAAAAGGTTAAAATTGATATTTTTATGTATTATTTCTCAAGATAGCATTAAAATATTTTATATTTTTGGATAATGTATTAATCCAAAGCTACATATGTAAATATATATCTACTTAAAATATAGTTATTATATTTCACTCAAAATTGTTTTAAAGATTGAAGCCCTACAGGCTATGTGGAATGACACATCCCACTGAAGAGTTTTTTCAAGTCAAAAGGAGTTGGGAAATGCCTGCTTTGGCTAACCTCAGATCTTTCCAGTTAAGTCTTCATGAATCCAGTGGCTCTGATGACCCAAAGTGGATTATCCTCAAGAGAATTCTAATGTTGTTATTTGGGTCCATAAATGTCAAACTCAAAGATAAAACTGAAAGGAGAGAAAAGAATTATCTGTAAAAAAAAAAAAAATCATCCATTAAAAATCTCTGTCTTTCACTTTCTTCTCCCTCTCACCGTGTCCTTTGTCTGGACTGTGTGATCCAGTTTTACACAGCCTGACACAAAATCAGGCCTTGCAAAAACCTCCATGTCATCTGAATTTTTTTTTTTATAGAAACCTATTTTTTTTTCACATTTGGAAATTAAGTATTTCTGTTTGAGACATTTGAGATGCCCATTTGCTCTCTTCTACTTTCATTTCTAACTTTTCAAAATGCAGATGCAAAACGAAACTGAGTCCTAATCCTTAGGCCTAACGGAACTGAACTAGCTAGAGGATGGTCTACATACAGATGTGACGTGTTCTTGATCTGAGTGTTTACATGGACTCCATGAGGTACATGAAGAATAAAAGACGATTTTCATAAGCAGCACATTCATTCTTTGGATGCCAGTCATTGTGTTTAAATTATAGAAAAATACCTACAATATATACTTGACAACTTTTTTAGTTTCCAACACCATTCACCAATTCCTCCTGAAAAAATTCAAATGAAAATATCTAATATTGTGTGTCTAGTACTAATAGTCCTAGTACCATGAGATCACAGTTTAAATCATGACTCTTGGGGTTGAATGAAGGCTTATTCTCGCCTTCTTGGGGAACAACACAGAAAAGCAGCTCAGTATCAGAAATACGGCGCATGTGGCTGAGACAGTAGTTTGGTTTAACAGCAGGTTTAGCAGCAGGTATTTTGCATTTGACAATTATTACCAGCATCGAATCTGCTGCCTATCTTTTTAGTGACTAGAAATAAGAGTAACAGTCCTTCAAGAAACTGCTGGGAATAGAGGTAAGGGACTTCTATGGACTGAATTTTTGTATCCCCCAAAATACATACAGCAAAGTCCCAATACTCAGTGTGATGGTATTTGGAGGTGGGCTCAATGGAAAGTAATTAGATTTAGATGAGGTTATTAGGGAAAAGTCCCCATAATGGGATCTGTGGCCCTAGAAGAAATGGAAGAGACCAGAGCTCTCTCTTTTAGCCATGTGAGGATGCAAGAAGGCATTCAGCTGAAGTCAGAAAGAAGGCTCTCAGAGAACCTGACCACGCTGGAACCCTAACCTTGGACTTCCCAGCCTCCAGATCTATGAGAAATAATTATCTGTTCTTTAAGTCATTCCATCTATGGTATTTTGTTACAGCGCCCCAAGCTGACCAAGACAGGCATCAGAGGGATGAATTATTCTTTTAAAATGGGTCTCTTCATAGAACATATTAACACTCTTCTGATGAATCTCATGAGTGAAACTTAAAAATGCTTAAAAATACTGACACTGTACAAGGAGGTATGTTCTCTTGTTATGCAAATACTAAATTTACAAGGGCATGTATTCCATTAATGATGAAGTGACATCAAAGGATCTGGATGAAATAAAATGCACTTCACACTAAAAATAGGTTGAACAACTTCTAAAACTTGCAGGTCCCAGAATCAACATCAGAGTATTTAATACCAGTCTACTGATATATAAAGTTTACTCAATTTGTCATACCCTTTATCTGTCGCAGAGAATATTTTTGTAGTGATTCTTTGATTAGTTCAATACTGAGTGATCCAAATATATCTATAATCGGAAATAATGGATGAGTCAAATACTACAATATAGGCAATGTTTTTGTAGAGATATAATTCTTCGGAACTCTGAAATCCCTCCATTACCCCCATCTTTATACTTTACTAACATTTAATGTACGTCTACCATAAAATAGACAAAGCCATGAACTGATGTTTACATAAACATCACACAATCTTCATAACACTCTCATAGGGTAGGATCCATAACCTTTTTTTTTTCAGGAAGTTAATATTCATAATTTTAAAAAGACACTCAAAGTTCTAGCTTTATACTGTCCTTACTGCTGGCAATTTCATAGAAGTGAACGTGTTTTATTTAGCAAGAGTTCCCTCTGATTTTCCAGAGTTGACTCTAATCACTTTCTTTGGGTATTAATATCCTTCCTTGAACCAATTTCTCTGTCAGAGGATGGCACACTCTCCGTAAGACAACCCTAAGTCTTTTGCTTATGCTTAGGCTGGAGGGTACGGGTGGCAATTACCAGGCTACCTAAACCACACAGACTAAGATGATTAAAGGGGTTTTTCCTACAGAGATTGTGAAAGGCAGACCATCCTTGATTGTCAGTATCTTTGCATGCTACTCTTCCAAAACAAACGTTCAAAACTACCTGACTTTATATGAGACCACTATCCCATACACAACCAAAAAAGGTCTCACCATCCCACCAAGAGACAACTCAAAACTGCCCAGTTACTACATCTTGATATCCAATAAACACACCATGAAACATGATTAATTTAGCTACCCTGAGCATAATCAGTATACCATGGTGGAGGGTAACCAGAATTATCTTTGATAATGTCTGAAAAGGGGACTCAGGAAAATCATAATTCAAATCCAAACATAGGCTTTATCCTGGGAATGAAAAGAGCCCTGACTCTCCGCCCTCACAATGACTAAGTTGCTCAACCATTTAACTGGGTTTCTCAAAATTCTTTTCTCTGATAAAATCTCTCTTGACCTTTGTTTTCTTTGACCAAATATGAGCCGTGCATTGGAGGAAGATTTTCTTCTGGGGGTTGAAGCCCTTCAGTAGCTCAGAGCCTACTGAGAGAGGTCGTGAATTTTGCTTTTTTTTTTTTTTTTTTTTTTCAGGATTTGATTTATTGCAACTTCTGGGGGGATTTTTTTTTTAATGGCAGTCCTGGGGATTGAACCCAGGACCTCATACATGCTAAGCATGCACTCCACCACTGAGCTATACTCCCACATCCATGAATTTTGCTTTAAATGTGAAACAACAACGTGCTTTGTTTGTCAGTTTGGGGACTTCTCTCACGATATAATTTACTTAATTTCTTAACTCTTTAACTGCTTATTTATAAATTCTTATAGATGTTATCTATGTGGGCTTATCAATGACTGTTTTTAACTTGCTTATCTTATTCTTTTCAACTAAGGATGGCAGAGATATAAAAATGTGAAGAGTTAAAATCTCCAAGTCTCAAATCCCTGCATGCAAGAATTTACAGGGTAAATAAGGGAAAATTTAGAAGTAATCAGAGTCCGGATAAAGATCAAAAGAGATATGATAAAAGTGACTATGCACTGTTGTTTTTGTTTTTTCTTTCATTTCAAGTCTTTGATTACAAGTCTCTTATTAAACAGACAAAAAACTTTATGTAGTAATTAGCTGTAGTGTTTTTTTAAACCCCAAAAGGCATCAGGCCATACTTCTTCAAGTCTATGATTAGGGAGTGAGAGACCATGTATTGATAAGAATAGCAGAGAAAAGTCAGGGAGTCTGTAAGTCTCTTTGGTGAGTTAATTCATCCCTCTGACTCTTGGTGTATTCAAGATAATAAAGCCTGTGGTGATCACTAGAACTTTTTCAAAATATAGTCTGACTTCCTTCCAAACACAGAGTAAGACTGTAATTCCCCACCTCTTTTAACGTTAGGTGTGGCCACATTTAGTCAATGAAATGTGAATTTCCCTGAATGGATGACTGAAGAGTCAATGGACAGTGACATCACCAAAATGGTGGAGTAGTAAACTCCAGCTTTCATTTCCCCCACCACCCAAAAGATCAACAATTAGGCAGGTATTTGTGAACAAAAACTGCTCTAGGAGAGCTCAGGAGTCCACTTAAGAAACTTCAGCAACATAGTGGAAGAAAAGTCTTGAGAATAATCACACAGAAAGGGGAGGAAGAATAGCTTCCTTTTGCCCACATCATCCCATCCTCCAAGCAGACACTGCTCAGCACTAAGAGGGAACTCCCAGCTAGAAAGGGTTCCCTGGATAGGAAATGCAAAGTGAGGTGAGCGACCTATTTCTCCAGTCTTTCAAAAAAGAACCCAATTCAGTTTCACCCCACCCAGAGACTAGCAAAGCTGGGACATACAGAGAAAACTAGGAATAAGGAAGCATGGCAAGGACTACCAATACCAGCTCCAGGAGTGACCACAGTTCCCAACGATTCTCTCTGCAGAAGACCTCAGCTCCTACTGCCGCCAAAGAAACCAATGGCCAGCAGAGCTGCCAGGGACCTACTGTGGATTTCACTAGATTTCACCCCACAGGTTACTGCATTTGTAGATGCCAACCACCTGAGTCCCTCCCTACTCCTTCCCCCACCACCACAGCCTAGGACCCGCTAGCCCCAACCCCCCGAGCTCTTTGGCTACACCCATACCAGACATCAGTCTAGATCCCCCATGGCTGACCTCAACCACCATGTGCAGCTTGAGGTTAGTCCCTCCAGTTATGCACCTGCTTGGCTCCGGGCTAACCTGAAACACTGGCTTCCACTGCTATGCTTGCCCTGTGGCAAGACTCTGCAGCAACGGGAGTGTACACCGACAGCCAGGGGACCTGCAGTTAGCCCCACCCCTTAGTGCTGACCCTGGCCCCTCACCACTATGTGTGTCTGCAATCGGCCCCTGCCACTACAGGTAATCTCCACAGCCAAGTATATCACATTGCCAACTCAGGTATTCCTGCAGCCTGCTCCTGTCTCTACTGTTGGACTTGGAGGGCACTGCTGAGGACAACAGCAGCCCTTGCAGCCACTCAAGTGGATCCTCAGAGAACTTACTGAGGATCACACAGTTGTAGATGTTGTGGACACCAGCGGCCTGAGCCATGGAGCCACCACACACCCCTGCACCTGGCACCCTGCACCCCGTGGCCTCAGCACATTCCATCATGCTCCCACCAATAGGTGAAGGTCTTTCTTTTCCAATGTTAGTTCATAAAGTCTAGAAGAGACGACTGCTTCTTCCAACGTGCAGACCCCTATGCAAGGCTACAGAGATTGTGAACAATCAGAGAAATAGGACACCATCAAAGGAACACAAAAATCTTTTAGTAACTAACCCTAAAGAAGTGGAAATACATGGATTTCCCGACAAAGAATTTAAAAGAAACAGACTTGCAAACATAGTGAACAATCTTATGGTTACCAGGAAAAGGGGGTGGGAAAAGGGATGGGAAAGGATACATTTGAGAGTTTGAGATTTGCAAATATTAACCACTATATATAAAAATAGATGAAAAAACAAATTTCTTCTGTATAGCTCAGGGAACTATATTTCTCATAATAACCATTAATGAAACAGAATATGAAAACAAATATATGTATATATATGAATGACTGGGACATTATGCTGTACATCAGAAATTGACACAATGTAACTGACTATACTTCAATTAAAAATTTAAATACTTTAAAAATAAAATAAAATAATTTTTCTAAAGATGCTCAGAGAGCTACAAGGGAGCTACAATGAAATCAGGAAAACAAGAACAGAATGAGAAGTTTAAAGAGATAGAAAACATAAAAAACCAAATGGAAATTTTGAACTGAAAAAATACAATGGCTGAACTGAAGAGTTCAATAGAGGGCTTCAATAGCAAAAAAGCCAAAGTTAGCAGAGGGGAGTAGATAAAGATCTGACCAGAAATAAAATGAAATACAGAACAGAAAAACAATAGGAAAAAATCAGTCACTAAGAGATGATTTTTTGAAATGATAAACAAAATTGACAAACCTTTAGCTAGACCATTCAAGAAAAAAGGAGAGAAGATTTAAATAAATAAAATTATAAATGAAAGAGGAGATAAAACAACTTATACCACAGAAACATAAAGAATCACAAAAGACTTCTGTGAAAAATTACATGCCAGCAAATTGGATAACCTAGAAGAAACGAATAAATTATTTAAAAACACACAAACTACCAACACTGAATCATGAAGTAACAGGAAATCTGAACAGATCAATTACCAGTGAGGAGACTGAATTAGTAATCAAAAACCTCCCAACAAAGATAATCCCAGGATCAGATGACTTCAGAGGTGAGATCTACCAAAATTTTAAAAAGAATTAACACCAATTCTTCTCACATTTTCCCAAATATTTGAAGAGGAAGAAATACCCCCAAGCTCATTTTACATACCAGCATTACTCTGACACCAAAGCCAGATAAGAACAGTAGAAAAGAAAACTACAGGCTAATATTCCTAATGAAAGCCGGTATAAAAATGTTCAGGAAAATACAAAAAAATGAAACTCTGCAGCACATTAAAAGGATTATTCACCATGATCAAGTGGGATTCATCTCTGGGAGGCAAGGATAGTTCAACATATACAAATCAATGTGATACATCACACTAAAAAAATGAAAGACAAAAAGTCGTATTATCATCTCAACAGATGAAGAAAAATCGTAAGACAGAAGTCAACACCTTTCATAATAAAATCTTTACCATGTTAAATGAAATAAGTCAGACCGAGAAAGACAAATACTATATGATTTCACTTATATGTGGAGTCTGAAAATGTTGAACTCACAGAAACAAAATGGATAAATGGTTACCAGGAGATGGAGAGTTGGGAAATGTGGACATGTTGGTCAAAGGGCATAAACTATCAGCTATAAGATGCATTAAGTTCCAGTTATCTAATGTGAAACATGATGACAGTTAACATACTTAAAAAGTTGCTATTAAAGAACACTTTAATGTTCTCAACATAGTAAGAACAACAAAAAAATAAAATTATGTGAGATGAAGATATTAGCTAACCTTATTTTGGTGAACATTTGATACATGTAATATATATATATATATATATATATATATATGTATCCAATCATCATGTTGTACACATTAAACTTATAGGATGCTATATGTCAGTTATATATCAATAAACCTCAAGGGATACAAAGAGCCAGTGGACAATTCTTTCTGTTCTCCATCCCGTTTTGGTGATTGTTAAACTTCCTCCATTGGTATGGGTCCCTGAATAGGTGCAAAGCATCCCTACCGACCCATGTTGGTTATGCAGTGCAAACAAGAAACATCTTCTGTTGCATTAAGCCACTGTGTTTAAGTTGTTCACCACAAGGATCAAATCACACAGCATGTTATGTTTGAACACTGCATAACACATAATAGAAGCACATAAATAGGTGTTTCCTTTATTCCAGCCACAAATGTTTAATTTTGTTCAAACACTGTCTTAATTTTCCCATGTGTAAAGTTGAAATAATAACATCTATATTACCCAATTCAAATGTGTACCATGAAGCTCAATTAGCTGATTATTTCCATCAATTCAGCATTCAGCTATTTTTATTTTCATATTTACTCCTCTCCAGTCTAACTGTTTCAGGGCTCAGTATTGTCACTGATAAAATGTTCTCTTCAACATGTTTTAGAAAAAGTATCCTTCTTGAGTTATTAAAAATTACTGATTTTTTAAAAGAAATAAATCACCAAATGTGAGCTGGCATCTTCTCAGTGGCTCCAAGGCCCCTGAAAGATGTCAGTCATCATCAGAATCAGCTTCTAGAATAAGCCTGTTGAAGACAACAGTGAGAAAAGGATGTCTAATGTCTAAGAACAGAGAGTAGATTTTTTTAAAACAAGAATAAAATGAGGTAAAAAGTGTAATATACAAGGACACCTCATCCTTAGAAGGGTCATTTACACGTCTTTTCTATTTAAAGGTAAGCTACATTCATTAAGTGATTAGCTTGTTCTTCTAAACCCTTTTTCACCCCTGGCCTTTGTTCTTCTTTATTGTTTCAGTGTATATCCTGGACTTATAAATGTTCTGCAGTGAGTGTTTCAATCACCATTTTTGGCATATACGTAGAGTTCTCATCTATATCTGAAACTGTTGCCATTGGGAGAGCTTGGCCAAGGAGAGCCCAGCACAGAAAAAGACAGGACAAGGCCAGAGACCGTGATTCCAAAGAGCCACTATGGCCTAGTCAACAGCACCATACAGCAGAATGCGACTGGTAATACGTTTTCAGGTTAATCTGTTTATCTCATGTAAGGGTTTTCACATATTACTCAATGAAACACCAGCTGTAGGATGGTATTGCCTCTCTTAAGCTTCTGTTCCTCTCTGGTTGCTCCAGCTTTTCGCACCGAAATCCCCTGTTTACAGGAACACAAAGAGCTGTTTTAAGTAGGAAGCCAACATTTGGGTGCCAGACAGCATGCTGGTGCTACATCACATTGGTTCCCTATGAAACTGCAAACCAAGACCTTTCTGTGCTAAAGGCCACTGCCTCTCCTACCCTGCTTCATTAGAGGGGATCTCTTCCATGATGCCAGCTGCTTTTCTGGCACCAGGCATGAAGATTCAGGCTGAATTATCCTCACTCAAACCATCGCTAGTGTCACTGTGCACCACCCCGACCAGTCCATGTTCAAAGGCACATCTCCTCCAGGCCTGTTTTAGATTTTTTTCCCATTTCTCCCTGGATTTTGTATCTTTGCACCATGCTTGCGGGCACTGTGTCAGATAAACGAGTTGATGGCTGTTACTCACGAATGAATTTCACAGCACTTCGTGCAGAGGCTTGCTGCCTTTTCTTCATGACATTCCTAACTATGAGAGTGATATTGTCCAAAGAATCACAATGAAAGAAGAATTCATAGTTTCTGTTCTAGGTGAAACAAAAGTCATCGTGTTGTAGGAAAGCTGTCTCTTTACAAAAGCATAGCTCTGTGAGTGATTTGCAACCAGTCCTCAGTGTAAAGTACTGATGTACGAAAGTTACTTATGGTGTGTATTTTATAGCCATTTTCCAGAAATAAAAGGATTTCATAATACTCACCTCTTTTTTTATATATATTTTAGCTTTATTGATGTGTAAGTGACAAACAGTAAGAATACTCACTTCTTTTTCCAAGTTAAAAATGTAATCCCTTTCACTACTCTACAATGCTAAGCTCATGGCTGAGACCAAGAATCACCATCCTTTGCCAAAGCTGAACCAAAGCAAAGGGTATCTGGGCACAGGTTCAATGACTGCAAAGCAATCTGTGTTCATCTGAGTATGAAAAAGGGAGAAAAGGACCATACTAAGTCTGGAAACCCATCCTCAGCTCACTAATTCTGTATTTTAGGAAACAGAAAATAACAAGGACCTACTGTAGAGAACAGGGAACTATATATTCAATTACTTGTAGGAACATACTATGGAAAAGAATCTGAAAAGAAAAAATATATATGTATGTGTATGTATAACTGAATCGCTTTGCTATACACCTGAAACTAATTGTAGATCAACTACACTTCAATTTAAAAAAAAAGAAACAAAATGAAAATCAAACTGATTTAAGCAAAAAGTGACTCTACTGGTTTATACACATGGATGATGCAGAGGTAGACTGGGCTTCGAGTTTGCTTTGACTCAGCAGCTCCAGGATATCATTAAGACACTTCCTTTTCCTCAGTTCTGCCTTGACTCCCTCAGTGTCAAGTTCGATCTAAGACTGTCTAAGCCTCCCCCTGCAGTTCCAAGATCCATGTCATCCAGGAAGAGAGAACCAGCAGGCTGCAGCCAGCTCTCTTAGAAAGGGGTGGAGCTCTGTATCCTCAGTCACTCAGCAACATCTACCCACGTTTCTGGGGCCCAGATTGGCCATTCCTAAACCGATTCAATTGACACGGGATTATCACAGCACACTGAGTTTAAGGCTGAGCTCTCTGAAATAATCAGTATACAGGAGGGAGCAGATTTTTCAAGATGGGTTCAATCAGGGCACAGTTGGTAAGTGGGGAAGGGTCAGGGTGACTTCCACCCCCCGCCCTACTCTTTGCTCCTATACAAGGGGGAATATGAGACACTCACGAGATCATATTCCTAGCAGTTACCAAAGGCCTTATCTTGCTCCCTAAAAGCTTTGCCCAGGGCTATTTTAGGGGCATTTGCTTGACCTAAACACTATGGAAAACCCTTCTTTATCAATGAGCTCTCTCTGAGCTGACGAAACTAAGCTTCTGTTCCACATTCAGGGTACTTAGGAAATGAAATCACAAATGGCCCTAAAATATTTTATTGCCTTTAAAGTACAAGACCTCCAGAACAAGTTTGACAAGCACAAAATTCCATGTTTGAGGAACTCTCTTGAGCAAGTGATTTGATGAAAATTCAGACATAATATAAAAGACAGTATCATCTCTAGGATGCAAGAGTAGACTATGATCCTGGTTTTATTTTTTTTAAGTTGTTATCCATGGAATATATAAAGATAAATATATATACACATCCACACATATATGTACTCATACCCACATATATGTATGCATGTATATAGACACATGTAGATATCAGTATAAAATGTATATGTGTAAGTCCACATATGTGTGTATATAGATAGATATCTACACATACACATATACACTTTAATCACCAAGTAAATTTTATTTCTGTTTACAAAGAAACAGTAGGGAAATCTTAAGTCTCCTTTAACCATTGTGACTCAATGAATTCTTGTTTTTGCATAAGAGAATCCATCAGGGATTATAAACCAAAGTGGTCCCCATACATGTCCTGTTTGAAGCCTAGCCAGATCATCCTCTCTCCACTCTGACCAAAGGCCACAACTTCCTTTCTTACACCAGATCCAATTTACAGCTTACTGTTAATCCAGCCTCTAAAGATATCAGAGTACCCCTATCAGAGCTGTGATCAACACATGGCCACAGCCTGTCTTAACAGAGATATGAAAGTCAAGTTAATAATCAGGCAACTCCTTGGTAAGCAAGAAAAAAAAAAAAAAAGATGGTATACGCAGGCCAAGATGAGGACATTCAAAACTACCAGAGATTTTGCTGGGTTTTTTTGAAGTTTTCTTACAACATACTGCCTTTTTCTAAAAAAAAAAAAACAAAAACAGATAGAGTCAAACAAAAATTGACCCTGTGATAGCTTTAGCTATGCTAAGGCAGTCACCCAATAACTTAGTCATAAAATTTGTGTTAGGTATTTCTAGACCCTTTAGTCATAGATTATTACTTTAATTCAGTGATTTCTATAGCTGGCCGATCTCAGTTGTTTCAAGATGATTGTGTCTAATTTCATTCTCAGAGGGAAACCTTAATTCTAAGAATTCAGGTTACCTAGCAGTTACCTCCCAGGTACTAACTACAATTTTCACTATGGGTGAGAAAGTCTAGATCTAAAAATATCGGTCCAGTGTCACAACAAGATAGTAAATAGATACTGAATTCTTTTCACTGTCTTGAACATTCTCCTAGTTCTCTCTCTGTAGGGTTATGTTTTCTCTTCAGTTGAAGTACAGTAACACATTTTTAAAGCACAGAATTTCCATACATCATACTCTGTCCGACAATCTTGGCATTAAACAATCCGCTTTGAGTACACACAGAATTTGAACCTGGCAGGTTACCCTCACTTGCTGTGCTACATAAAGGGATTTGTTAAATTGCAAAAACTCACACACCTTTACAAGTTACCTGATGGTATACAAGTTTCATGGACCATAAAGGACTGAGTGACATTTCTTTAGGGCAATGTCCTGTTTGGCATTTTCTTCCCAGCACCTGCAGCATGTAAGGGCTTGACATATATTTTTGAATGAACTAACTAACCACACAAGTTGGAAAACAAGCTCAGAAAAAACATTTTCCTGCTAAGTTATTTAGAATGCAGGGAGATTTCTTGTAGAGATTCTCCCCAAGGTGAAAATATAGATACCAGCCAAACAATGAAGTAACAACTGATTCGTACAACTGAATGACTATCACTTCCAAATTCTATTTAATGACTCATACTACTCTCAAACTGCACAAGTAGAAGAACTTGTTTTCTATGATTTGTTTTATAATAAAATCAGACACTTTTCTTCAAGGAGTACACATTATTAGAAAAAGGTTTTTTGGTTTTTTTTTTTTTTTTTTTGGTGAGCTTAACTAGTAAAATAATATTTTATTTCCTAAAGAGACTCTTCTTAAGAGACATCAGCAATGAAAGTAAAAGATATTTCTCAAAGTAGATATGGACGTTAAGGTGTTACAAGGCTTATTTGTGCCATTATTTTGATTTATTTAGTTGTGACGTACATGCCTGGAGGGTACATTTTACTTTACATAGATTTAGTAAAATTAAAATTAAAGTCAAGGCTAACATGATTACCTATTATGTGTTTATATTATTTAGAAGTTTGGATCATAGGCATGTTTCAAATCAAAGTGATTATTAATATGCAGTCAATATTTTTCTAGGTAGTGAAAGGTGAACAATGATTAGATTAGAGCACACACACACAAACAATGACAGACCATCACCAATACCACCCGTAACTTTCCTTGGTCTAAGCAATTCAGAATATAACTTTATTTTACTTATAATTCCAGCTTGAATCAAAGCATCTACTACCCCAAGCATCAACGCTCCTCAATATCTAATTTCACAGTTTTCTTAACACGTATCTCATGTTATTTATTATAGTCAGAGGCATCCCAACACCTTTGCCTATCCTTGCTACCTTTTAAATGATTTATCTGGCAAACCATCAATCACAAATCATGAAACATATTTTAACCCAAGTAAGATCAGTTAAGAAAGAAAACAAGGCTTGTGTAGCCTAATTGGAAACATTACTCACATCAATAAGTGATAAATGCTTGTTCTGGGAAAGAAGATTTTTCCCTCAGATCTGTCTGTCATGTAGAATATGGACAAGATTAAAATCTCCAATCACCTTCTAACTGGAGGCCATAAAGATATTGATAAAATAAAACAACGCAAAGTCTTGTGAAAAGTTTTGAAAATTCAACTTCAGGTGCAGAAGATTGCATTTATTACCAAGCAAATAACAGTATGTATTTTATTTATGACTTATTCTTTGGCTAAAACCAGAGCTGACAAACAACTTGGAAAAAAAATGCCCAATCAACATATACAAATGTTTTGGTGTGTAACAGAAGCCTTGATAAATTTGCTTACTTGGCTTTATCCTGAATGACGTGTGCTGGATGTTTTCAATAATCTCTTATTTGAAATGTAAACTATTCAAATAACTTGTATTAATATTATAAAATGTATAATTCAAAATTTATTGATATTTTATATAGTATTTTCTGTGTCTTATGGAGGATACCTCAAACATATCCCAGTAAACATATTCTCGAAATAGGAAAAGACCTAATGTTTCTTTCATAAAATTTTAATCTAAGAAACATAAAGGTACTCACTTATTCCATGAGGTCAATTGACCTTACCACGACCACATTACCCAAGTGATGTTCATTTCACATTCCAGGTAATTTATTATAACTGCAGCACTGTCACAGGGATGGTTCACACAAATAATTTAACTTAGGTAAACACCATTTTCCAGTAATGATAGGACAAAACAAACTTTAGCAGCATTTATGAACAGTAACATCTCATTCTCAGTACACATTTGCCGACAGATCTCCGTTGTTTGCAAATGAATTAACAATGGCTGGAAAAATCATTAGAGCCATCTGCTTTGATGGTAAGGAAGAACTGCTCTGATCACTTAACTGTAGGAGCAGAGACCAGGTACAAGTGTAGCATATTTTTAGCATCATTTACTTTAAATTTCACATGCTGTCTAAAAAGTCACCTGTGTTATCCATTCTCGTTGAGGGTCCTTGTAAATCCATTTACTCAGAAACCACTTAGCATAGGTAACTGTGCAGTTTTTCAGAGATGTGGAACATGGGAAATGTCTGGTTTTTTTCCCTCTAGTAAAACTGATCATTATGGTTACCAAGATGCTTGATTTTCCAGTATGTTTTAATCCCTCAAGTAAGAACTGACAAAAGAAGTTAAAATCAGCTTAACAAATTCGTTCCTTTGATTGTTTTGAGTCAGTGGATTCAAAACATACATTTGTTCAATATATTTTCTTGTTCAAACAATTTATGTGAATGTTATTTTTCAATACGTCCAACATTTGAATAGCATTTTTTTTCACTTGCTTAAAAAGTATCTATCTTTATTTTCCTATGGATAGTTGATTCAGGGACATGTTTGTAATATAACTTTTAATACTGGATTATATTTGGCAAGTATAAAAGAGGAGGAAGAGGGGAAAGAAAGCTCACTGATGGTTATTTCAAGGAAAATTTTCCAATAGTCACAGAGCTTAAATAATATTTGATACATAATATTAAATATGTTTTACCATAAAATAGCTTTTTTCTTGTCTTAGGATGGTAATGGTACTGAGATGTCTGTAAAGGAGGACCTGTCTGTTTTTAAGTGCACTTGAATTCAGGTGATATTCAAGAACTAAGTATATGTTGAACAAATGGATGAATAGATGGGTTGATGGACGGATAGTTGGAAATAGACATTTAACTCTATCTAAAGCTAAATTAAAAGTTAAGAGGGAAAAAATCTGCCTATGTACTAAAAAGCAATTCTCTTTAATCTTAGAGCATCTTTTCTTATCTGGGTTTGCAGCTAAGAAGGGGACAAATATGCAGTTTTAATCCATCAGATCAGAATCAAAGTTCTGAATTTGCGGGTGAGAAATATGCCAACTACATCTTCATTATAACTGCATTCAGAATAGTCTTTACCAATAGGATATAAAAAGGGGTGACGGGGTAAGCAAGTAGATTTCACAAAAGTTTCTCATAATTCTACATGTGCGTAAGCAGCCAAATAGCAGATACACTCGATTGAGACTGTGAATAAAATGCATAAAACTTACATCTGTGTATCCAAAATGGAATTTCACCATCTGATAACTGATTTTTCTTTTTTACATTATTGAAGAAAATAGCATTACACTCTAGTGGAGGTTTAAGTCACTGAAGCCAAAAGCTGGCCGCAGGCTGGTACTAAATACTGGCCTCTTCCTCTGGCTGGGCAAGCAATCTGACAGAGAATAAGACAGAGGGCCTGTCTTCTTATCACTTAATCTTGAAAGTAACACCCCATCACTTCCATGATATTCACTAAAAGCAAGCCACCAGGTTCCTGTCCCCACTCAAAGGAAGGGAATTACATATGAGGGAGTGAGTATCAGGAAATGGGGATCACTGGGGACCACCTTAGAGGTTGCCCACTACAGCTCCTTAAACCATGGTCAGCTCCTTCTCCCTGGTTTATTCCACGGTATTGCTCCTCTCGGAATTACAATAATTTAGTTTAAATTCAAACCTATACCAATTAACTTATCCATAGATAAGCCACACTTCCTTCTTCCCCTGGATCTTAGAAAAAAGATCTCTTCCCCTACTTACCTACTTTTGAAAATATTAACTATGATAATGAATAGCCAACACCTGCTAGAGCACCTATAGTATAGAGTAGCCCTCACTGGGCCATCTTTTTTTATCAACATTGCTGCTCAGTGTTAATTCCTAAACTCTACTCTGGATCCCATTTCTACAATTCTCACATCATCAAACACTCATCTGCCTACTTCAACACCAGTGAGAGACAATTTCCAGTCAATACCATTTTTTAAAAAATGACTTATTTACCTATTTATGTACCTGTTTAAAGTTTTAAATATTCCTTCCCATATTTTTTTTCATCTTTAGCAGCACCTATCCTACCTATCTTCAAAGTCAAATTTCTTAGAGGATAATGGGAATTATCCTTCTGACCTCACTGCTCAGACACCAGAAATGTCATCCACCATTACTTTTATACAGTAAGCACAATTGTCAACACTGAAAATAAGCAAATAATGGCTGATTACCATTATTATAAGATCTTGACTTTGCAAACTTCATGAAAGCATCTCGGAAACCACCCTGATCACTCTCAGGGCCCACAGACAATGCTTTGAGAATAGCTCACCTAGGCATTCTGCCTCCAGAGCTCAGGCCCCTAATTTTGCCTTCACAGTCCTCCCTCGTTTGGAGAGTTATTATCGTGGAGTTGCCAGGTACATGGTCTCTGAGGTTAGAATGCTGAGATTTGAAACTGGCTGTGCTATGAGCTGTGTTAAGTCTAAACTACAAGTGTTACCTGTGATTATTATTCTAGACAAAAAAAAAATTACCGCTGAGGACCTCGACAAATTAGGACTTAAATCCAGGTTTATCTGCTGCTGTTGCCTCCATTTAAAATCTTTCATTCTCTGTGTGGCCATCAGGGCTTCCCATAATTGAGTTCTTGTCTCTTGTCTCCCTCTCTGCCTTCCTCCGGTCTATCTCCACTCCCAGACACACTCCGGAGCCCTCGCTCTAAACTGCTCGTCGTCTTGACACCCACAAGCCTATCAGAAGATGTATTTCACATCTATATGACCTACGAATACTCTCGTGGTGGTCTTCCTATCTCTAACACTAATTCCAGCACTGAGGCCCTACACACTTCTACAAGAACATCGTCTTTTACTCCACTTACATGTTTGCCTAACTGGCTTCCCCTTCTTGTGGGCAGGCATCTTTGTACAGTGGAATGGGTGGAATAACAACTGTTTTTTTTATAACTTTCAAAGACTTCAAAACACAATGTAGGTTTAATTTAGAAGATATAAAAGAAAGGGATTTATTGCAAAGCACTCTCATAAATACGTTGGCTTTCAAAGGAAATTATGAGAAATTTTCTTGCAAAGGGCTGAAAATTTCCTCTTATCCAGAGATCAGTAAGTAAGCAATCTTAAATGAAATCTGGCTTAATTACCATATCTAAAGCTGGCAAAGAGTGAACTAAATTCCCATGTATAAAGGAAAAATGTGCTGATGTAGAAGGAGTGAGGAGGTGGAGCGAGGCCTTAGCTGAAGGACTACACCAGCCAAGAGCCCACCATGGATATCAAGAAACTGGTAAGGCGCACGTCTATACCACAGCGTGAACGGTGGTTTCTGTGGTTGGTGGAATATGCACCCATGATTTTCTCCTCATAGTTTTCTTTTTTCCCCAAATTTTCTGGAAAGATGACACATTTATAATTTGAAAAGAAAAATGTTATTTTGAAAAATGCCTGAGGAAAACAATACAGAGTTGCCCAATCACAGTAGATAAAGATGAACTTTAGTAAACAGAAAATAAAGGTCCAGAAGGGTTCCTGGTTTAATTACAGGAATGCAAAAACTATTTTGTGGAAAACCAAACGCAGGAAGGCACATTCAATGACATTTAACGTTGATTCTTACCAATCTTACACACACAAACACATTTTCAAGCACCTCTAAAATTCCTCAGGATGTTCAATACAGACTTTGTGTGTCACCATCAAACCTAGTCCCTATTAACATTTACCATAGAGAGTTCTAAATGACCTATGAAGTTGTGGGTAGAAAAAATTAAAACGTATATTTATACCTGAACTTTCTCATTAGTAACGAGAAAGGGTTAATGTTGCATCTATTGTATAGGGTTGCTGCAAAGGGCACAGGAGCACTTAAAATTCACAAAAAGCACTTAAAATAGTTTGGAAGAAAGCTCTTCGATCAATAAATGGTAGCACTTAGTGTTATAACTACTATTGTTGCTGTCATTGATTTTAAAATTTAGACATAAGTTGAGCTTTGCCTATATTTACAGAAGAAAACAGCACTGTAAACCACAGAAATACACACATCTTGGATGTTCATATTCAAAAATGTTTACTGATGGGTTTCACAGTCAAAATTTTAGAGATCACTGACATACAGGGAAAAAAAAAAAAAACAACAAAAAAAACAAACTAAATCTCACCTCAACCTAAAGTTTGCCTAAATCTAGCCAAGGTGACATGTTCTTTCTATAGTTATGTAAAAGCAATTTCTCCTGCCTGGAGTTCTCTTCCATCTCCTCTTATCAGCATAGTGAACTCTTCAATCCTCAATTTAACCACCTGCAAAACTTCCCATTCCTCCTCTCCCTTACTCCCCACTTCTCTCTTCTCCTTGCAATCTCTCTGTTTTATGGCACTTACCTTGAACTGCAGTTGATTATGAATTTGTCTTCCCTACTTGATTATAAACTCCTGAAGGAGTTTTATTTTATTCATTTAGTGAACTTCGTCTCTCTGGTGACTAACACAAAGCTGGCAGTCAACAATTATTTGTGGAATAAATATTCAATTTCTGGTGTAGGGATGGATCAATTTCTCCCCCTCTAGAGTGGTACTCGAGAAACAGAAAGAACGTGGAAAATCTAAAAAGTAGATATTTGTATATATATTATATTTAATGTGTATTTATATTACTTTTTATGTATTACATATAGAATATATTTACATAGGTGTGTATATATATATATATATATACACACACACCTACTCTTTAGATTTTTTTGCTTTTTGTCTTGTGATATATATGTATCTCATAAATCTTTTTCTTGGGTTGTTAAAATCTGAGATACATTGTGCAATTTTCATCTCCTTGGAGGTGAAGACCTTAGTTTTCCTTCACTTCTGTCTGACTTTGATGTTTGACTAAAACGCTGAAACTGCTAATCTGGAGAAGGTTCTGAGGAAGGCCACATGGTGTGGAGGAAAGGATTCACTTTAAAGTCAGAAAACCTCAGTTTGTATGGCTCCACTACTTGGGAACAAGATAACTTTGGGCAAGACATGTAAGCTGTTCTGTCTGGCCATGATTTTATCACTAAGTTAAAATGATAAAGTTTGCTTTTTTTTTTTTTTTTAAGACTATAAAATCCTAGACACACTATCTGGCATATATGAGTTTCCTTATACACGGCAGACATCCCTACTGACACTCAAGAAATACAAACACTCTCTCCTTTCAAGATGGGCCTTGCATTTTAAAATTATTTTTTAATGTTAGGTGATTGCCTCACTTCTTTACTGTAGGAAGCTCCTTGCTGACAGGCTCAGTGTCGTCCTCCTCTTGATCCTCTCTTCAGCGCTAAGCCCGGAACAGAGAGCTTGCTGAATCAATATTGGTTCCTTGAATTGAACTGAGCGGGGCGGCAAGACTTCCCTCCAGTTTGGGTTATTTTCAGCGTGTGCTCATGTAAGTCGGAGTCTGGATGATCCAAGTACACAGTACAAGTGCCCTTGCTCAGTCTGCCAGGCTGTGATCACCAGCCAATTTTCAGTTGCAAGCCCACATTTTTTTTATTCTGGGAAGTTACAAAAATAACAATTCTGCCATCACTTTCTAATTCACAAAGTGACTTTAGTCTCCTGCTTTCTAATTCCTTTCATTTCTCCTTTATAGGCCTGCCAAAAGCCTTGGCCTTTGCTGGCCTTGCGTATTTAATCGGAATAACCAATGCTGATGATTTTTACAGGGAATTAAGTTTGATTTGTTTTGAAACATTTATTTATTCCATATGGCATTTAAAGTGACTGAATTATTTTTGGTTTTCAAATGAGGTTGCATGAACTAGATTCGAATTTTCCTAAAAAAAAAAAAAAATTAAAAACACAACCAAAAGCCCAATAGTTCAGTCTAAAAAAAAAAAAATCCTCTGTAAAAGGAATTAACGTATAACTGAGGGATCAGATCTGGAGATCTGGCAAACTCACAAAGATAATTTGGATAAAGCTAAGTCTCCAACATAAAACTCCTCAATCTCAGGCCAAGACAGTGCAGCGGGCCCTGAGTTTCCTCCCTGTGAGTACCATGTCAGTGCCATGTGACAGTGATCTGGTTGGGCTGACGTTGGCAGTGACACCCTGTCTTAGCTCCAGGGATGAGGGGAGAGGACTGAGTGGCCTCGTTCAGTCTGTGAGGTGGCTCCACTCTTGCACAAGTTCAGGAGAGTCGGGGGTCCAGGCCTAAGTCACAGCATCGTGCACAGTGATTGGTGGTTGGGTCAAAGGAGGGGATGTGACCTAATTTTGTCTGATTAGTAAAGCCTACTACTTTGTTTCAATAGTTGATTAAAGATAAAATATTATGCCAGATCCTATATTACAGACATACATCCCGACACTTCCACAGCCATTTTCCCACCATGGCCAAACAAGGAAACAAACAAGAAACAACCTCAGAAAATGAAAGAACTATAGAGTCATCAAAAAAGAAATATTGATCATCAAATGTTGCCTAAAGTCCACTAACCTAGATGTGAACCAAAATATTCAAAACATTGTCTTTGTTGTTTAAGCCAACATGAGTTTTTTTTTTCTTTTGGTTTTATATTTTTTACATCAACAACAACAACAAAATCTTAATACATAAGCAGAGATGCAGAAAAGCAAACGTATAATAGTAAATCTTGTGCTAGGGTTCTTCTGCCAGGACCAGTGGAACACAGGTATATATTATTTCACACACTCCGATACGGAAGTAAGGCCACCCTTCAGCCCTTAACCATGCTCAGGAGGAAAGACTGTGTTGGGAAGACCACTGTTTCTAATGCATGTTACAAAGTTGATGCTAATGTGCATTTTAAACCATCTAAGTGCATCACTGTTGCTTCCCTTCTCTGGTGGTTAGAGGTGTGAGTCATGCTTCCTGTTAAGCCCAGAGACAGTGCCTCTGTTTGAGGTTTTATTATTTGGTAACAAAATGGAAAGTACAGGGCTCTGTGTCAGTGAGCTGGAAGCAATCAACATTTACTAGGCTTACACACACGAGAAATGCAAATATGTTTCATTTGCAGGGATATGGGTTGGTGGCTTGACTCAAACAGTTCATACCCCCAGGAAAAAGGAAGTTAAACCACAGGCTTAATCCTTGACTAAATCTTGAGGCATTTAGAACCACAAATTAGAAAATTAAAACCAAAATGCGTTCTGCCATTCCTAAACCAAAGAGCTAAGCTCTTACTTTAAAGGCGGGTAAATCCCACCACCTTGGCCCATTTCACTTGACTCTTACCCACTGGTTTACTTTCATGGCCTATTGCCAGCTCTCTAAGATGGGGCTTTGGAATCATGACTCTCAGCTATAGAATCAGAGACTGGGCAACAATTAGACTTGAGAGGCAGAAGCTTCCAGTGATAATTAATCATTGAATTTCTAGGGAATCTTTGGGCGATCTTTGGGCTGCCTGGAAAAGAATATTTACCTGAAAATTCACAACCTTCACAGTTGGTATAAAAAGCATTAATTATAAAGGTAAGTAACTTTATTCCAATTGAGATGATGAGGCAGAAAAAAGAGGAAATGTGCCATCTATGTCATTCAAGATACATGGTTCTCAGCAAACAGTAGTTCACAATGAGAATACATTTACTTTAAGTAGGCAAGAAAAATAACAGTGCCTTGAATTCATCGTATAAATGCCTAATTTTATTCCACACAGATTTTACCAGGACAGTCAGGAATTTTTATGAAAACTGCAATAATTTTTGAGCTTTGTTAAGCTGAAATTCTTAACCTGAGGAAAAACTATCCAGAGAGCAAAGGTTGTTTATGATTCATTTAGAAAATGAACCATTTGCGAGAGCACAGAAATAAACACAAGCACATGGCAGTCAACTTGTAATTGATAAGGGAGCCAAGAAAACTCAATGAAGAAAAGATCGTCTCTTCAACAAATGGTGCTAGGAAAACTGCATACTCATTCGTCAAAGAATGAAACTAGACCCCATCTTACACCACTCACAAAACTAACTTGAAATGATTTAAAGACTTAAATGAGACCTGAAACCAGAGAAGTTTTAGAAGAAAAAATAGGAAAAGAGCTCTCTGACATGGGTCTTGGCAATGATTTTTTTGGATATGACATCTAAAGCACAAGCAACAAAATAAAAAATAAACAAGTGGGAAGACGTCAAACTGAAAAGTTCTGTGCAGCAAAAGAAACGATTCACAAATTGAAAACACAGTCTATGGAATGGAAAAAATATTCACAAACTGTATATCTGATAAGGGGTTAATGTGCAAAACACAAAAAGAACTCATACAACTCAATAGCAAAAAAGCAAATAATCTGATAACAAAAATAGGTAAAGAACCTGAATAGATATTTTTCCAAGGTGGCCAACTGGTGATGAAAAGGTACTAAATCTCTCTGATTGTAGGGAAATGCAAATCAAAGCCACAATGAGGTATCACCTTATATTGTTAGAATGGGTACCATCAAAAAGGCGGGAAATAACACATGCTGGCAAGGATGTGGAGAAAAGGGAATGCTTGTGCACTGGTGGTGGGGTTATAAATTGGTAGAGTTACTATGGAAAACAGTGTGAAATGTCCTCAAAATATTAAACACAGAACTAAGATATAATCTGAACAATCCCACTTCTGGATATATATCCAAAGGAATTAAAATCAATATATGGAAGAGACATGTGCACCCCTATGATCATAGCACCATTATTTACAATAGCCAACACATGGAAACAACCTAGCTATCCATTGACAGATGAATGGATAAAGAAGATGTGGTATGTACATACAATGGAATACTACTCAGCTATAAAAAAACCCTGCCATTTGCAGCAACATGGAAGGAATTTGAGGGCACTATGGTAATGAAATAAGTCAGACAGAAAAAGATAAATATCGCATCTGAAAAAGAAAAAGAAAACGAAAACTTTATAATAAAAGAGATAAGATTTATGGTTACCAGGATGGCAGGGGAGGAAAATTGAATGAAGGGGGTCAAAATGTGCAAACTTCTAGTTATAAGATAAATAAGCAACAAGGGTGTAATGCACAACATGATGACCATAGTTAACACTTACGTGTAGTAAACTTGAAAATTGTTAAGCAAGTAAATCCTAAAGAATTCTCATAATTTTCAATAAAGCATATTTTTCTTTTTTATATCTATATGATATGGTGGATGTTAAACTTAACTGTGGAAATTATTTCATAATATAGGTAAGTCAAATCATTATGCTGTACACCTTAAATTTATACAGTGCTGTGTGTCAATTATATCTCAACAAAACTGGGGAGGGGGGATGAATGATTTGGAAAAATGGGGTAGAAAAGTAGATAATTTTAAGAAGCTACAACGTATGAGCCGCTTGACAAATTCTGGTATACTAATTCTCACAATTAAAAAAAATCAAAGTTTCTCCTAATCAGAATTCCAGAGGTGCATCATGTTAATCTGTGTTTCTACAATGACCCTGAGGCATTCTAGTGAATGTACGGATGAGTTGAAAGTAATCTGTATCCACTGCTTTCATTAATTCATTCACTTACTATTTAATGAATGCTATTATAATTGCAATGTATACAGATCTCTGGGACTACAGAGGTGAACAAAATAAAACAGAAATTTCTGTCTTCAGGAGGCTTAGCACCTAGCATAAGAAGAAAGGCATGGAGCTGTGTGCCTTTCTGTTAGTATCTGGGATGCAAACTGTATCCCAGTTGTCAAGTTTGGAATTTGATTCAATTCCACTTAAAACTAGTCAGTTGGCCTCTTTTTGCTTCATAGATGCTGGCAGAAGACAAGAGATTCCTGGTTTAGAGAACAAGGACTGATTAACGATGCAAGACACAGCAAGTGGCATGAGCATCACTGTGTTTGCGTCAGGTCCTCTCGCCCCCACCCAAGTCCAGGGGCTGGCGCAGAGGGCCCAGATCGATGCCTGCACACTCAGTACGTTGTGTTGCAGCAAAGGAACCTGTGCTGGGAATCTACCACTTTCCTAGCAAGCAGTAGGCAAGCCTGCTGCTGGTCACAGAGGGGGACTTCACCTCATTTGTTAGAGCTGCTGTCTGTGAACACAACCTCAAGAAATAGCAGGCAGGGTCTTGCATTCTTGGTATAACAGCAAGCTGTGCAGGAGTGCAAGGACCCTGTCACAACACCAGGCAGGACCCAGAGAGCAACGGTGGCAATACTGCCTGTTGGTTGAAGCAGGCATTCTCATCTCTCTGCCTTCAACAAAAGCTGCTTTGTGCATTCTAGGTGTGAAGGGTTTCAACGCAGGAAATCACTGGGAGGATTGGGGAGTTAAGGTCGGGGAGACCACTGTCTTCCATCTCAACCTAAAGCACCAAACTGGACAGTTCTCAGCAGCTCTGCGGGAAGGCAATGCAGCTCTCAAGGATCTCTGGAACGCCTCCACTCAGCGTCTCGTCTCCTAAAGACTGAAATGTGTCCCCCGTGCCAATTCATAGACTGAAGCTCTAACAAATCCAATGTGATGGGTTTGTTATTTGGAGGTGGGGCCTTTGGGAGGTAATTAGGTCCAGCTGAGGCCATGAGGGTGGGGCCCTCATGATAGGATTAGTGCCCTTATAAGAAGAAGAAGAAGAGACCAGAACTTGCTTCCTAGCATGCTCTCCGCCTCAATACCCCCAGTCCCCACTCCCACCCCACCCTCCACCACAATGTGAGGACACAGCAGAAAGGCTGCTGTCTGCAAGGTAGAAGAAACCTTTCACCTGAATCTGACCAGGCTGGCACTCTGCTCTTAGACTTCCCAGCCTCTAAAACTGTGAGGAGTAAATTTCTGTTGTTTAAAACGTGCCCTGTATGACATTTTGTTCCGGCACCCCAAGCCATCTAAGACATCAGCTTAGAGCTGCAAGGCAAACTGTGTCTGTCCACAGGTCTGGCTGCTCCTGCCGAAGAAGAATAGCTACTTCTAGTCACATTCCAAATCTCATGCATGGGTTTCACGTTGGGAAACTCTAATCCAGAGACATGCAATAAGGAAATTCTAGGAAACATAGTTCCAGGCTTTTCTCAGTGATAAAGGGAATAGTTATGATGCTGAGAGTTTATTAGAGATAATCCAACCAAACTGGATCATTAAGCTAACAAGCCAATTATCTAAGTGCCACACGGAATGTTATGAACTAAGTGATACAAGTTTGATAGTGACATAGGAGCTAACTGTATGCCTGATCACCCCAGAGCTGGGGTAAAATAGAACCTCCTAGAGCAGTAGACAAACACAAACTTTGACACCACTCACTAGGTTCTTCTCAGAAGAAACACAGCTTCTTGGGAAAAGCTGGAGACTTTGCTGGAACTACAAAGATGGGACAAGTATCAAGGGGACAGGAGAGAGGACAGACGTTTGCAGGAAGTTTGGGTTCTTTCATTAGCAGCTGACAGCAAGCATCAAAACATTCATTCAAAAATAAAATGGTCAAGTTATATTCAATGATACATTTAATGAATTAAGCCTTTTTCAAAGAATAACATGAAATGAAGTAAGGATTTTCTGGTGGATGATGAGGAATGACATGGGAACAAGGGTTGGGATGAATTCACAGAGGCCACTGAAGGCTAAGAAAGATGAACTTCAATCCAGAGGCATGTAGGGAACGAGTGAAGATTTCCAAATAGAGGGATGACACGAACAAGGCAGTGCATCAGACTGAAGAGGAAACAAACCCAAGGCAGGAAAGATAAAAATTGGGCCACTGTACTGTTTAACGTCCATGATCATCAACATCTGGCTACAGTGATAGCACTGAAAGGGGCAAAAGGAATTCTTGGTCGACATTGTGAAGAATCAGAATAACCTAGTAGCTTGGAAAGAATTTTTTAAAAAGACCTTAGAATGCCCTTCAACTAATCTTTAAGACTTGCATTCACTGAAAGCAGTCTAGTGCCTTTTAGAGCCACCTCACTGATCTTCGATTTTCAATCCTCTTAACCATGATCTTGGCTTCATTTTTTGGAGGATTCACCTTTCAACATAAGGTGGAAGAGGAAAAGGCATTTAGTGTTACTGTCCTCTCAACGTATTCTCTGGCTGAGTCCTCACCCAATCCTTGATTCTCTCTAGATCTGAATATGATTTTTAAGTTCTTTTGCATCTCCCCTAATATTTTTTTCTCAAATTACATTTGTTCATCCATTCATTCTTTGGAGAGTGGCTGCTCTATGCCAGACACTGCACTGTAGGTAGGGACACAAATACCAGTAAGGTGTGGCCATGCACACAAGGGGCTCACATTGTGCAGGTAAGTACACAAACATGCCAGATAGCAGTATTTTTAAAGTGTACTGTTAGCACCAAGGAGAGATTCGTGACATGGACTAAGGGATAGGCAGTTTGCAGAGGCTCAACAGACAAAGTTTTTCTTAAACTGTCCCTTAAAGGAAGAGTAGGATTGGTCAGGTAGACAAGATCTGAGGAAGGGAATACCAAGCAGGTGCAAAGCAAGGAGGAAAAAAGGACCATGGCTTTGGATGTAAAGCATTTGCACACCTAATAATTCACGTGCTTCTTGTATACACAACTTGACCTTTCATAGGTAGAATGACCATTTTCAAATTAACTAGGGTTAAGAAAAATAACTACATGCTTTTGAATGGCTTAACTGCTTTATGAATTGTTGGAAACATCTCCCTGTTAGGATGTGCCTATTATCTGGAACCACATGGAAATGCATAGTAACTGGTGTGAGTCAGCTGCGGAACAGGGACTCCCTGGTGCTGCGTTCCAATACCGGGGAGAGTGAGTTCAGCCGGGGTAACGCAGGGCACAATGATAGGCTATTTTGATAGAGAGCAATTTCAGCTATTTTTTTTATGGGGCAATTTATGGCTGTAGGTCTGAAGTGCTGCTCTAGTTTATTTTCTTCTTTGGATGCCATTTACAGAATGCCACATTTGGATGTCATCTTATCTTTGAGAAGTTTACATTAAATCCAACCTGTATTTATTTAGTTTTGGGCTTTAGTTATACGTAACTACCTGCACCCAGATCACCACCACCAAACCACCAAGTTTAAACCACCTTGTTCATCGTGAGATATCTGTTTATTTTGGTTTGACATTCCTGCTTTCATTCTTCATGAATGTTCTGTTAAAATCAGATGTCATCAGAGATCTCACTTTATAATCTTTTTTTTTTTCATCTCTTCTTCCTCTTTCCTTCCTCCTTAGAAAGTTGTTTTATTTAGTCTTTTGTCCCGCTTGGGTTTTATTATGTTTTCTTGGATTTATTGTTCTCTATTCATGGCATCGTGGCATCTTTCTCCTTAGGGTTTCTCCATCTCTAATATGATAATAATTTTTTAGGGCTGCCATAACAGAGTACCACAAATTGGGTGGCTTAAAACAACAGACATTTACCATCTCACAGTTCTGAAGGCCAGAAGTCCAAGATCAAGTGGTTGGCAGGGTCAGGTTTCCTGTTTTCTCTGCAACCTACAGGGTTCCTTGCCTCTTCCAAGCTTCTGTTGGTTTGCTAGCAATCTTTGGTATCCCTTGGCTTGCAGCTGCATGAGTCCAGTCTCTGCCTACTTTGTCACATGGGGTTCTCCCCATATGTCTGTCTCTTTCCAGAGCTGTCTTCTTAAAAGGACACCAGGCACCCCCATTAGGGGCCCACCCAACTCCAGTACCACCTCAACTTAAATTACATCTGCAACAACGCTAAATCCAAATAAAGCCACACTCTGTAGTTAGGACTTCAACCTATCTGTTTTAATGAGACACAATTCAAACCCAGAACAATTACTGATGCTGAAAAATAGTACAGGACGATGCTCGAGAGTATGGGCTTTGAAATTAAAAGGCTCTGATTTCACAACTTTGTGCTACCACTAAGTGTGACGTGAACCAACTGATGTAATCCTTCTAAAAAGACTTAGCTCTCATGTATAAAGTAGGAATAATGACAACATCTTGGAAGTTTTCAAGGATTAAATAAAATAATACATTAAGGTGATTAGCTCAGGACCTGGCTTACAGTAAATGCATCTAGTAAATGGCATATAGTAAATATTAACCACTGATATTATCTTCAAGTACATCAAATATTTCTGAATATATTCAGCTAGTCCTACTTTGAATATTATAAAGCTTAGACGAATTAGGAAGGGCAAAGGAGTGACCAGATTTAGCCTAGACTGTGTCACCTGTTGGAGTTCAGATATCCTGGTCATGTTTGTAAAAATGCTGATGAGGAACTGGAAAGACTATTTGCATCGGGAACCGGGAAGCCTCCAGGGTGAGAACACCTTCCAAGGGAAAAGAGAGCCATCAAGGACCAACTTGATCCCATACAACACGTTTGAGAAAAGTGACCCCCCTGTCAGGCTGTCACTGGCACAGCACCATGGATTTCCAGCTGGAAATCCTAGTGGAAAGGAAGTACTCAGGGATATAACCAAATGGACAGTTTCACTGAAAACCTTAAAACTGTGAAGCACAACACGCATCACTTCGGTACGTCACTACCGAATGCTGAAACAGAATGGTGGTGTTCTATTCTAACCTGCTACAAAATACCTGTGACACTTTGGAACTTCGAGGACTCTTGTAAGGCCTGGCAGTCACAAGTGCATCTAGTAAAGGGTCAGCATGAGTGACACCAACTGCAGTCGTCCCCGGAAGACAGCAGGAGAGAAGCAATATGATAGCACAGATGGATGTGAAAATCAGGGCCAGTGCTGCTTGCAGCTGATCCTAGCAACCACCTTAGAAGAGAAGGGTTGTTATTATGCCCATTTTATACCTGAAGGAGACTGAAAATTGAACAGTGGCAGTGTCTAGTCCAAGACCAGAGTTAGCAGCAGCAGGAAAAGTATTTTAACCCAAGCCATCACATTTCCAGAGGCAAGAACTCTCTAAAATGCATGTTAAAGACCCTTCAGGGCAGAGGTCAGAGATCTTTCTGTACAAGGTGAGATAGTAAATATTTTCAGCTTTGGGGGCCTGAAGGTCTCTGTTGCAACTACTTAACTTTGCCACTGAAGTGCAGAAGCAGCTCTAGACGGTCAGTATACAAGAGGCAGGGCTGTATTCTAATAAAAGCTTATTTCCAAAAACAGAAGACAGCTAGGTTGGCCCAAAAGGCCACAGTGTGCTGACCCCTGCCTCCTTTTAACCGCTGTGGCAAAGGATTTGTTCAGTCACAAAAACATGCCTATAACAACAGCATGTAAGCCCACATCACCGCTTTCCCTTCCTTTACCCTTAACCCCTGTAAAACTGTTGGATGCTAGTAATTAGCCCTGATTAGTTTCACTTAGTGAGAACAGTCCCCTTGGTAACGGAGCTAGAAACAGCCCCTCGATGTGAAGTGTACAGACGTCACTCATCTTTGCACCTCTTTCGCTGCACCTGTTCATCGCCTGGATGCTGCTGGCTTACGCTGACCCTCCTCTTTGTCTCCACCTGCACTCGCCCATTTCCTCTTTCCATTTCTAAGTGGACTTCTGTTTACGCTTCTGAGATTTCACTTGGTTTCTGAACTTTTCATTTTCCCCTTCAAGTCTCTGACTTTTCCCCCATTTGCTATGCCTCTTTCCCTCATACAGCTGTGACTGCAACACATTTATTTACACTCAGAGCATTTGTGTCCCTGTGGACATCACACAAATTCTATGAGCACTTCAATTAATTAGAGAATTAGCATCAGATGGGTAAATTCTTAAAGTGTTCTAGGTTAGTCAGAAGTTTGTGTTACTTCAGCCTTTTTAAAACCACTGAGAAAATGATGCAAGATGAAACAAAAACCATCTAAAGTCAAAGTAAACTCACCACATTCCTTAAAGAGACTGTTGATTGCAGCTGAAAGGAACATAACTACCAGTACCTCCACCACTGTCTTTAAAAAAAAAAAAGCAAAAACAAAAAAACAGAAATCAAGAAATTTGGAGAAATTTACCGACCTGGTTATAGAGTTTACTGCAGAGCTGACTCTTAAATTCAGGTCTGCTGATTGATTGTCTATTGTTGTTTCTACCCACAAAAGGCCTGAACAGGTGGAAAGAGAAACTTCTAAAATGTTTTTCCTCCTATTGATCTAGCTTCTTGCATCATTATCCCTGGTCCTAATTCCTCAGGCAGGACGAGTGGGGCTTCTCCCCTCATCCACAAATGCAAGGGGCAGAGTTGGTTACATCTTTAAAGAAAGTTCAGTTTTCAAGAACCTTCTGAGCAAGCAGCAGTATCTTCTTTCTGACTGACTTCCACCTGCAAAAAATTTCAGAGCCAGCTGAATCAGTATTTGCTGGTCTTTAATTTATGATGTGAGGTTAATTTGCCTAAAGCACAATTATGAAAGTGCCACATGGCTGCTCACTCCAGAAATATTCAGAGGCATCTTACTATTTCCTCCAACTACAAGTATGTCATCTTCAAATTTTACTCCCCATCCCCTTTGTCTGCTGCCAGAACAAACAAAATCTCTCTCTCTCCGACATTATTCTGGTTATAATCCTTGTGTTAGTTGACCTGGGCCACCATAGCAAAATGCCACAGACGGAGGGGCTCCAGCCACAGAGAAGGACTGTCTCACTGTCCTGCAAACCAAATATCCGAGATGAAGCTTAGCAAATTTCCAGACGTCTCTAGAAAGGGTGATTTCCTTCTGAGGGCTGTGAGGGAGGATCTGTTCCAGCCTCTTTCCTTAGCTCCTAGAGGTTTGCCTGCCATCTTATCATTCTTTGGCAGCAGAAATCCAGTCATCACATGGCCTTCTCCCTGTGTGTGTCCAAATTCCCCTTTTTATAAGGACATGAATCACATTAGATTAGGACCCACCCTAATGACCTCATCTTAACTTGGCTACATCTGCAAAAGCCCTATTTCCAGATCACGTCACATCGTGAAGTACTGAGAGCTAGGACTTCAAGATATGACTTGGTGGGGGGACACAATTAAACCTATAACAAACCCATCTGTGTTTCCAGGCCTCCTACAAAAACAGAATCTTTCATTCAACAGCTTCCTACCTCCAGGCCGAGGGAGTGTTTCCCCCTGCGAGCCCCTTAGTAACAATCCCCTCTCCCCACTTGAAGTCAGGGATCGTATTTTTCTTAGCTTGGTATTTCCTCCCCAAAGTCTATCATGCTGCACAACATGGCGCAGACCTCCCCAAAATGTTTGCTGGATCGAAAAGTAGGGTTCTACCCCTTAAGGGGGCCCGGGATTTTTCATGTGGTGGGGATTCAGGCAAGGGCCCTCCACCGTCGAGTACACAGCCACGCCGTGCTGAGAAACTGCATGATGTTGTGGTTAGGAGGGTGGACTAGGTTCAGATACTGATTTTGTCACTTACATACATAGGTAACCTGAGGATGTTACCTAATCTCTTGCAAATGTCTGTCCAAGTGCCTCATTTAGAAAGCATGGCCTGGAATCCATACTTGGCAGGATGTGACTGAAAGTTAAGACAATCCACACAACATTCTAAACCAGAGTAGCTAATAATACTGCTGTGTAGGACAGCCACATGCTTAAACGGCTGGCACAATTTTGAAAGACTTACAAGTTTTCAAAGAAGTTAGCAGGACTATAGATCACAGAGAGGCCTCCATACACACACAGAAAAATCTTTTGAGCCAGATATCTCGAGAGGTAAAATAAATAAATAAATAAAAATAAAAATAAAAATAAAAATAAAAATAATAAGGGGCACTTTGTATGACATTCAGGAAACAGTGGTCACTACTGGTCAAGGAGAACAGACAGCAACTGTACCAAAGAAAGCCCCAGATCCTACCTTTGACTTTTCAGTCACACCACCCAATTAGCCAGAGAGCTGTCTTCAAATATCAAGGGCAATATAAAGAGTTATTATCATCACTCACTCTTCAAAGCAGTGACCTTTATCTGGGGCCAGTTTCTTTGGCAAGGAAGTTTGGCATGATGCTGTGAAACTAGCATTTAACAGCAAAAATCTGGTCTTGTCACTACTCTGTCTTAGCGGCAATTTAACAAAACACCTAACTTCAGGCTCAGAGGTAAAACCGCTGAAGATAACCCACTGGAGACGCGTAGGCAGCCTATTTATCAAAACAAGTTAAAGCCACCTTCTGAGTAATTGCAGCGGAGGTGTTTGGGCACAGCAGACAGAAGTATTTTCTATGGGTTGAGCGATTGATCACTAAGTTCTAGTAACAGGTGCGTCTTGCTTCGGGGGCCTTGAAACATGACAGCCTGTAGCAAGACTATTAAAATCACTTTGCTAACAAAGAAAAATCAATTGTTCTCCACAAGGAGGTGCCCTCAGGCACAATCAATATACAATAGCCCAACGCTTGGTTGTAAAGCCCGAGAGCAGACTGAAGCTTTTGCTTAGGTAAAAAGGGTGGCCAGCTTTCATCTCTCCGATGGACTAAGAGAGGTAAAGATTCTGCCGCAAGGTGCATTTGGTTTTCCTTCAAATGCAACTTGTTAAAAGGAGAGTTTTTTTTTTCTTTTGAGTGTGGTCCTTCAAAAAGTATCATTTTACCTGTTTTCAGTTCAAAGCAAGTGGGAGCGAGTCAGAGTTGATAAGGAACCTACTTACAACACTGTCTAACGATCTAAATGGAGAGACGCACGGAAGTCGCGACACCATCAGGTGTGAAGAGCTCTGGTTGAAAAGTATCTACTATTTGTGCTTTTTCTGCTCCGTGTCAGAGATATGTGAGTGGAGGTGCAGGGAAGATGTAGGTCTCGGTATTTTCTTGTGCAACTGTTACCAACAAATCAGTAATCACATCATTTACAGACGTATATTTGAAGAGTAGAAAAATTGCATTTTCATGGCACTTACAACCTCCATATATTTTCATAAAGCTTTACCTGTGTGCCAGCAATCTTTGAAGCAGGTACAAAACTCAAAATAAAACTCCACCAGGCTGTTCAGGTATAAAGCACACTCTCGGCAACAAAGAACTCTACGTGGAGAACATGAGGTGATTTTTCACTGAAAGGGATGTTATGGTTGAACAGTGCAGACAAGACCCACTGAACAATTGCCAGTGACTTTTCCTACTTGGCTAGAATGTACACACATTAACAGATCTGAAAACCAATGTCAAAAAATATTAAATGATCTTGATTTTATAAAATCAGCAACATGATTCAGTGTTTTCATGAAAATTAATTATATAACTTGATTAAGCATAAAACAAAAATAAAGATATTTTGTAACTGCCATGGAGTTGGGAAGTACACATAATTTAGGGGGTTATTTTTAAGATAAATCAGCCAGTAAGTATCATTCAGTAAAACTTCCAGCCTCCTGAGTTTGAGTTTAACCAGATTAATCTCTGGTTAATCTTGTCCCTGGGTGAATGTTTTGGCCATAGAGAAGTCAAGTAGATTGCCAGACAGGAAGCAATGCATTTCTCGGTCTATGCATCCAAAATAAAGATCTGGAAGTTTGACATTTAGTGTTAGAAACTGGGGCCAAAATTCTAAGACAGCAGAGAGCTGTAGAGTCAAAAACCAGGAGAGGTCTATGAGACTGTTCACTCTAACAGCCGCCTAAGTACTGCTGCCAACTTTTCAACTGGAATGAATTAGACATAGCTATAAATTATCCCTGATCTGCGTCTCCAGAAAAGGGCTATGTTCATCTCTGATCAGACACCCTCATTATCCATATGTTTTGCTCAATAAATTCTAAAGGGAGTTTTTCAGGCAGAGGAAATTGATACAAGAGGGAAGCATAGAAATGAAGAAAAACAAATTTGTAAGAGCAATGTATTTGGAAAGATACAGGCAAACATAGTTATTTACTTAAATGTAATGTTTTAGGTTTTATATGTATGTATGTGAGTATACACACACACAGTGTTTTAAGATATAATATATATAGTGTTTTAAGGTCTTTGTATTGTCTGGAAAACAAAGCTACTAATTTATATTTGATTTTACTCAGTCACAAAGTCTTATAATCTCTCAGGTGGATGTTAATATGTCAAGGAGTGTTGTAATAATAAAAATAGTACAAGAATGTGTAACAATCTGATGGGTGTGGAATTTAATAATTAAACGCAAAGAAAGGAAGACAGAAGAAGAAAACAAGGGACCTAGGACAGATAGAAGAAACAGGAAAAAAATTGCAAGATGGTAGATTTAAACACCAATATATAAGTAAAGACATTACATGGGAATGGACTAAAATTACAATTAAAAGATGAAGATTTAAATACTTTAAAACAACTGAATTCCCATAAATGCAGCTTACAAGAAACCTATTTTCAATATTAAAATGCAAAAAGGCCACAAATAAAAGATGAAAGAATTACTGAGCAAAATAAAAGGAAGCTTTTGAAACTGCACAAATACTAGACAAGGCAGACTCTAAGGTAGGATACCTTGCTAAGGACCAAAGAGACGTTCCACAACGATTAAAGGGTAAAACCACTATGAAACTATAGTCATTCTAAATATGTACACACTTAATAACATAGCCTCAAAATCACAAAAATTTTCATGGAAAAGCAGTCTCACAATTATACTGAAAGGCTTTAAAACAACTCTTTCAGCAATTGATAGGACAAACAGATAAATCAGTAAAGATACAGAAGAGTTGAACAACACAAGTAACCAATCTGACATACATCTAGAATATGCAACCCAACGACTGCAGAATATATACTAATTGAAGCTGAAAGTGAAAGGGAATCAGCTGCCATTATAGTTTAGAACTGGGAACTCTGTGCTTTGATCTTCAGGTTTCAGACATCATTGGACCAAGGATTAAAAATACATTATGGACGTTTTTCTCACTCAGTTCTGCTTAATTTTACATATTTGATCTCATTATTTCTTGCTGCAAATCAGCTGTCCTTCTGAGACCTAGTAATATGGACCCAAGCTATTCTAAATTTATATTATTCTAATATTGAAATTCCAAAGGCAAGAGACAGTTACCCACAGTAGTCCTTGCTAAGAACGTGGGGAGCACTCTGATCGACCTGGGTTTGGTCCCAGGCTAATCCCTGAATTAAATACTGAGGGCCCAAAGATGGGTCAAGTGTCTAATTCTGTAGCAGCCCGCTTAAAGTCCCACAGAGCAGAGGAGGACTTTGCCAAATGAAAAGGTTTCATATGGCTGCATAAGAAGTTCTAAACTTCCGTCTTCCAGTACTGTGACCTCAAAGACAGCCTTTGATGCTGGATCATAACAGAAAGGTTACAAGAAAAGTTATGATCGGTCCATTTTGTGTTACAAATTCATCCTTGAATAACTTTAGCCAAAGAAATAGAGAATATTCTTATTCTCTTCTCTTTCAACTTTTTAGTTGAAAATAATTTCAAATTTTCATAAAGGCTGCAGTAACATTATAATAAACTCCCTTATTTCTTTCACCCAAATTTACTAACTTTTAACATTTGGTCACCTTTTTAATTTATCATAATGTGCACAATGTGTGTGTGTGTGTGTGTGCGCGTGTGCACACACATATGTTTGTAAGCCATCTCAAAGTATGTTCCAAACATCATGGCCTTTACACTTAACCCTCATTTCCTAAGTACAAGGACTTTTTAAATGTATATTACAGCACAATTACCAAAATCGAGAAATTTAATGCCAGTACAATGCTATAATATAGTGTAGACTCTGTATTCAAATGTCATCAATTGTCTCAATGTATTTAACCAGTTTTCCAATGTTGAATATTTAGGTTCCTTCTTTCTACCCAAATTCATTTTGACCTTATACTTTCTGAACCTCTGTGTACCATGGTCAACGACCTACCTTCTATGTCTCGTTTGTCTTGTTGCCCTCTGCTGATTTCTTCCCTCATCCCTCCTCTGTGCTGCCTCCCTGAGCTCCAAACACACAGTTGGTGTTTTCTCCTTTCTTCTGCTGTATACAGAGCTACACCACGGTGTTCATCCTCTGTGGGTGCCAATAGTTATGCCAGGTCTGCGTGCACTTTGGGATTGTGTGGACATAAAATATTACTCATTCTGAGAAACAAGTATTTTTTTCTTCAGAAAGAGAAAGGAAAGAATGTTCCTAGGTCTTGACCAGTGTTCCACCTTAGCCCACAGTGTATTTACATGTCCCTGTAGCTAGAAATAAGTCAGTTACTCTAGTAGTCAACAAACTGCCCTGAACGTCCAGTCACTTAACTGAAAAAATTTCATTGATTTGTTTTTGCATGGTTACCTTTTATTCAGGAATATGGTTTTGTTATTTTCTCAAAAATGACCTTGACATGAATTTCCTGCTGGTTGATTAAACTTCATCAAAAGTTAAAACAATAGCACAGCAGCACATCCTGTGACCCAGCACCTTCAATCATAAGAGTTCAACCAAAAAAAAAAAAAAAAAACCAAAAAACAAAAAACTATAAGGTAAAAATACAAAGATAAATCTAAAATTTGTAACACACACACACATACCCACAAGCCTAGAAGCAACTCAGTATCCAAATCAAAAAACTGGTTAAATAAATCATAGAACATCAACACAATTAGGCATCAAATAACTTTTAAAAGTCATACTGTAAAATTCTACACAAGAATACAGAAAGTCGTCCCAGTCAATAAATCAGGTTATAACCCGATTATTCTAGAATTACCTCCAGATTAGGTAGCAAACGTTGGGATTAGACAGATTGCTTACTCTAGACATGAAAGGAAAACAGAGCCTGAGGCAAAACTAAAAATGTTCTTGAGGGAAACTGTAGACAAAATACATGAAATTCAAGAGTTGTCTGGGTCCAAGTCAGTCTTGACAGTATGTCTGCCATACAAATCCCCTCCGAGAATACTACACGTTTGTAAGAATAGCTCCCTTGTGAACACTTGAATGTCAGAGTCAGAGCTCCCCCATATTCAGCTTCTGCGGTTGTCACAGAAGAACTCAATCTGAGACCTGACCGAGCTCAGGGGAAGGGCCAGCCTCTCAGCCACATGCAGTGTTTATCCCTCTCCTCTAACCCATCACTCTCTTAAGCACTTTAGCTCTCCAGCCTAAGTACAGCGGTGAAACAAAGCATATGACACAACGCTTCTTTTCCCTTCTACCAGCTCACAGGCAGAGTTGGGATACAGCTCAGCCAGAGCCGAAAGACCGAGTCCTCTCGCAGCAGGAGACAGTGGACATATCTAGACTCCGTGGCTGGTTAGCCTTTACAGAAGACCATGTCCCAGTCAACCCAGCCCAGGATGATTTATCTTCTGCTTCTAGAGGACAGAGACAGGGAATATCCAGGGTGAGATGTCCAGCAGTAAATCTCAAAAGTAGGATTTGGAGGTGGAGTTAAGAATTAAGACTTAGAATACATCAGAGTAAGTGGTGGTTGGAACCACAGGCTTCAAAGAGCTAATGCAAGGAGAATCCATAAAAAGGCCACGGATGGCCAGCCGAGCGAGGAGAACACACACAGGGGACTGACAGGAGTGACCCAAAAGGCAGGACAGAGCAGTACCTGGAAGCCTTTTAGAGACAGAGGAAGTGGCCAAGAGTTGCGAGAAGGTTTTATTTGTCTCTAATTCTCCCACAAGTCAACCCAGACCTCAAATTTCTGTAAATGCTAGAAGTATTTCCGTCATAACATGCTCTCTCTGTGCACAGGAGAAATTGCCCCTTCTGTTCAGAAGCTTCTAGCGCATGACATGAAATTTCCTTTTGGTTTTCCTTGGTGTTGTCTACTTGGTGTGCTGCCTCTGGCTCTATTCGAACTTTAGAACCAGGTAGGATCCTCCCTGTTGCTCTGGCTGCTGCTGGCCTTGGCCAGCTACTCCTTTTGCTTTGTTCCATTCCTTGTCCAGCCCCCATCCCCTCCTGGTCCTGCTGCAATGCTACTGGACCCAGCGCCTGCCTCTTACGTGGTTTCTACTGGCATCAAAAGTTTTCAGATACCCTCCTTTTCTCAGTGCCAGTTACTCCAACAAACCCAGAGTGATGGAGGCCTGAGCTCTTAGAGGGCTATTTGTGTTCTTTTAACTTGATCTTTTCAATCTTTTGCTTCTTTAGGACTTGTGTCTGGAGCCATCGGTAACAGAAGCCAGGTTGATTCACTAGCCTAAATACATGAATGTATTCAAATACATCCAAAGGTACTGTATTTAATAATGTGTAAAGGGTCATCTTCCTCCAGCTGGAAGCTCTGAAGCCTCACCCCTGGTGCATTTCATCAGGGGTTGCTGGTGGATTGTGCTGGGTAGACAATTAAGGCCCATCTCCGGTCTTCCGTCTTCAAGCCCACATGGTGTTCAACAATGAGTGACAACACCGAATACCTGTTTAAATAGACCTGTTCCTTTAGTCTCCTCCGTCATTTATAAATGAGCCAGGACGGTAGCTACTCTTCGGGGCAGAACCTAAAAGCCCATCCAATCAGCTTGTTTCAGGTGTGGGTAGGATGCTGACCTCCCCAGCAACACTGGCAGTGTATGGAAAAGCAGTCTCTCCACACTGGGGTACCACTGTTTTGACTTCAGACCTGCACTCAGAACCTTCCCACACACCCTTTCTTTCCAGGCTTATTTCTCTTTATTATTCGGAAATGTTAAGAGTGTAAGCTTCTTGAGGACAGATGTAAAGATGGTAACTTTGGATTCTCCACAATTTCCTTGTGCTTTTAACACAGAAAGCAGAGACCAATACTGGGTAGAGGACATGGAGGAGCTACAACCCAGGGCCCTTCTCTGCGGCTCTCCCCAGAGGAACTCGCAGTTCCTAGGGAAGGAGGCTCCGGGGTCTAATTATGATCCTCGTCCATCCCTTGCCCCAGCTAACTGCATCCTAATGGATGAGCTTGTCTCCACTCTTGAGAGGTCCCAAAACACCCTGCACACAGCCACAAAAGCAAAAGCATCACTCTTCACGCTTCTGCTTAATAGTCTTTGGTGACTCACCTTAGCCAAAAGCTGTTTCTAAAACTTGCTTCTTATTAGAAATCACTTGAGCCATTTTATTTTATGAGTACAATTAGCATACAGTAAAATTGAAATTTTCTGTTGGTTTGTAATTCCATGAATTCTATGCCTACACGTTGTGGTAGGTAGGATAGTGGACCTCCAAACTTACAGGCCTCCTGAACCCCTTATCCTTCCACGGAAGAATTTCAAAGTTTAGTTTCAGCCTCTCTCAATAACCTCGACTCCAGGCATACTTCCTTGTATCTTCCATCCCCCCAGCTGAGGTTGGTGTATCACTTAGGGCAGAATCACATGGGAATAGGATTCCTGGAACTTATCCCAGGCCTACTCAATCAGAAACTCAGGAATCTTTATATAAACCAATACCCCAAGTGATTCCAATATTAAAGAACTCAGATCTCATAGATCAAAACGTGGAGCAGTGGTGGTGTTCCTACCGGCTGTGCGTGCGTCACGATCATCTTGGAAGATTTATCAGGAGGAGCATGCCTCCTGCGTTCTTCTGCTGGGCTGTTGGTTAGTTGGGGGACTGAGATGCATAGCTTAAGAAAGTTTCCCAGAGGATTCTGCCAATCCTAGATTTTCTCTCCCTCTCTGCTTCTCACGTGCCAGTTCCTCTTATCTGCCTGAAATTGTCCACCGAATTTATATGCTTGGGATCATACATCACTTCATCTAAAAAGATGTCTCCATATCCTCATTCACGGAAGATTGACTGCTCTCATAACTGTACTCAGGTGTGTAGTAGATATTTGTTATACAGAATTTCACATACTGAATTATAGTCAGTGGTCTCTGCCTTTCATGCCTACAAGACTATGAGCTCCTCAAAAGAAGCTGTGCCTTCTTTATTTTCGTCATCTTCAGAGCTTATTCAATCAATATATGTTCAAGTATATAAACAATTATGTTTTATAAACACAACAAAATGAATACCTCAGTAACAGTGAAGTCAGTGAGACAAGTTCTAGTGTGGCAATTTTGACCTTCTCATCTCTGGAAACTTCTGTGTGGCCAGATGCAAAGCAGTTCTGTTTCATGTTTTCCTAAATGTTTGACTTTGAATATCAGTGTAGGGACCAACACCTTGTTTAAAGGTGTCATTTTCACTATGGGAAACTTTTACAATCAATTCCAATGGTATTTTCCTTGAAATTCAAAAAGAATATTAAGAGCCAAAGACGGTTTGCTTATTCATATCAAATGCCCCTCCGTGCAGAAAAGTTACATATCGTCACTCCCTGGAACCCAAGCATGGCCAGTGACCGTGAACAGAAGTGCTAGTGTAACTTCGGAGCAGAAGCTCCAAGAGCCAGCAGGTGGTTACCACGGCCTGTTCGCCTTTGCTGTATCATCAGTGCTCTGGCGTAAGACTACACCATCAAAAGAAAGTCTGAAACAGGACTGCAGATGACCCATGGTGGGTATATTATAGACGGAAAACTAAACTTTGTTTCTGTAAGCCACTTAGCACAAGCTAATCGATCCTGACTGATACAAGGCTCTTGTGACATTGGGCCCTTGAATTCCCCAAGCAAGTATGACAATAAACCAGAATATGGAAACCTTAGTTATTGAGCTTGCTAGGGTGAATGTGTTTAAAACTTTTTTGAACTTTCCTCGGGTAGAGGGTGACCTTAGGGGCACCTAGAAATGTGTGCGTGCGTGTGTGTGTGTGTGCATGCATGTAGGGGCTTGACTTATCATTACTGGAGGACCTACTGGCATGTAGTGTCTGGGGTTACAGGTGCTATACATCCTATAGTGCACGAGAGACTTGCTCGAGAATTGTTCTCGCAGGGACACTGGAACACAAAACCCACTTAAAAACACGCAGGTCAATTCCATCTCAAGAAAAAAAGAGAGAGAGACTTACAGATTCAATAGTCATGGTCATAATAAATACATAAAAAGTGTACATGGGGTTGAATTTTTATTCAAGTAGGGTTATTGAATCAGTTTGTCAAGAATATTCTTAAGTTCTTGACAAACCTTTGTTCAGAAAGCCATGGCATTTCTAACTTTTTGGCACATTCTTGAGTCAGTTCTTTAATCAAAGGGTGAACTTTGAAGGCTCTTTCTCAGATACAGTGTTTCTCCTTCCCAGGATTTAAATTTTTTACTAATGTGGTTATCAGTGTATTGATTCTCAGTTTTTCCAGTTGAGTGTTTTTCTTGCTCTTTAGAAAATACTGATTCTCTTGCTACTAATGGATGCTATACCCTGCAGATTTACTTCATAATTCCTTTCCCTTTTAACAATATGACACACACTTTGATCTTTCATCATGAGTCAATCCTGCCACCTCATAATCATTCTTTGTTGCTATGCTCTGATTTCCCTCTACCTTTTTGCTATTCTAGGAAAGGATGTTTCCAAAGGGAATTAACTCAGTCTTCCAGAAGGGACTTTAGCATTATATTAGAACCTGATGAGTCTTTTCCAAACTCATCTAATTAATCAAACATCCTGTTCCATCTCTTGGGTGATACCTGACATTGCAAACTCACAGGCAAGTTTCTGTTTCCTGTCACCTCGTTGCACCCTCCAGCACTAATGCTGAATATTTTTCTCCTTTTCAAGCGACTCTTGTGCTTTGCATTTGATACACACACTTATCAGCTGTGCCAGGGTACCACTGTAATTTTACTGGCCTTAACTGCTTTTAGCAGCACCTCCCAATTTAGTATCAATTGTGAATTTCATTGCAATGCTTCTACACCTTCCTATTTATCCAATTAGGTATCCGTTTAACCTGCACCTTGAGGGCAGTATCTAACTTGAAGTCCACACATGGTGGTGGGATTCAAATCTTCTGAATACTAAACAAGTCAGGCAAACAGGAGAGCTTGTGCTATCTTCTTCATGAATCGTCAGCGTAAGGGCAAGCAGGCTTATACTAAAGTGTAGTATGACTTACCATCTGTAAAAATATGGGTAACTTAAAGAATCAGCTTGTCTTGAGACACAGAAGAGAGGTCAAATAACAGCATCATTATACAATTGCACAGCATTAAGAGACTTAAATGATCCAATAATATAAGCAACTACTTTTAAAAGCATCAAAAATGAAGCCAAATCTATTTTTTCCTTCCCCCAAATCTGGATTGATTTTATGTATTGTCTGAAATCATGGGGCACATTCTGAATCCTTTATTCCGTTTCTTTTTACCAAGCCTGGGAAGGCTGTGTGAATGTTAATATGTCCTGAATAAATCCCGTGCTCACTGTAGCACCTTATAATGATGTGTTTCCAAGCTGCCATATCACGGTTGATTATGACTTCTTTTTCTTTGCAATCCTTCATTTCATTTCCATTCCTTACCTCGGTGTTAATATTCCTGACTATTTGAATTCATTTTAGAGTTCATGAGATACTGTATCAAATGTTTTGCTAAAATCCAAATGTATTACATCTCCCACATTGCAGTCATCCACTAATCTTGTAATTCAATAAAAAAAAAGCAATCAGATTTGTTTGGCATGATTTGTTCTGTGTAAACCCAGGCTGCTTATTGCTCAATGGTGCTTAAATGATAAGTAGTGCTCAACGCAAATTTCCTCATCTAACTTCTCATTTTAACTCAGAAAAGTCTATAGTGTTTTTGTTCACAGATTTTCCTCCTGGCACGTAGCTAGTTTCTAGGTCCGGAAAAACCAGGGAACAGAAAGAACATACTAATTTCATCTGGGTACCCCTTTCTCTTTTTTTGCTTTTATATTACTTACTTTCCCATTTATTACCCCTACAATTTCTTATTAGATTTTCATTGAATTTATTATGTGAGTAATCCCTTTATTCCTATTTTCCTATAACATCTTTTTAGGAAAAGTGTTCATTGGTAGGGGGACAAAAGGACTGTGAGAATAAAATTTATTTCATATATCTCCGTTGAGAATTAAAGGGCAATGCCTTTATATTTGTGCAATCTCTCTATCCGTATTAGTCATATAAGAAAGATACAGTTGTAGTTTCTCTCTTAAGCCTAAATCTCACATGTAACGGATGATAATCATTTCATTTTAATGAATTCTTTCACTTTTGCTCAACTTTAAGTACCTGCCATGGGTTGAATTGTGTCCTCCCTCAAAAAAAGGCATCAAGTCCTTACTGCAGCATCTCAGAAGGTGACCTTATCTGGAGATGGGGTTGCTACCAAGCCGGTTGCCTTACCTGACGACGGGCAGCAAGTCAAAGCGCTGAGACACCGAGGTTTGCAGCAAAGAGAGGGTTTACTCGCGAGGCAGCTAAGCGAAGAGGCGGGAAAACAAAGCTCAACCTCCTTCCCCAAACGCAAGGGGTTCTGGGTATTTACGTGATACGTAGCAGGGCAGTTCGAGGCACCGGGAGCGTGGGGAAAGGTGATTGGGAAAAGGTGCAGTAATTGTGGTTCTGCGCAGGCGTAACTAAGCTAAGGGCGGCTGCAGGTTCAGGTGGCCGAGAGGCAACCCGCGCATGCCCAGTTGGAGGGTGGGCGGTCCTACCCAGTCTTCGGGGCCTAGAGGCAGCTGTCTCCTAGTTCCTAGAAAACAACTCATGCAAACATGTTTTTGTAAGCTACTTGCTGCCTAAGGACATGCCAATCTTAAAACCACCTTGATTAGTGAAGGCAGGTGAAATGATTTAACCATGGATTCAGGGTCTTTACAGAGAGGTGAGTTAAAATGAAGTCATTAGGGTAAGCCCTAACCCAATATGACCCGTATCCTTTTGAAAAGGAGAAACTGAACACAGAGGCAGATGCAGAGGGAAGATGATATGAAAAGAAGTGGGAAAAAGAAGAACAACTACAGTCAAGGGGAGAGGTCTGGAGCAGATCCAGCCCTGAAAAGATACCAGCCCAGTCAATACCTTGATTTTGGACATCTAGCCTCAGAACTTGAGACAGTCAATTTCTGAGGTTGAAACTCCCCTGTTGGTGCTACTCTGTAATGGCAGCCCCAGAAACTAATATCGTACCTATATGCATATTGTTTTGTTTTCATCATTATTTCTCTTAGATTTTTACTCTTCTGGAGTTTGGTAAGTATTTCCAGTTCTTGCTAATCACTGCTTTTATGCATATTACCATAGCAGCAGGTTTTAAGGTCCTGTAGGAATTAAACCATTCTTGAAGGAAATGGACAAACAAAAAGGCCATTCTATACTCAGTAGTTTTCACATTCTGAAAATGGATGATAATATCATTTTTAGGGACTTTGAAAAAGACTGGACACCCAGCTGACAATTCTACTTCTTACTTAAGTTTCCAGTTGCTCAATTACTTCTCACCCATCCTGCAAGGGCTTGATGGGACTGGAAGACTCCATGCCCATTTACAGGCAAGGAGTGAGGAAACAAACTAAGGCAAACCCTTGGGTTTTCTCTCTTGGGCTCTGAATTTTGAGTAAAGTCATGCAAGTATGGAAAGACACTTGGTAATCATCAACTTCAGTAATGATGACCTGAATAGACTGATAACTGTTTCTTGCTACTAAGATTTTTTTTAAAGCTAACTTCTTTATCATTTCCATCAGCTTTGCTCTCTACTCACTATTCTTCTACTAATCTCTTTTTCCACTTATGGGTAGAGGACATTTTCATGAGGACATATCCAAAGTTTACAGAATTTTAAATCTATCCATTCAGCCTCACAAAAACCCAGATAGATGGCCATGACCCTAATTCCAATAAACATCCACCATCTCTTGACTGATAAAATATAAGATACAGGAATACAAAAAGTAAAATTTATGATAACTGTTGTGGGCCACCACAGATATAGAGGGGGGAAAAGTTTAATGTTATTAGGTCCAGGAAAGTTTCCCTGTGAGGGATATCTGTCCTGGAGTGATGATGGGATGATTCGATCACAAAAGGTCGCTGTACAAGGCAAACTTAGAAGAGCATTTTAACCAAGCTTTCTCATCTAGGGTGTAGATAAAGAGTGAATTTATTTTCCAAACTCTGAGAATAAAAGTGAGACCTGTTAATATGTGGGGATAATAGGTGTCTTAGGCAACCATGGACCATGCCAGGCAAACTGAGGCACTTATTAAGCTGGTAGCAACTCCTAAGCTCTCTGTTATGAAAGGGACAGTGCAATGGACTATCCGATGGAATGCATCAAAGACTGGAGTAATTCAGTGTTAGAAGGATGTTGTACTCCTCCCTATTGTCCTTTTTTTGCATCAGTAGTAGTTTGTGGACAGGGGGCCAGTTGGCCAGGGTGTATACCATAGATAGCTAAACCTTCTACAAAATGGGGCTTCGTGGCTTTGAAAGTCTCCTAATCAGTTGGTTATTGTTGCCTGGACCGTCAAATACTAACGAATAGAATGACCCCTTCATAACAGTGAGGAATCTCAGTATGTTCACATACACAGCAAGTGGGCACTTGATAAATGCTTTTAATCAGGATGCTGAGGGTCAAGGCAGTCCAGAAGTTAGGGAGTCGGCAGTCTGCCTTGCCTTGATTTTTAGTTAAATGTTCAACATCTTTCTGCACAATGGGCCACGTAGACTTACACTTAGTGATTGATTAAATCCTTTCTTTTATAGTAAGAGGCATGATTGAAGGTAAATACTCATTATTGAATAAAAGAATTGAATAAAAGAATCTCTGCTTCCCACTGTCACTAGCATTCTTAAAGCTCCTTCTTGACCATACTCCTTTTGCATAGTCTATGCACTATGTAATAGATTTCAGCCTAATATACCACATCATATAGTTCTCTAAGTGTGGGTTAGATTCGTGTGGGTTAGTCTTACTTAGTTTTATAAATCGTTTTATAAATCTACTATATATTCCACAGAGTCTACCTATAGGGTGGGGCACTTAATTTGAATGCAGAAAGTACACTGTCAGCTGATCTTACAGCAATGTTTAATATCAATCTGTAGAAGATTTATAACTGGAGATTTTGAGAGACTAAATCAATAAATTTCCCAATATAGACCAAATTGAAATAATACAAAGTCTGTTCTAATATGATTGAATTAATTGTCACTCAGTGAATATATCTGTGTGCAACACATTTCTCCTTTGGGATCTAAATTATCCAAATACTCATTTTCATATTTCTCCTTGTTTTGGTTTTAGAACCACTGCCTCAGGGTTTCTATGAGCACAGATTTTTATGAAACTAAGTAAATTCTAGGAAAGAAGTCTTTTTTCAGTTGATTCTATGTCAGAGTTTTCTTGGTACTGAATTTCAGAGGTTAGGATGTGAAATAATTAAATGGCAATTTTATGGGTTATTTGTAACATTTACTATTTACACATGCAAAATAAGCTCTTCAGGAAACAAGAAAAATCAACAAATTTGGAATGCTATCAAATTTGGGTCTGGTATTATATACCTGAGAAAAAAAGAAATCAGAATCTTATCTCTTCAGATGCTGCTCTTCCTATAATAAACTACAATTTAGTCCGTGAGTGATTCTAAACAAATCACCTTAATCTATATGTGATTAAGTACCATATTTCAAGGATATGGTCTGAAATGATCACTGTCTTAAAGAGCTTAAGCATAGCCTCAATCTGTTTGTGTCTTTATGATATGCTAATCAAATCTGTCCATTCAAACTAAAGAAACGAGTGCAAAAAATCAGCTCACTGTTTGACGTGGATTGTTTTAAGGTGCTGGGCTGTTTTTATTTGTTAACATAGATGTAAATAACTGAGTTATTTTCAAAACACCCAAAAAGCTTGTTATCTAAATACATTTTTTTCTCTGCAACAATGATTGGGACTTTGTAGAAATAGTGTTTATACATAAAGTTCTTTCTTTTTTCTTTAATAATGCTATTAAACTACAGTATGAAATCAGGGCCCATCTATTAATAAAGGAACTATAAGAAATGTGAATTATTAGAAAGCATAAGGTTGCATTTTTTACATTTATGATTCTAACATGTAACAAAGCATCTCCTGTAGTATTTTTTAAAAATAATTTAAGGATAAAAAGAATCTAAACGCTCTGGAGATACTAGTGGTGATGGTTGGACAACATTGTAAATGTAATTAATGCCACTGAAGTATACACCTAAAAATGGTTAAAATGGCAAGTTTTATGTTATACATATTTTAGTACAACTTCTTAAAATAGAAAAAGTTAGAGTAATATTCTTCAATATTTTAAATATATTTTTGCAGTATTGAAAGCAGGATAGCATTTTGCAGTTTAAAGAGTACCACATGCATTCTTTTTTTCTTCCCATTTTTTCCTCACATTTTTCTTCTGTCCATTAAATTCACATTAAGTTTGCTATAGGACCAGTGGTTGTACTGACTAATCAAAAAAAAAGTTAATACACATAAGGTGTCATAGTTTCCTCTGAAGCAATGGGATATTTTTTAAAAATTAAAAGCAATATGATTTCAGTTCTATTTTTTTACTTTAAAAATGCATTTGTTACTTCTTCTGAATCATGTGACTTGAAATCTACCATCCTTTCAAAGTTTTCTGGGAGATCTACTACTTTCAGAAGTCATGTCTAATATCATAAATCACGGGGGCAGTGCTTACAACTTCCTGAAGAGGTTGACCTGTCACTTTCAGAATCATTAAGCTGTATCCTTCTCCAGTAGAAAAACAAAGTGGTACTTCATTTTGATTTCTAAACGCTTAGAGACACGTGCAAAAATCATGTTTTGATGTTGCTGTTGTTTAAATAGTACTTGATCTCTTTTTCAGATTTGTCTATAATCAAAAGTGGTTAAAGCAATACATTTTAAATAAGACTGTGTTTCAGCAAAATGTGAGTCATTGCCACATACATGTTTAAGTCATTAGGAACTTAAATCAAGAAGGTAGCTAGATCCAGATTACACAAAAAAGTAAGGTCTATGAATTTACCTGTGATCCATGACATCTTGACTCGACATTCTGGTTTTGTCTTTAGCCTCAGCTTCTCCTCAGACAAAGCCAATCAGAGATGGGGCAGAACCATATGTCATGCATGCCAGCTGGGAGTCACTTAAATAATTTAGATCCTTCCTTTCCCCTGATTTCTTCCTGGTATAGTGGCTGAACACATTAAGTGAAATAATATATTTGAAGAGATTAGAACACAGAACTAGGAAAAGATTTGTCAAATGTACTAGGACCTAAATTACCAGAAAGAGGGTAACACGTGGGAAGTTACAGGAGCACAAAGACATGACCCAAGTGCCTTACTCAAGAAATAAATGATTTAAATGATTCAGATGATTAGAAGAAAGTAAAAAAAATAGATGCCATTTATCAGTTTTTCATGTGCCACCTTCCAGAGGGATCACGAAAGTGCAATGTTTTCAGTTTCTGGGCTTTTATTTTAGACTTAGGTTTTGAGCATATTTAATTTGCTATAATCCCATAAATTTCATAGCATGTTTTCTCAAACCATAATTTTAATACATCCAAGTGAATTAAAAATGTCTTCCCCATAGAAACATAAATATAATTTTGGAATGGAACTAAATAAGAATATTGGAATCAATATGAATTGATAACTATATGAATTTATAAACTATAATTATTCTATATATACTTTTAAGGGAACATTCTAAAATCAACATCTCTTTCTATGGGCATCCACTACTAATCAAATCTTCTCATCTTTAACTCTGTTTTTCCATAAACTGCTTTTTTCAATACATAAATCCTTCTAAACAAGTCACTCTACCTCATATCCATCTCCAGATCCCTGTGAATAACTTATCTGGAAAAAGGGACTCTGAATATGTGATTCAGTTAAAGATCTTCAGATAGGAAGATTATCCTGGGTTATCTGGGTAGAACTTAAATGTAATCACAGGTGTCCTTATAAGAGGTAGGCTGGGGGAGATTTGATTACAGTAGAGGAGAAAGGTATGTGACCACAGAAGCAGAGAAAGCAGTGAGGACGCGAGGAGCCTTAAATGTCAGCAACTTCTAAAAGTAGAAGAAGCGAGCACAGGATTCTTCCCCGGATCCCCCAGAAGGAACAAGCCCTATAGACACCTTGATTTTAGCCCCTTTAGACTCATTTTGGACTTCTGATCTCTAGAACTATAACAGGATACATTTGTGTTGCTTTAAGCTATTAAGTTTGTGGCAATCCGGTACAGCATCTATAGGAAATTGATAAAAATCTATAAAAAGAAGTTTCAATTAAATGACCTCCAAGATCCTTCCATGATTTGAGCAAACTGCTCTGCACTGTCAGCTGTGTGAATTTTTATTTTTCAGCATATTATAGGCATAACTTAAAAAAACAGTTTTCATTAGTTATTTGGGATGTAACATTCTTTGTTGTAATTAGTCTGTTGGGTATTAGCATCAAGAGGCAGCAAACACGAAGGGAGATACTTCCTTTAGTTTCTTTTACCAAGATAAAGGAAATGTTGTATCATTGACCTCTATGATTGAAGAGCCAATTCAATTAGAAATTCAAAACACAAGAATCTTGCAGAAATCAGCTGCCAGATTTATTAATCTATCTGAAAATGAAAACACAACTAAACAAAACGTAGAATAAGAACAGAACTTAAAAAAAAAGTTTAGATACATTTCCCAAAAGAGTTTATAATGCAATGTTTTGAACACTTCTGTATTGGAAATACCCTTAATGTCGGCCAATTACTTATTTTATTCAGTGAGTCACTACTGTAAACAGAAAAATATATGGTTTGTCCTTAAATACTATATAATTAATACCGATTCTTCCTTGATCCCTTAAAATAACACACAGCTCAATTCTTTCCCGATGCCAAACTAGAACTAGAATTCTTAGAAGAAAAAAAGAGAATGAAAAAGAAAGAATCCTCAATGGAATTCTCATTTAGATCATATTTAAAGACCCACTTTCAATTTCTCCTTCAATTTCTCCAAATATGTCAATCCTCTTTCCAATAAAACTTTAGGTGAATATTTTAAAATTTGTTTTTACTCTAAGTGCTGTAAATGGTCACACGAGCATAGTGGGGGGGTGGGGAGGAGTTCTGATTTTTAAGGCATACTTACTAGCCCATCATGGGCCTAAGGACATATGATGTCTATGTAGGACAATCATTGAAATCACCGGTTACATACATGTGTTGAAATTAGAATATGTTTTTTCACAGGATTAAATGTGAGTAGTATCGATTCTGGTAGGTCAGTTTCCCAATAACTGTTCAATTTAGAGACATGAGTTGTGATCCATGTCTTGCTGGAAAATGGGTAGCTGGGAGACCATCTTTGAGCAATTTTTCCTGTCTCATCATGAAATGCTTTCATAGGTTGATATTGGCTTTGTGTTTAGAACTTTTCTTAAACATTTTGCAAATGACTCTCTAAACATTTTTCGTCCTCTGGGATATTGATGGACTGAACAAAATTCATGTTTTTCGCTTGAATTGTTAAGCAAGCTATTGGAACCCCATCTACGTATGGTTTTTTTCAAGGTGAATGGAATGATATATCCTGCTTTCCGTATTTTCTCCAAATCCAAAACAAAACCGAAACAAAAACTTTTGAAACTTTCGATCTTTAAATCTTCTTTCAAACAATCCAATCACATATACACGAGTGTCCAAAACAAGACGGGTAGTATCAGTGCCAGCACTATGTCACACAGCAACTTCCTCATCCTCTTCGACAGTTTGTAAATAATTTTCCATTTCACCAAAAGTTACAAAAGTTTCCACAGTTTCCCTTAGCAAGCTGAAGCTTACTCTTCATTTTGTCAATGTGCATAAAAGCTGCTTCGAGCATAGCATGGCATAAGCTATTTTGTAAGCGATAAATGGTTCGAGTCATCTATTTTGTCCTGAAATGCTATCTGTAGTTAACTGCATTGCTTATAAATGGTCATAGTAAATTCAGCATGAAAGAGACTATTACAGAAAAGACAGCAGCAGAAGCATTAGCATTATCTAATATTTATATATGTTATCAACATAACACAGCAGTAAAAGGTTTAAATGCATATCAATGGGTACCATGTCTAAAAATTACTATAGTACCTATTTAGTGTACTGGATATTTTTCTTAAGGAGTGCTTGCTGTATCTAGAACAGCATAATATGTGATTTAGTACAGTTAATTCTTATTGATTAAATGTTTTTATGTACTGAAGGAAGTGAAAGGAGACAGATTTTTTTTTTTTTTGCTTCATTGTGATCCCAGATTTAACATTTAAATGAAGGTCTTAAAGGACCATGAAAAATACCATTATTTAACTGAAATGCGCTTCAAAATATTTAAATGACACTATGATTTGTATCTAAACAGCAAGGTGGCACCAGATATGTCTACTGCTACTGGCCTGTGACTCAGTTTGGAGCCAGAGTCCAAAATTGTGCCCCTCATTTACAGTCATGATGATTACTCAGCTTCAGAGAGAATTACCCATTTTATGGTTATCCTCTGTGAGTCATATAGAAAGCAAAACAAAACAAAAAACAGCAAATGCAATCTCTAAATACCTTTTTACAAGAGGTGCAAAAACAGTCATTTCTAACAATTAAACTGCCTTTTACAGTAGATTTTTTTTTGTACACCTTGCGGAGACTCAGTAATGAAAGGGGAAAATGCCCAAGGCAAAGAGTCTCCAAATGGATATTTACACAATGTGAATTAACTGTACCATAGATACCCAGAGGAAAGGAACATTTTCTATGCTGTTATGAAATCAAATAAACGTGATGTAGCTTCATCATACTTAAAACCTGTAGGACCCCCACCCAAGCCTAAGTAAAAAGTAACTCCCAACCCCCCCGCCCATTCACCCATTATCTTCCTGTTACACAGAATAAATGTTTCGATTACTCCCACCCTCCCTCAAATAAAGTGCGCAGTCCATGGCAGACCATAGAAGGATGCAACAGGAGAAGCCCCTTTTTGTGTATCCTTATTTAAAAATAAAATACAAACAACGAAAATCAAACAAAAATCGAAGAGAATTCAGAGATTCTCTGCATCTCGCAGAAGAGGAGGAGAAGCGTGAGGAGGCCCCCGACTGTCCCCCGTGTTAATACACGTAACCTTCGTTGTAGGGGTGAGGGTTGCAGCAGCCCCCGTCGGGCATGTAGGTCATGCTCTCGTCGAAGTGAGACAGTGGCACCGTGTCCTCTTCGTTGACGTGGCGCTCCATGTCGGTCTTGAGCAGCGGGCGCTGATTATCTGGAAAGGCCATGGAGAAGAGGGCTTCGGGGTCACACACAAATTTGTAGACGTATCTCTCTCCAGCCACCTGGGAACACATGGAAGAGAAAACCCGTCCTTACGTGGGGTGCTGGATGGCAGCCAGGGTGGCAAGCATTTTGCAATAGATACAAAGACCCAATCACTGTGTGGTATACCTGAAACTAGTATCATGTTACATGTCAATTATACCTCAATTAAAAGGAAAACACAAAAACAAACAAACAAAAAACCTCATCTTCACCATCCTTGGATGTGGAAGGACAGGGAAAGAAATGAACAAACACATGGCTTAATACACCAGGAAAGGGTGGATAACAAGAAAAAGCAACCAGGCATTAAGAGATATACATAGGAAAAAAAATCCTCTTTTTGTGGACTTTGTGGACTAAACTACAGTTCAATGGAGGGAAATGCAATATGTTGAGTTTGTGTGATAATTTCATTCATTCCACACATACTAGAAAGCTTAGCAGTTTGCTTGTTTTAATATAAATGTAAACTTACATTGTAATTTGAGGGGAAAAAAATCAATGATTTCATGCAGACATCTCACATTGAAATTTCTTTCCCTCTGTTTTAAAAGGTAATATCTATGGTGCTTATAAAATAACCAGACCTCTAAAGTGTAGCATCTCCTTCTCAAAATTACATTTCTGAAACTGGAGAAAAACTGAACTTCCAAACCTGAAAAGAAAAATGTATTGTGTTCCTAATAAGACTAGACTAGTGATTCACTGATTCACAGGGTGAAATGTTCTTTCTCTCTCTCTCTCTCTCTCTCTATTTTTTTTTATTTTGCACTGTATAGTCTCATCTGAAAATAAGAAAAAGATACATAGCCTTATTTAAATGAAATATGGATCAAGAGGGCAGCATTATCCTGGGTACATCACTTTTAAAAATGAAAGCTAGGTGCACTAGACAGAAGTTAAGGATGTGCATAAAGTGTCAAATTGAAGTAAGAGGTGTGAAAAATTGAAAGGCATTTAAAATACACAATGCAAAGAGAGGAAACGAGAAACAGAAACTTGACAGCTACCTGAAATAAAGAAGTAGCAGAACTGGTAGGAAATGACATGTCCCAAGCTTAACTTTTAAAGAGTAATGCTTCTCCAGGAAATTATAAAAAATTGAGTAAAACTAAACAAATCTGTCTCCCGCACCTTCTGCCACTAGCAGACAATGTTGAGCTTCTGAAAATCCTGGAGAGGGTTGGGGGTGGTAGAATACAGGTCTTTGTATTAACTTTGAGAGTAACTTTTTGTGGGTATGTAGAGTTCGGTGATTTTAGGAAGGTGGAAATTACTCGGCACCCCGGCTAGTTGCTACGTGACATGGGGGATGGTGAGGCCACGGCTTACACGCCCTCTGTGCATGTTTGGGAGGAAAAGAGGCAACTACCAAAGAGCCCCGCTGGCCTGGACTCAGAGTGAGAAGATTTTCTGTCCCCAGATATTTACTGCCTAGGACAAGGAACCGATTTAGAGAATCCAAGTCATACGAAGACCCTTAGGCTTGAAAACAGCCAGTACTTGGTTTCCATGAATTTGGGCATGTTTCGTAAACTGCCCTCAGGTCCCCTTTTTTTGTGAAATGGGGGCAGGAATGGCTGCTTGGAGAGCCTGCTGGAGGGTGGACATGGGTTTCCAGCACAGAGCAGGGCAACCAGCGGAGTCTGCCCTACATTTATTCACGTGAGCCCTCTATGAATAGGAAATTAAGTTCCTAAAGGTGAAATGGTGACATCGCCGTAAAAATAAAAATGGGTAATAGCAGAAACAAAGCCAAAGAGACTAAATCCTACGTTCCATTTTTCCCTTTGTTCAAAGCATTCTGAGAAACAACTAAATGGCCTGCGTAATGCAGATCATTTAATAACCTGCTTTGCTTTGTTGAGGGGCTTCTGAGGAGGAGGCCTTTGCTTTAAGCTGTTTGGGCTGTTTGGTCCAACCTGTGGCTACTGGTTATAATTGGAAATAACTTGATAAATGAGTGTGAGGAATTAAGGTGAATAATATACAATCAAGGTTATAAAATCTCTTAAGGACTCTGCCTTGACTCACCCTTTTATTTTTCCTTTCAGTAAACATATTTAGGGCTAGTACTACATTTACTGGACTACATTAAATGCCACAGAGTTTAGAACAAGGGCTGATAAGCAACCAAGGGACATAACGTCTTCTATTAGTAATACAATAACATCTGGAAAATGCTGCACACGGAGTATACACAAATGCAATGTTGAGATCGGTAAAACATGGATTTCACAGGACAGATGAATCAGAATTAAACAAGGAGATATCTTTTGAAACTGTGCTGTGAAAGAGATTTAAATTATGTGTTAACTTTTAAAATTTCAGAAGTAATACAGGGATATTGGAAGAAAATTAAAAATTACGGATTAGGCCGAAAGAAACAATGATCAATGATTATATTATCCATAAATAAAATGTTGAAATGTTTGTATATACTTTTCTAGGCATTTCTAAATTTCGAATAGAAGCATGTACATAGACTGTGTATAAGGTATAATAAACATTACAACCCTGTTTCTTATTTCTTTCACAACTACTGAAATAATCAGGTTTTTTTCAAGTTTGATCCACTTGGTTTTATTTTACTTTCTAATGTTTCCATTTAATTTTCTTTTACATACAAACAATTTTAAGTTTATAAACAAGTGTGGTCAGATAAACATTTTCCCCTACACATTAAAACATAAAACTCTACATCATTTTTTTAAGGACTGCATAATTTTCCTATGAATGGCTATACTAGAACTTACTTAAACCATTACAACCATACATATGTTATCAAGAAAAGCCAAGAAGGCAAGATACTCTAAAACCAGAAATAATATGAGTGAAGCAATGAGAGTCACAGGTGTATCAAAGAGTAGCAAGTTGACCAGTTCAACTCCTATAAGGATGAGTAAACATGTACATCTACAAAAATTGTAAAAGCCTTCGTATTTGTGCTAGTTATAAGCAGACTTCAACTTCTGCACTTTTCACCATTAAATGACTTATTCTTTCTTCTATGAAACACACCAAAAAGGCTGTGCTGGGCAACATTTTGCTATCCTTTATTAGCTGATAAATAAATAGTTGCTAATAATTTCTTCTGGCAGTGACAGCCTAATAAGGGAAAATGTGAGGAGCCACAGCAGTTTTATGTGTATTTCGCCATCTATGCCATTATTTAATGATTTGATAGCATCTGACTTATTAATTTATTAAAATAAGAGGTAAACAAGTGGGATATGTGATAATTGGATAAATAAATGGGAACATGGAAGTGGTTATACTCATAATAAGAATCATAAGTTTGAACACTTCTGAGACTATTTAAGACGAGATGTGCCATCCTGGAGATACCCCATCAAACACTGTCTAAAAGCTGGAGTATGATTAGATATTTTGCAATACTTTTTAGCTCTCGGTGATGGCTCCCTTTAGTAAGGGACTAATGGTCAAGGCACAGAAGCTAAATAAATATGCCTTGGCTTCAGGGTGTGAGATGCATTCACAGCTATCATTCGTTGAAGATTTTTACTGCACCAGGTACAATGCAAGTGTCTCTAGTACATTATCTCATTTATAATCACAGCAACGTGATGTGTAAGAATACCACTACTTGGTAGTAGAAAAATCTGTTGAAAAAGGTGATCTAGTGAGAAGCTAGCATGCAAACCTAAGCCACTATTGCATTTTTCACCACTGGGTAAAACCGCCCAGGGGAACTATTGAGCACCTCCTGTGCCAGCCCATTTAATGTGCCAAATTAGGAAGATGCTGACAACAAGGAAAGGAATGGGGTGTATCTGAAAGGGTTTGGCTGCAAATGGGAGTGGCAGATGAGAGAAAGACGAATTAAAGATGACTCCAGGATTGAGATGGAGGAGACAAGACAAGCAAGTAGTAACTGGCTATCCATTTTGAAGGTGAGAGTCAGGGAAACAGGAAGCAATTAAGAATCCAGTTCAGCCGTATCTTTTAAGGATCTTGGAAGTTCTAACTTCCGGGCTGGCCAGTTCCAGAGCACTGATTCCTTTCGGTCTAGGAAACTCTATGATGCCGTTTCCCTCCGTTCTATTAAGTTTCATGGCCCAACTAGTCTAGCTTTTCTTGGCATAACTATGGTGACATAAAAATATGTCATAATATATAACTATGTCCATGTCCATGTCCCTCCAAATAAGCAAAGGACGCATGATACAACTGTAATAATGTTCACAGTGCATAAATCCTAAACTTAGTTCACAGATAATTAGGCTGAATACACACGCAAGGCTGAAGGATGTAGCAGTAACAAATATCCAAATGTTTTATTTTTATTCATTTATTCATTACCTTCTTCAAAAATTGTACATTTTACTTTATGTGCAAATCACTTTATCTCATTCTTTTTTTAAAAAGCTCCTTTGAGATATTAAGAAACACTCATTTTAAATAAAATAAATTTAACTCCATTCTACCAACAAAATAAAATCAAATGTTGTTTTTAATCAATTGTTTAAAGGTGTTAAGCCATCAAGTAACGAAATGGGCCAAGAAAATGTTTTTCAGAATGAGAACCAGAAATGTTCTGAATGTTTTAAGAATCAGAACAAGGGAAAAGAAGGGAAGAATTCACTTAATATTCAAAATTATACAACTGTGGAGCATGGAGCAAAATAGCAAGAACTTCTGAGGATACATACTTGCAATACTAGTACTGAAACAACATTTTTTTTTAACCAAATACAGCAAAGTAGGGACTTCAAGAACGTCTACTACTTTGTATATGATATTATTACACATTTGTCTATAATGCCCATGAATTTATAAATAGAAAGGCTTACAATCACAAAACCAAGAGCTAAGCATATGTTAAAGTGAGCAAAATCCTTGCTTCAGCAATGCAATGATGTGTGGGTTTTAAAAGATGACATGCAGATGAATGTGCAACATTTCAATGAATTTTAATGCTGTATTAGCTGCTCACCTTTTGCATGATTCCTTTCTCATAATAATAGCGGAGTGAACGGCTAAGTTTATCATAGTTCATAGCTGGCCTGTTTTTCTGAATGCCCCAACGCCGGGCCACCTGCCACCAAAACAGAATTACACCGTAGTGTTAAGTATCAACTTCTCATCAGATTTCATAAAAAATTAGTTAATTAATCATTTCCAACCCCTCCAAAACACATCCAAACCAAAGACAGAAGTAAAGAGGCAAAAGCCATCCTGATCTGTATTTCCTGTGTCCTGATTTGCTTTTTAAACCAGGCGTTTAGAGATCAGTCTGAAACATCACAATAGAATTCTTTGTCACTATTGTTTTGGATACAAAATTAAATGGAAATAAGGGAATGTGTTTACAACGGGAATGAACAGGCTGCAATTCACCAAAATGAGGCAAATTTCCCATTCTGAGGTACCCTGGCTGTTTTTCCCTATTCCCTTTTCTTTTCCCCCAGATAAAAACTACAGATCAAGAGCAATTTAGTGATCTCTTTGTAAAGGTGTTTCTGAGGTTTTAATAAACCAAAGGAATAAAGATATCCTGCTGGAGACAAAATGAGAGTGAACAAGTGCCCTAGTGTGTGCAGCAGAGGAAAGAGTAGACAAATTAGTAAGCTGAACTGCAAATAATTTTTATTGCCTGCAGCAGCATCAGAATAAAACTGTAGCCAATACTAAACTGGGAATTACGCATTCATTTAGAGAATAGTAATTGGATGCTAAAAATAAGAAGGAAGTGAAAAAGGTCACCGTGTATGTGAGTGCACAAACAGAAATCTCTAAAGCAGAATGTCTACTTTGTTGTTTGGAGAACAATCTCAGGGCTTTTTATGATGTGGCTCTGGAGGAGCAAGTTCTCTGGCAAACAGAATTCTTCAACAGAGCTTTAGGCATCCCCCACCTCACCGCCACCCTTGGCTAGCTGCAGCAGTATCCAGAGCAGGGTGGCCTGCTTCTGCAACCCTCTGTTAATGCCACATCCTCATTAATTTCCACTTTTGCTTAATCAGAGCAGAAACTGCAGCTGCCATGCATACCTAGGCAACCTCGAGAGAGCATTTTCTAATAGGGTCAGTGTTTCCCTTTATGCCCACGGAATTCCAAGTTGTCTCTGTGTCTCACATACTAAAATAGACTGCTTTGCAGAGAGATCACTCTGTCTCTATTAGCAATTATCTTTCTCCAGAGTTTGTTTTTTTTACTTTAAAAAACAGTGATCCTTGCTATTCTCTCTCACTGATTTGTATCTGCTGAGTGAAGATACAGTGTAATTCAGTCACAGGCATCATCAGTGCACTTTTTTAAGAGCAGGAAGATGTGATGTCACAGGGATCTAACTGTGTACCCAAGCAGACAGTCACAGTGGCAGGTACATCTTAATGTTCCAAAAATAAACTTCATTTTAATGTAAATGTTCTGAGCAACAGTGAAATGGGAGGCTGGCAATCAGAAGTGAAAACAATCCTTTCTACATAAATGTCTTTTACAAAGCTAACAATGGACATCAGTAAATCTTTGAGAGACATGACAACTGAACAGCATGCAAACCCAGAGGGACATGGGAATGGATGATCAATAGCTCCTGAAATTGAACAACAATTTCTGAACACTTATTCATTTATAAATGATTCTTTTCTAGAAATTCACCAGGAGGCACCTAGAAAGTAAAATACTTTAACAAACTTTAAGACAACACAGTGGAAGTCTCTGGGGAGAGGAAGATGATTTTTTTTTTAACACCATAAGCAGAATTTGACTTTTACGATGCCAGTTAATTCTCAGCAGTGTGGGTATTAGTAAACATTTTAGAGCAATCAAATTTATTCTTAAGAGCTGTTTAAATGTCACATTCATCATAAAGTTGAGGGAAATGGGACATACCAATAAGCCTAGGAGATGCAGACAAGTTATGCAAGATGAGTGAATACGATCTAGAAAACTGCAGTATGACACCAGGCCTACGGTTAACAATACTGGATGTACACTAAAAATTTGGTAAGAAGATAGATCCCATGTTGTGTTCCTACCACAATAAATTTTTTTAAGAAGACTGAAAATTAAAATTAACAGACAACGTAAATAATTTCCAGGCTACCTACCGACAAACTAAGAAAGTCCATTCAGCCCTCACATATGAACACCCACCAATCACCACTATAAGCCAAGGTACCATGCTCAACACGGAGCAGGTACAATGGTGGCATAACTTTCAGTGACTTCATTATAACACTCTTTCAAATGAAAACTTCACTGTTAGTAAGGAGAGTGAAAAGATCAAGGTTGTATAGCATTTACTGTTATTGTCAAATAAATTACATAGGAAAATGTAATAGTTCAAGTATTCAATTTGTTTTTTAAAATCATGCTTGAAGATGCAAGAGCAAACCTGGAAACCACATTCGGGGCCTGGCTACCAGACATCTTGATAACTCTTCTAGCGCAAGCTTGGACATTATCCAAAGACTTCTGCCCTAGGTCCTATGGATACTTTGTTATGTTAATAGCTGTTCCTTGAAATAATTCCCTAGGCTCTATGATTAATTCAAAAATAACATCTCTGTATGTTCATATATAACTGAAAAACTGTGCTCTACACTGGAATTTGACACAACATTGTAAAATGACTAAAACTCAATTAAAAAAATGTAAAAATAAATAAATAAATAACATCTTATTATCTCAAATATCTCCAAAAAGAGAGATATTAGAGATTATACGCTTGCTAAAGTTAGCTAAACACACTGAGCAGATCATCAGCGTAAGACTGCAGTCTCACTCAATACCGTTTTAAGCTGCAAGATGATATATAAAGAAGTTGAACCAATGAGTAATTCCAACAAGGATGGCTTCAGAGCCACCTTTCATGAGCTGTGCTGTCACAGATTCCCAAAGAACTGCTGGGGAGTCGAAAGAAATGGGTGACCATGGGCCACAGGCTAAAGAAATTTCACAAACACTTCCCAAAGAAGAAATTTAAACATAAACAGCACAGTCACTGCCTGATGGAAACAACTGTAACAGTGAGCGACATAACAATCAGAAATGGAATGTTTCATTTTGAACAAAGGGCCTTAGGAGACATTTAGTGCTTATTGCACAATCTCCAGGGACTTGGTTACTATTTGGAAATGGTCTACTGACTCTGAATTACCCAGCCCTTCTTTCCTTTATGAGTTGACTACAGAAAAGGTGTGTAAGTCTTGGTTTGTTGTATGGAACAGATGTAACTGTATTCCTTCCCAGCATTAAAAAAAGAAATCACAGAAATTCACAATTTGATGCAACTTAATGGTCCTCTGGTCAAGTCTTCTATTTGTTCAAACTTGACCATCTTAAAAATCAACCATTGCTATATAACAAACTTAATCACTTGCATAAGAAGATTTACACTTCTGAGTAGATGCATAATCACATTATTCAGAAATTTCCCCCATCTTAATATATGGCAAAAATTTTAAAATTCTCCTTCTGCTTACCTTATTTTAATCACAGATGGAGGGCAGTAACTGTCTGATACAAACTCCTGTTGAATGTACTCAGTTCTAGCATGAACCAACTCTTGCAGCGATTAACATCTTTCATGAGCTGAAGAGCTTACATCCGCATCCGTTAAAGGGCTTTCAAATTACGTCACGTCAAGTGTTTCTAGTCTCGATTTTTGGTACTTCACTTTTTCGCGGCTCTTTCACTTACATTAGTTAAGTATGTCTACATAAAAATGAATTTCCTTTGACAGCCAAATTAAGTTTTAGACGCATACTTGAGAATGGATACTTTCCAATTCTGATAGCGAGCTCTCTGCGCATGCGTGCTTGGTGCGGCGTAAGGGAGATGCAAAAATACCCTCTCGTGCTACCAGGTTATTGACATAACCCGGAGTAGACTTAACTGTGTTAACTAGCTCCTCGTATTTCATACTTTATTTAATACATATTTGAGTCACATAATCTCTTAAATCTTAATGAGTAATATCACCTTATCTTCTGGATATCAAATTAGGGCTTGTTACCCGATTATGATTGACTACGTAGTTTCATATAACAGAAAATTTAGGACTCATAGGCCCATTAGCCTAGGATGCCGATGTCTGGTCTATATGAAACTCATCACTTTGGGTTAAAAAATAGGTGGATATCTGGCTGAATCGTTCAACTTTTCTGAGATGTTTAGATCCTATAGCCAAGAGGATCAGTCAGTTTTAATAGTAGCAGAGAAAGCATCTTTAATAAGACACAAACATTTCATATGAAAGACACCTTTCTCTGGAGGTCCAAAAAGCTATTTGGTAGGTTATGCTGTAATAATAATGGTAGGCTTAAGCCGAAACTAGTCCTGGAAAGAATAAAACTTGAACTGAGAAGTTCTTAAGGAAAGTACTCCATTGGTAGGTGCCATGGGGACGGGTTGGAGCAGGTAAGGCAGCTGAACGTTTAGTTGAAAGGTGTTTGTTCCATTTACCCATATTATCTCTATCTAGAGTCCTCTCATTTTGGTAATTTCTTAGGTATTATGGTGACATTTTAAACTTTACTCCTACCCTCCAGTGCAGCGTGCATAGGTATCCTGGTGACACTGAAACAGACGGTACCAATAATCAAAGGGAAGCAATGTTCCTACAGGTCTGAGTCTCCTAAAAAATACTTGAGTGAGGATTGTCCACTGTGACCCTTGTGTGCATTTATCCCCCACAGCTGTGTCTCTTACACATGACTTTGGTCTCTAAATAGTCCTCACCCTCTTACACATGACTTTGGTCTCTAAATGATCCTCTCTAGTCCCCTCCACAAAAATCAAGATTATCCAAATAATAACTGCTAACCAAAACTTGAACTGTGACAGACCACCCTTTCTTCCTCAAAGACCATCAAACACCCCCAACCTAACAGCATCTCAAGAGACTTCCCAAGCCCTGTATTCTCAAATAAAGGATTATGCTAATGAAGTTCTGGTTGATTTTCTTCAATAAATTCTATAGGATGGTATTCAACTGGAATAAGCCTGCAACATGTTCATTTCTTATTTGAAATGTATGCATGCTATTTTTTGGGGGGGCTTACTTTTTAATTCAAAAGGTCTCCTGAAAGTTTTAAAATTAAAAACTATATTTTGGGCATATGAATCAAATATATGTTTCTATTATAACATATCTGATTTTCCTACCGAAAATCTACTAAACCTACCTCTTCAGGCTCAATCAGTTTAAACTCCATGCCTCTCCCAGTCCAGGCAATGAAATGGGAATTTGAAGGGTCATCCAGAAGAGCCACCAAAAACTGCCAGAGCTGAAGTGATCCCCGCCGCTGGTATGTGGGTCCTTCCCGATACATTCCTGGCTCTTGTTTGATGTCTCCTAAATTAAAAATTTTTTAATTTTCTATTATTAGCCATGTTATGACACTCACATAAAATTTACATGAAACCAATCACTAAAATGGTTAAACCACACTACTTTAAGGGTTTCTATGAAATACAATGTTACCATTAAATAGGAATTGAAAATAGTTAAAAAGTTAAATACAAGTCAGGAATCTACAAACTTATGGACAACTATATACAACATATAATGGTCAATATAAATACACACAAGTGCAGAATAAATCCATAGATGTCACTGACTTACAAAACCTTTGTATAAATTCTTTATCATTAGACACTCTTAAAAACTACAGTATCTAATCATACTTTTCTGCTTCATTGTTAATGCCATTACTCACTGCTCTAAGCAACATTGCAGAGGGAGTAATCAGGTTTAAGCTCTGGGCATTTTATTTGCACAAATTAAATTCTGCAAATTATAATTTGTAAATACCTCACTGACCTACACATGACAAACTATTGAAAATTGTAATGCAAATATTTCAAAGCAAATTTAATAGCATCTTAAACTCTCAGTTAAGTAATCTGCACGTTATACAAATTAGGAAAATGTCAATGGCAATTCAGGGCATACTGGATCACCAACATACCATCTTTCTTCCACACCTTTACACGGGCACTATCTCTTTCTCAATTGGCAGCAAATGAAAATTTTTATCATTTTTATCTCCTGTTTGTATTTCACTCACTTGAATTTAGCTTGTTATTCTTCTTCTAAAAGTCCAGTAAAAATGTATGCACACACACAAACATGTATACACCAGAGCCTTCAGTATATCTATATTTTTAAACAAGAAAGGTTTGTTTGTGTTACATTTGCTTGCTAGTCATATGAAGTGTAAAAATCTGTTAAATAGATTACAGCAGTAAAGGTGTTCATCTCCAATTGTTTGGTATAAATTTGGCCAGATATCTTGATTTCACAAACAAACAAATTAAAAGAAAACACACACACAAAAACACAACTCAGTTTCATAACTACTGATTATTTACTTCTATCTCCAGCAATCTATCTCAAAAATATGTGGAACTGGTCACATTGGGGATTGAATGTCTAGGGCCCAACAAGCATATCATTGTTAATGCATGAATTTCTCTCCTCCACTAAAGAAACGATTCAGACAATATATTTAAGCTGATCTAGTCACACTAAGTATAAATTATAAAACAGAAGAAAATCTCAAGCTTTTTAAAACTTTCCTCTGGTCAGGAAACAGAAATTCACCTCTCAAAATACTTGCAGAAAGAACAGCACTTTAAAACCCTAAACCAAAATGAAATTATTCACTAAATAGCTGCTAAAAAATCATTATGTTGTTCTGGTCTAAGTTATATAATATAGAAATGTCTCTTCATATTGATTTCAATGACAGTTTTATTTATCTCAGTATTTCCTTCTGAGATTTACAAATTTTCATGGGGGTAACTGAGCAATTTTTCAGAACGAGTGAAACACTGTCACATTTTCTAATCTCTGGATTGCTTCTGCCTGTAAATGTGATTGATCCTACTGGCCGTGTGCAATGAAACAATAACCTTTTGTTTTTCTTTCTTCTTATTCTCTAGTCCTTATAAAATATAAGCCCAATATTATCTTCCAAAAATATTTTCTTAGTATAAAATTGAGAAGTATTTAAAAGTCAAAGGGAAAAAAACAATTAAGACAGTTTCCCCAAACATTAGTGTAACTTTGACTTCACCCTATTAGATTAAATCATAATCCTGTCTACAGTTTTGAGCTATTTTTCTTCCTTATATGCCCATACCGATTATTACATTTCTTAAAATGTTAAACTCACTAAGAATGAAAGAAAGTGATTAAGGTCATTCCCAAAAGTAGACTTTATGCTTTATCTCAAGAGAAAAAAGCTGGATTTTAAGAACTCTGATGCTCTGCTGAGGGTACTAAGTAAAGTAAACGCAGGTCACACCTTTGAATCTCAAAGGTTTAAACTAACGTCTATTAGAGAATAAGGCTGAGGAAGTGATCCGTACCTTGACTGTGGTGGTGGTTTCACTGGTGTATACACCTATCAAAATTCATCAAATTATACACCTGAAATATGTGTAGTTTACTCTACAGGAATCATACCACAATAAAGGTATTAAAAAACAAAACAAAACAAACAAAAACAACCCCGTGAACTTAGCAAGAATTCAGCAATTTAAAGGGAGGCGAAAGAAACAGATCTTCCCAACACGTCCCACCCCTTCTGAGAAGCGTAAGCAGCAAAAGCCTCGGGAACACAGTAGTCTTCAAGCCACTAATTAGAGACTGAGAAGCAATCTGCGCATGCACTTCGCTGTTTAAATAATGACAATTAAAAACTCCTGAGAGCTACCGAGTCATTACAGGCATGATCCCCAAAGTTCGTGCAATCAGCTAATCAGAGGGCCCCTGCTCGTTTCCTGTGAAACAATCAGAGCAGGAAATCTGGAGACCACGCCGAAGAACCACCAAGTCAATTAGCTGTTCACTTTTTACCCAAGCCTCCTCGGAGATGCGGACTCCGCCACTTTTGTCAAGAAAAGAAGATTCTATCCAACTTGACACTCCTTTTTAACAGGGTGGGGGGGTGGTGGATATTTTCATTTCCAGTGCCACAGCGATGGATATGAAAAAGGCAATGCTTTCCTAACTCCATTTTAAGCAATTACAAAGTAATGTCACATTAGTGATGAACATCTTCCCAGGGAAAGAGCAGAAAAGGAGGACTCAACCACTACTAACTGAATGGGCAGCTATGTTGTTCCCGTGTTCCATAATGCATCTTTTCACGAACAATAAAAGGAAAAGAGCCTGCATTAGTCATCTGGGCATCCACAGTAGCATGCTTTCTGCTCTGCTTTGTTAATTATGGGATCAGCTTTCAATAAATCTCCAACAACAAGCTGCATGTGCTCAGCAGGGCGATGGAAAGGGCCCTCTCACTCTACATAAAGCTCAGCGAGAAGGAGACTGTGTATATCTCTAAAAATGGGATCTCTCATAGGACAAAAGAAAAAAGCTTCTTAATGGGCGAAGGAAAGGGAATTTATAAGAGGTAAAGTTCAGCAAGACTTGAGTGCATGCTAAGTGATGTGCATAAAAATCTTCCAGTAGTGATGCAGACTGTTTTCAAGAGAGGAGAGGGTGAGTTCTCTATGCCCTCTGACAAACATCAGAACTTGATACACAGTGAAAAACCTACCATCGAATTTCTCTGGGACAACACAAGTGTCATCATAAAACTGCCTGGGACCCTTTTCAAACATGCAGCCTGTGGGGAGAAATGGGAGACATTTATTCATGACAGAAATAAAGCTCACAAACAATTCAAAATATAACCATTAACACAAAAAAGGAGATAGAAAAGGACTCCTCCACTTTTCAGCTCCATGACCTCGGATACATTATTTAACCTTCGTGCCTCAGTTTCCTAATCTATAAAATGGGAATGTTAATAAACCACCTACCTTAGAGGGTTGTTGTAAGGATTAAATGGATTAATATATGCAACTTTAGAAGAGTGCCTAGCAAAGTAATGGAGGAGAGTCAGCTATTTCTCTTATTATTAACCCAAGCATAGAGCTCATGGCAAATGTGGGATTTATAATGTATCATCTTTTCCATTCTCTTCCAAGTTTCATGATTCAGTCAGATGAGAGGGAAATCAGACTGAATTACTGACATTTACTTTGCATTACTACCCTGAAGAACTGAAACAGATAAGGTTTACCTCCTCACTTCCTTGCAGAAATATTTAGCTAGGTTAACCATCTCATGTTTTCACCTTCAATAACCAAGGCATTAAAAAAAAAAAAAAAGAACCTTCCTTTTCCACTATATCATAACTAAGTCCCCAGAAAAAATGCAAAATAAGCTGACAATTTTTCACAACATTTTCTCTCCCAAATAGCCTTTATTTTCCCCCCAAATATCCTTGAGTGGGAGACCTTTGTTTAATTATTGTTATCTTTAATCACCAGGCAGAAATTTCATGTGGATTAGTCACAGTTTTATTTCTCAAATGTATTGGTCTCTGCGATAGGTACATAATATTAACAACAGCAACGAGAATTACATTGCATGTGTGCAGAAATTTTGATCTCAGATATTCTGGACGTACTATCTTATTTTACTATCCTTTAAACACAGGGAGTTACTTCTATTAATGTCCTTCACAGAAATCAACCAATGCTAGACTCAACCTAAAAGGATGGATCTAAGTCATTTCACTGAAGATACACAGTGTTTACATCAAGGACCATGACCATAATCCCAGAAATACTTTAATGGGGATTCTATCCAGATAACATCATTTTTATCCATTACTTTGCAGGTATCATGTCCATTAGAACAAAACTTTCCCACCATGGTTACCAAAACACACCCACAACAAAAACTTTCTGTAGGACTCTTCTGTGAAAGTCCACTCTTAACAATTACTTGTCCTAAATGTAAAATCCAGGATGTTTAAAGGTGAGTGTATTTAAATCTACTGTGTTTTATTTCAAAACAATGACTTAGGTCTCTGAAGCAAAACTGAAAATTCCTCGAAGATACATTTCAGCAGAGAGCAGTAAGGTGGGTGATCTATAAAGCACATGTTCCACTTGAAAAGGATGTGGTTGTTGGCAAGAAAGAACAGAGAAATCCACTTTTCAGTTGTTTATATGCATATGACTCATGTTAACAACCAAATACAAGATATCAAGACCTGAAAAATCTTCCTTTAACTTTATGAAGACAAATTTTAAAATAACGGTTTAGTGGACATAGTGATTTTTCCCATAGAATATCATGATTATGTGACAGCACCCTTAGGATTTCTGATTGTGTGGACAGGTATTTACGAGAGTGTCAATAATGGAAAACTTAACTTCTGTTCTGCTGGGATGAGCCAGGAAGCCTTCTTGCCTCATATAAATGGAGTGGCAGCTAGGCACTTCTGAAAGAAGAAACAACATTAGTCAAAGAGAATTCTGGAGCTGAAGAGAATGCTGTTATCAGTGGACGCAGCGCAGACAGGAAAGTAACAGAAACTGACACGAGTCTCCAGGAGGGGAAGCTGTCAACACATAGTTAACGTTTCAGGCAGGAACCACACAAGAAACGTAAGGAAGAGAAATCAATCACGGTGAACACTGATTATCGTGAACAGGCGTGTGAATTCAGGGTTTTACCCACATCAACCTTACTAAAGTTGGCTGGAGCAGTAACCCCACGCAAATGTGACAGTGTCCTCAAAATAAACAGTGTCATGAGTCAAAAGACATTTCAGGACATCTGTGGAATAAATGTGTATAACCCATGGCATCCAAAGCAAAGATCAATAAAAGACTTATTCATAGTTTTTTTTTTCATGAACACTGGATAGAAATAATTATGAAAAGACAAAATTGTTACAACTCTTAAAACTATTAAGGTGATTGCTATTTTTTCCCTCAGATAAAAACATGACTGGCTTTTCATGCTGTTAAGCACACCGGTCATATACAAAACCAGTGAGGCTATAAAAGAGAAATCCAACAATTTTACAGCAAATGCTTTTATTACCCTAAGAGTGAAGCCTTGCCTATGTGACCAAGTTAACTTATCCCTGAGAAAATAAACTTGGTTAATGGTTAAACTTGAGTCATAGTGATGGCTATGTATCTAATGTGTTTAGTAGCTTAGATACAGGAGAGAAGAAATAGACATTAGGAGACAAAAGATTAAAATTCAAGTTCTTTATTTACTACTAATAAAACTACATGACTTGAGATAAGCCATTTAGCGTCTAAGCTTATATAAAATAAAGGGCTGAGTCAGATGCCATCTAAACTGTATTACAGCCCGAGGGTCTTTGATTCTGAATATAAAAGTTCACTCACATAACCAGAGGTTGAGTCACGGTGAAGACAATGAAGTTTCAACCTCAAGCCCCTCCACTTGCAAGAGTCCTCCTGAGACCCTATACCTAATTTTGTTCGTGTCATTTCATTTTCTTTTTCTTTCAGAAGGTTCCCCAAGTTTTACGAGCTTGAGGGACCACAAACCTGGGCCCAACCCTGCATGTAACGTAGGTTCCAAAGGAATGTGCAAATGTGATGAAGCTGATCCTAGCTTCTGTATGGGTTACTAAAGTTTTTAAAACAACATAAACAAAAATAAATGTGTAAAATATATACGATAAGTGTGCTATTTAATATAAGAATATGTCCTCCTTTCCACCACTTGTAGTAAGTACATGACTTCTGAACAAGTAATAACATTTAAGTAAATTGGAATCTAAAGACCTTTAACTCTTTATATCTGTAGACGTTTTTATCTGTAGACGTTCATGCTGTAATAGACAAATCAGCACTATTTATTTGGCCCAGAGAGTATCCTTTCCTTGTCTGGCATGTTCCATTTTTTAAATCCATCTGACTTTCCAAAAATGTGCCTGGTGATGAATTTAAACCTAAATATGAGATATGATTTCACAGAAAAAGAGTTTATGTCATGTAGTTTTAGTCAGAAATATCTTAGTGGCCATCCCTAATAGCAATAACATTGAAGAGTATGCAGGCATCCATAACTCACCCGCTGAACGTAGTAGAAAACTCATTATCAAACATTTTATTACATCATGTCTCTTCTTTACATAAAGTATTATGTGGTTTGTAATTCTGACCCTAAAAAGGCAGGGTTAAGCCTTTATCAGGGCTTATGAGAGGGTGGCCGTGCAGTTGACCTTTTGGGTTATCAAACAGCTAGCAATCCATTTTATCCCAACTTTTTAACCAATGGTAATTCAACTTAATTTTTAAGCTTATTTTGATTTCTCGCCAAGGCGTAAGGTCCTTCATGCAGCTGGGCCGGGAAGGGAGGGCGCGTTAATGACTCTGCCATCGGCTTACCAGCTGCTCAGAGGCAGGCATTTTGCCGTACGGGTGTTGACACCCCACCACAAAATACTTTTACTGACTGCTGCCCAGCTGGAGTGTGGCTGTAAAAACAGCTGGCTGGCTCGAGAGGCAGCGAGAGGAAAACGTATAGGTTAAACCCTATTACACATAAGTGTGACTAAACATAGCCCTTCCCTCCCCAGAGGGGGAGGAAAAGAGGAAGAAAGGGAACGCAAGCATTTCTGAGGAACCCAGTGTTCCAAGTTGAAGGAACAGCTTACAGAAGTGCTCCAACATAGTACAAAATAAGCAGAATCCTGGAAGACTAGACATTTGACATCAAAGACAGGATTTGATGGCTAACTTCACCGACACTCATGTGGCTGCTGACCTGGCTGACTTACTGTTTTTTGTTGTATTTTCTCTATAATACTTTTCACAAATTCTACTTATTAATCTATGATATTCAAATTCTATTGATTTAAAATTAAGTCACAATAAATTAATGACTCATAATAAGGCTAAAGCCAGAACCTCCATTATATTCCAAAGGCCCAACTTGTAGTCTAAATTCCAAGAAAAAAAGGCACTGAACAGCAATTTAGGAGAAAAAAAAATACACAGATGAGGATATATTTGTGTTTACGCCAGTTCTTAATGCTATTTATTACACCCCAGAGTAAATAAAATTAACATCACGCTCCTGAAATTGAGACACTTGGCCAGCATTGTTTAAATCCAATCTATCCTTAAAATTGGTGTCCTTTCTAAGGTCCAGAGAAGCCTGAAAAAATATGGCTAAGAGGAGTTTATTCCCTTAAAGTAACTAAAGTCATGTTATCCTAAAGTGATATCAGTTAATTTATGACTATCAGAGTGGGTCAGACTCTAATCAAATTGTAGAAACATTTCCAAAGTGATTATTCAATCAAATGACTAACATGGTTAATTAGGAGCCATAAACATTGCTCTGAAGTTCATCAAAGTAATGACTTGCCCAGAAAAATTACTGCTAATTAAATTGCCTGCTGCTTTCATTTCTACCTTATCTAATAAAAAATCCAACCAATGAAGTTTGGCATTACAATTTAACTTCAGCTAAATGCTCAACTAAGATCCAAACTAGCTACGCGGTGACTTCAAAGGCAAGTGTTTCGTAGCAGGGAGTGAAAGCATTTCACATGTATTCATTTACGTTTATGCATGAAATAAAACTTAGATAATTCAGCAACAATAATAAGCTGTAGTTTAACCCACGCACAGATGTTAGGATGACAGCGTATTTACCCTGCCCTTATGTGCGTCCATAATTATAACCTTAGGATCACTGGTACGGCGCTGTGATTACAGACATGTACCTTGTCATCTAACAGACCCGGCTTTGCATCTCAGGTCTGATATTTTGTGGGGGCATGACATTATATTAGTCATTTAACATCTCTAACTCTCAACCTCCACATCCATAAAATGGGAATAATGCTGATTTCCTTCAAAGGGTTGTCGGAATCCATATGAGGTCAGGCACGGGCAACAATTTGCCCAGTGTGTGCGAACAGTGAGGATTCAAGGTATGGTACTTCTTATCCATAACAGTCTATTTTTAAGTGAACTTCACAAGTATTTAAACAGCAGGAAACAGGGTACTTAAGACTAGAAAAATGTATGTACCAAAATTATTTCTGTATTTTAATTTGCTATTTTGAAATCACGTATCTATTGAGATGGTTTACATTGCTTGTTAGTACTGTTCCTCACAAATCCACCTATTAACCTATGACATTTAAAATACATTGATTTAAAATTCATCATAATGTATGATTTATAAATGTATGATTTAAAAGGTTTAAGTGAGAAGTGTGATTACATTTTCAAAACATTTGGAGGTCTCTTTTTTGAGTTTATTTTTTACAGTCTTACCCCCTCATATTTGGTGCTAAGTGACTTTAGTTTACAAAGTTCTAAATTCAATCTGTAAATTGAATTACGTACATTTAATTTAGGCTAACAGATTTTTTTTATTATTATTTTGAAACTTATGGATCAAAGAGCTGTACAATGTGGCATTAGTATGGGGACCAATAAGCTTGCGGAAACTAAACTGCCTATAATTTGTCACAGATGAGTTCATGGTGATGAAAGCTGATCCAACATGCTGCAGAAATTCAAAGCAGCAAAGCACTGTTGTCATTTTAATGCTCTAGTCAATGGAGGGGAAGTTAAAAAGAGTAAGTGAACACCCCAAACCGCTTGATTTAATTAATCTTCACCCTTAGTAACGCTGTTAAAATTTCCTTTAGATTAAGATATGCAGGTATGAAACTAAACAGTTGGTTTCTCTGTTTCCTGACTTGCATTTAAAAGCTGTATTGGGAAACATAATACTGATTTGGGAGGCTTTACCAAAGGCCTGACCACAAAGCGCAGTTATGAATTTGCTGGGCACTTCTCTGATTTGCATATGTGCTGCCACGTGGTACAGAATGAAGGTTCCCTTTCCTTCAGGGCCTGGTTTGCCTGAAGCTTCTAGGAGCTACAACAGGCCAGACCAGAGAGAAACCATTTGCCACAGTCGTATGAGACATCCCTACAATTTGTTGAGATTGTTCGTTATCAAGTAGTGTACAAAACTGGAGACACTTCAGACTGTAAACTCCAAACAAAGGTGGAAAAGCACCTCTCTTTGATTTGAAGCTTGTGGTTAAATTCCTGTAGAAATAATCAGTGTGATACTTAATGAAGCATTCAAATCTCTGAGAGTAAGTGAGAAATCCCAGTAAGACAGGAATATGCTCAATATTGTATTTTGATGTAATTTTGCTTTCATGTGAGTGTGCAATGCAAAGATGGACTGACTACACCCTTAATCCTTGAGGAGGTGATATGACAAGATAAAATCCACCTAATGTTGTGTATTGCACATTGATCATGGAAAACCGGGGACATTAAAAGACTAAGGCCAAAATGTGTGTGGACATACATCTGACGTGAACAGGTAACTGATGAAAAATGTGCTTGTGTGTGTGTGTGTGTGTGTGTGTGTGTGTGTGTGTGTGTGTTTCAGTGTAAACAAAGGAGTCTAAACAAGTTTTTCAAAAACATTTACATATCATCTAAAGAAATACTGAGTTGTACCAAGAACTCATGACATAAATCTCATTCAAGAAAGATGATCACTACGACAGAGCCCGTCTCAATTTTATCTGTTTTAAACTTCATTCTTTTGTTTGTTTCCTCTTATTTCCTGGCCAACTCACAGTTTAATGTTCAAAATTCAGAGGTTTTCCAGAGTGCACAAAAAACACGAGCTTTATGAAGATGTATTTAAGTCCAAAAGCATTCACACACAAACTAGTGTAGTGTCTTTTCCCTCTGCATTGCCACTTGCCACATGACTAGACTTTGTGTAGCTAATCAAGAAAACTGTATTTTATGAAGTTTCCTGAAAAGGATGCTAATGTAAGGATTTTTTTACACCCAGACAATCTTTCTATTAGAGAACAAACCTGAAAGTAATTGACTCTAGAAATAAGGCCCTGTGTTAGTATGTCTGAATTTACTTGAAGCAAGGGTGATGGCAAAAAACTCCAGTTTTATAAGACCTATTTGTTGTCAGTCACAAAAGCTCTATGTGAATACTACGTCTTAGTTACTGAACCTCATGTGAAGAGGGAAAGGCTGGAGGTGGCTGAAATCTTAAAAAGAGAGTGATGAATTTAGTTATTACCTCATTCACACTTAAATGGGAGCTTTCTCATTAGGATTTTTAGTAAACTGTGAATATATAATGAAAATCTGCAGAGATATTTCTTCTACCACAGCTCAGATGTACTGAATCCACTATTGACAGACTTTGAGGACAGAAAGAGAACGATGTTAGTCTTTGTATGCCTAGAATAGTGTTTGCAAAATCTTGGAGGGGGGGAAAAAGTAATGCAGTTATCTGAATTCAGATGCTTTTAAAACTTAAAGGCTACAATAACATGAAATAACAGTATAGAATTTTACCTAAGAAACCACAGACTTCTCTTGTGAGCATCTGGGTCTTTTGGGGAGACAGTATCCTGCATAAATAAGGACCAGCTCACCATTGTGTACGTTTTATAAGCCTGTGAAAGGTTTTATTAATTTAGAGTTAAAAAGAAAGTTGAACAGATAGGAAACGTAAGTGCAATTGTCACTTTGACTATTAGCCATTATTGTACTCTGACAATGAACAGAAGTTTAAAAGAAACTATGAGAAAAGATGTCATTAGCTACCAAAATGGGCCACAAAAGATTTCTGAAGAGGGGAAGTTTTAATGATTTTTGCAGTTTACACGATTTGAAACCAAATCAGCATGAATCGTTTGTCCTCGCACTTTCATACCTCCTTGGGTTACCACAGTATTGAGACGATGTATTCTACTTGCTTTGAACATGAGTAATACTAGTAGTTAGTTCAGTATGATTGTTTCACTACGTCAGAAAGAGCACAATGGTACAGTACCTTGTGGGCCACGCACGGGATGATTGTTTTAACATGAAAGTATCTCTTCGTCTTACCCTCTAGTACCCAAGCATATCTGTAAATACTAGAAATAAGAGAGGCATCTTATTCAAGGGCTGGCAACAGTCTTGGAGGAAATCTCTAGAAGTTAGGATAAAATCCTACCAAGAGAAATCCTTATGATAATTGTCTGCACCCCTAATACTGTATCAGTAATTTTACAAACGTAGCCAATTTAATCCTTATGAAAACCCAAAGGGTAGAGGAATCATTTGCCCCTTTCTATAAATCAGGAAACTGAGGTCAAAAGAGGAAATAAAACATGCTCAAAATGACACTGATAGCGAATAGGTATCCAGTCTAAGATTCAGTAAAACGTTCCCAGTGTTATGCAAAGTGAGTGGTTTTATTTTTGTTAACGCTAAGAATAACAAAAACATGTGGATGAAAACAATGAACTGCGAAGGCCCACACACTGAAGAGGAGGGTTATCAGAACTGACCAGTCAAAGATACTTCTCTAAATTTAGGAAAAGAGCGACTAAATCACAATGACATGTGCATGTCATTCTTTCAGTTTCTTATATGTATCTGTGAATATGTCTCTAAAATTTTCCAGACTGTATTAGAAACAATAGAAAAATCACACACACACACACACACACACACACACACACACACACACACATACACACACACACTAAAAACAATAATCATCTATCTAATCTGACAAAAATTCCTCAAAAAGGGTTCAGTTAAGTTATGCATATGTTAGGGAAAAATATTTTATGAAATAAAAAGTCTCCCTTTCCTCTAAACTGTTAAGTAGTTAAGTCATTTGAGAATAGAGATCCTTTAAGTATAAAAAAATTCTGTAACAATGTTCTAAACCTAAAAACATATACTCAAACATATACTTTAAAAAATAAATAATATTTATCTCCCCTCTCTTGCTCACGTTTATGAAACATACGGGGAGAGATCCAAATGTGCCTCCTTAAACTGTCTCATTTAATTGCAGATCTTCGTAGCACATGTGAAATCAGTTGTGTGTTCATTTCATCCACTCAAAACAGGCAGTTCTGAGCCGAAGCATCCTGCTTGTTTTCTCTAAAAAGCTAAAAATCCCACACTAAAAAAGTATGCTCCCCTCCCTCTTCTAACTCCCTTTTTTCATGCTAGTACAACTCACAAGCAAATTATCCCTCCCTTCCCCCTTTCCTGCCTGTAAAATCCAAGTTAGACAAACACTGTGTGGCTGAAATGACATATTTGAATGGAATTCAGACCCACCAGTTCCTGTTTATGTTTCTGATTTGAGAATGTTGTCTTCTCATTCACTATACATTAGGAGCATGCAAGGCCATAAATAGTGTCAGGTTACATGCAGGCGGGACCAATGAGCATTAATCATTACTTCCAGTCAACTGGCAAAGGCAGCAGGCTGATGGAACACTACACCCTTCAGCTCTGTATAAATGGACATTCCAGCGAGTAGGAGTGTATGTGTGTGTGTATGTGCGTTTCCTTTCAGTCTCCATTTTATGAATGAAACTCCAGGCTCTGTAGAGTCCATTCATGTAAAAGAAATGCTTACAGGGCTCTGCCCCTAGGGATCAATCAGTCATGGGTAAAACTGATATGATTGGTTTAAGACAGCCTTCAGCCTTCCATTACTGACTTAAAATGCAGTCCCTGTCCATCTGACCTGTGTTAATGCATAAAGAGTAAATCCAGACCTTGGTCTCAATTCTCAAATCAAATCACTAGCCAATGCCACTTACTGTAACTGTAGATTTAGAGCATATTTAAGTATTTCTTAGAAAAACTGATACAGTGGGCCAAAGTACTGTTTTGGGAGATTTGCTATTTTAACTCAGCACCGAATGAGGAAAACTCATATGACGTCTGCTAAGCAATAGAAAGCGAAGTCAAATTGGGAAGCCAATCCATGACCTCTATTATAGTAACAAAATCAATCGGAAAGACATCACCATCACTTTTCACAAATGAAGCACCTAAAAATCAGAGATGAAGTGATCTACTAGTCCACAAATCACTGGCTCAGTAAAAGAAAATTATCTTTGGATGTTAGAGAAACAGAATGTTAACATTTTCTGAAGGATCGATAGCTCATTCCTTTACATTCCCAAGAGATCCTCTACTTGAAATTCTTGGACAATAGTTTTAAAGTTAGGAGGGGGAAAAATGAGCCACCATGTTTCAGGAAAAAATGTGGCCATAAGCAAATGATTCTTAGTAATGGAGTAGGGCCAAGGCTTGGCCTTTGGGAGTGTTAAATATCAGGTACAAAAAGCCAGAGTTCATGGGACCATAATCACTGCTGCCTTAGAAATTACTAAAGATGGTAATACTTAAAAATATCTAGAGTTTTTAGGAGGAAAAAAAAAAGAGCAATTATGAGAATGATTTGTAAAGTCAGCCCCATACCAAACACTGTTAAAATACATAATGGGTTCTATCAGCCATCTGTAACTTGGTCCTGGACTCAAGAGGGAAGGAAACACTTCTTTCTTCCAATGACCAGACTAGGAATCAGTGGCAGTCAACCCCTGAATATATCTCTAAACAGTATCTCATGGGATCTCTACCATACGATAAAAGAAGGAATGGGGACAAACATGAAAACTGCATGGTCTTTGGTTTGAAAGGTGGGAAGGATTGTCTACTATGGCATTATGATAATTTAATATTTACCTGCCAATATCTAATACCTGGCAAATAAAATGGTAGAGAATAAAGTTACCATCATATTAAACTTCGAACTAAAATTAAAACACGTGACACAGCCAAGTGAGGAGATGATAAGGAATTCTATAATCTACCATCTAAGGAAAATATGGAGCAGAGCAAGACCACTGAAAAGTGAATGTACATTGAATTACTAATTCCTAAATAATATTCTTTGTTCAAGGCTTTAAAGAAAATTCAGTATTCTTTCAAGAATTAGTTTTCAAAGTGGTTCAAAGCTATGTAAGTAAAAATGATGAAGTAAAGCTGAATATTTCCAAACGCTCTATTTTAAATTAAAAAAAAATGAAAGTTATTGTCAATCATGGGGTCTTCCTTCCATTTTGGAAAGGATGAAGTTGGTTTATGGCAGGCCCGGAAGTTCAAAATAAATATTAGTGGCCTTTATTTCTACCCTCTCTGTTCTATCCAACTTTATTTTTTTTTAATCCAATTTTAATTAGCCTTTTCAACAATTTCCTTTTGTAATAACTGCATTCCTTGTATTTCTTGAACAATATTTTTGGTTGTTTACTTATGTATAATTCAACTGTTCACAAAGGATATAAGAAAATATATAATAAAATATAAATGAAGTCAATGTCCCTAAAACATATGTCTCCTCTTATGAAATAAATAATGAGAAACCATTAAAAAATAATATACCATGGTAATCGTAGTAACAATCATAACAGTAATAGTTTAGGGATAAACTACTGAGTACATTTAGCCTTCTGAATTTGGGGGTTTTTGTTTGTTTGTTTGTTTAGATTTTGTACAGGTTGAGTCAGTTGATTAAGACCCTGTCAAATCATCTCCAAACACAGAAAGCACTATTTATTCATATTCCTATGCGGCTACAGAAAATAAGTATGTGTTTCTTGCTCTATTATCCACTGGCTTCATCCTGTAACTCTCACTTTAAAACTATATTATAAATTCTGGAAGGGGAATCCCAAGCAACACTGACTAAGAGCAGCATTAGGAATTACTTCACCTCTCCGTAAGCTGGATGATTAAGACGAGCACCCGCCCACACAGCAAAACGCAGGATCACATTTACAACACAAAAATCTTCTCTTGCCATATCAGACACCCCAGAGTATTCTAACTCTTAGGACTAACGTGCCAGCTCGGGCCTATGTGAGTATGTGCGCCGTCTCTGACAAATAATGTTAAACATATTCCTAGTTTCAACATCTTCAACATGAGGTCAACATTTTTTCTGCATTTATTTCACCATTTCTCTGCCAGCGCACAATTTTTATACATGCTAAGGATAGATCATTATTCTCTAAATTGAAAGTTTTGTCCATTGGCCTTCATCAAAGTCCAAAGGTGATAAAGAAGTGTGTGGAGAACTTGGTAGGGGCTGCTTGGGTCAAAAATGAAGGGACTTAAAAACAGAAGACAGAAAAGGCCCATCTTACTTTTCCAAAGGCAAGCTTTCTTTCTATCTGTTTTATATATTGCAGTCCTTCATTCATAAGCTTTCTGCTGAAAAATGGATTCAGCTGACAAAGTTTGAAAATGACTTCTCGTTAAATTTTAAGCCATCAATCTAGCAAATGTTTTAACAAAGAGTGAAGTCCAATAAGAAGGCTCAGACAAACTCAAGGTTCATACAACCAAAGGATTTTAGAGCTGGAAAGGCCACTGGTTTGCTGCTTTTCCTTCTAATTATTATTCAGCCTTTTCTGAAAGAACTGTTAGGAAAAGTTACCTCAGGGACAATCTCAACTCTTGACCGTTTATGGTATATTTTTAAAAAGGAAATAGAATGCATTTTAATCCTAAATATCATTTGAGTTTCTATATTTTCCTATCTTACAACAGTGAGCACCTAACAATTAGAAGAAAATTTGGAGACTAATATGAGACGAACACATTAGGAAAGCATACCTTAGGCTTTAACACAGATGCATTTAATGCAGATTACCCCGGATCACAGTGCAATTTTTTAAAAAACATAGAAAAATACTCAGTCTAAAATAGTGAGAAAAGGATCAATAATATATCTAGTAAATTGTGGATTTATTTTGGACAATTATATAGTAAGACAGACTGTGAATTGTGCGCTAAGCTAAGAATAAGAAAATCTTGGTTCTAATTTGGGTTGTTTCCCCTCACACCTGTGTAGATGGTGGTAGGTTATCTCGAATGAGTCCTGGACATTTTATCCACACAGCCAGGGTGTAAAGGAGGAATCTGAACTACGTGATCTCCAAGAGCTTTCATGAGTTTAAAGATTCATGAGTATGTGAACAGCTATCTGTGTCCATTTCCCAATTTAAAATAATGCTAGCATTTATGACCGCATAAACATAACATGCCTCCAAATTCACAGAGGCCCTCATCAGTACATCAGCCCTTTAGGAAGGGCCCTAAAAACACAATTTAAAAAATATAGAAACATTTTCTTAGGAAAATATGATGCCAGCTTTCTCCCCTCCCCTCTATGTCTCCTTTCTCTTCTTCCCAAAGCTCCAATGACACAGTTTCTCCCATTTACTTGTTTTGGAAACCATCTTTATGACCTGAAAGTTCTCTTTTCCTCTCTTCATTCCCAGCTTCTAGGTTAAACTGCTCCTTCACATGGTCTGGAGGCATCTTTTGAACTAATTAGGGTAACAGAATAGGCCCTGAGGGTTAAAAACACCTTATTAATGCCTCGTCCCTCCAATCAACTCCTAGGTTAAGACTTTTGATACACCCAAAGTGCAAAGGGAACATAACAGCATGAAATGGTGGGAATGCAAGCGCAGTGCAGGGATGAACCTGACACCCACCATGTTAACACTCGCATGTTAATTCTCCTCTGTCTCTAAGGCCGTCCCAGAAGTACATAACCACAGGATTTTCATACTGGGTCTTATTTTGCATGAGTCATGCTTTACACATAATGATTTTTTAAAACTTGTCTCACTTTATTAAATATTTTTTTAAAGCCTGACTTCTAATGACTGTGTAATATTTCTGATTTAGACAGCCATAACTTATACTATCATTCAATTATTTTATATTTATAATAATCCCCCTCACCAAACATTCATCGTGTCTCTCATTCTATAAGATAATTTCCTGAGAGTGAAAATACCAAAGTGTATGAACACAGTGTGCTGATATTTTCTTGAGTCAAACTTTAGTTTCATGTGCCCACCAGCCTCCTAGAAATACTACCCTAAGCAATCCAAAAAGAAAACAAAGCAAAAGACCAATCAACAAACATCTACATCTCTAAGGAAATACATTTTTCTGAGTATCTAAAATTTGTACCTCATTGAGCATTCTGAACGTGTAAAACCTCATATGTGAGCATGATCTTGAGAAGATAGCCATGATTTTATGGAAGCCCGAGCACGGCACACAGCACTCCAAACGAAGCATTCAATGCCTATTCAACTCTTTTTATGTAGCCACTTGGCCATAGAGGCAATAAAAGAGGAAATCATGTTGGATTCAAGAAAGATCAACCAACCAACAAAAAACCCGTGTCCTGCTCTTTGCAGCATTATTAGGCTAGAGAAACAGAGAAGGAAAATAACAACAGACATAATTGGACTGCTGAGAACTTAATATCATCATGTCATCATAAGTCCACTGCACTGGTGCACCAAATTGGCCCTAAATAATCAATGTTTTATCTCCTCAGTGTCTTCTGATCCAAATTTTTTTTCCCTTTTCCTGAATAAAAATTTCTACTCTACTAACATAATATTTTGCAATTTTTTAGCTTAAATACTCAGCAGTTGAAATTGCATTCCTATAATTATAATTATAACTAATAGACCTTCCATTTCCCATGTCATAATTAATGTCAGGCTTTATTAGCACATAATCATGTTGCCTTTTCACTTACAAAGCTTCTTTTATTTTCACAACATTTATGTTATACGAAATTAAGTAATAAAGAGTCCTAGAGGCCTCCTGAAAGGACAACCTTTAGATCATAGATGCTGAGTAAACAGACTAGGAAACGCCTTTTGCATTGTTCTTAAATCACATAAGATATTTTCTAATGTGCTATTTGTTCAACATCAGTTAGTGAACCAAAAACTCAGTGATTCGGTAATAAAAACACCAGATTTCCTAAAAAGGTTATTTAATGTGCTCTCAGCAAGGATGAAAGAACGAATGACAACACAACAAAGCATCTGGAGATCAGACTCATTGACGGCAGTGTATGACGTTTACAGACGTGTCAAGTTAATTACAGCAATTTGGTGGCCAGTGAAACATATTTTGATACCTACAGATTAATTTTTCATAGGCCCTGGTTACACAGTTACTACAGGTCTCCAGGCCACAGCCAGAAGATCCACCTCTACCTAACTCTTCAAGCAAATCTGAACTGTATCTCATGGGCAACACTGAAATTAGAATTCAAAGGTGGTGTACAACTTCAGCAATCTGAAATATAATTTAGAGGAGAGAAAGCAATATAAATGAACAGCTTCTCAAATATTAAACAAGTATTGTACAAGTCATTTGTAAGGTATATGGCAGTTTAACAAAAGACATGCCCTATGTACCTTGAAAATAAGATACTGGACTGTTACAGACTAAATATCCCCCAACACTCACGATGACGTCCTGATGCCTGATACGATGGTATTTGGAGCAGGGGCCTTTGAGAGGTAATTAGGATGAGGTTAAGCCATGAGGGTGGGGCTCCTCACGGTGGGATAGTGTCCTTATAAGAAGTGGAAGAGAGACCAGAGCTCCATCTCTCTCTGCCACATGAGGACACAGTGAGGAAGTGGCCCTCTGCAAGCCAGGAAGAGAGGCCCTACCAGGACATGAACCTGCCCGTACCTTGATCTCGCACTTCCCAGCCTGCAGAACTGTGAGAAGTAAAGGTCTGCTGTTTCAGCTTTCCGGTGGACGGCATTTTTCATTATAGCAGTCTGAGCTAAGGCATGGACTATGCTTTTCAGGTTATAAGTGACTGAATCTGTGCTTTTGAGGGTCAAACAGCGACTGACTCTGAACATCATTTTACGTATCGTGCACAAATAACACAATTAAACCTCACAGTGCCATCTCCTATTTTTTTTTTTTTTTGCCCTCATTGTATTATTTGAATCTTTTCCTTGTTTGGTTCGCATCGTCTCAAGAAAAGTTACACATCCTCAACACCAAGTTACATATAATTTTATATACAACATAAATATGAGGGGAATTTATATATGTGGCAAACTACAGAATCAAGAAAATGCTTTTACTGTTCATGTTGTTCAGGTTATACACATAAAAACATTTCTAGAACACACAAAGAACACATTTTAAACACTATGCCCTACAAATCTTTTCGAACCAATTATTTGGGCTATTTTAAATCATTTCCATGTAAAGTTTCCTGAAATCATGGTAAATTCAAAAAAACTGTGCAGCAAGTGAAATGGTGGTTTGGAGAATAAGGAGAACACTAGTTAACAGGATTAGAAGTTTAGAGAGAAAAGTGAATCCTCTCTATAATAAAGCCCATCATAGTGTAGTGTTCTTAATTATAGGCATAAATTATGCACAAATAGAGAAGGTTCTACGCTGTAACCACTATGGTACATTTTCGAATGGCCTCCAAACCACAGGGCCTGGGGCAAGTATTCAAACAAAGGCCTTCACATCATATGTTTCAATGTTTAATATTATAAACCAGCCAAACAATCTGATAAATACGGTCTCTCCTCCCATTCCTTGAAATTACGCCATCATAACAACTTGGAAGGCCAGGTCAAATCTACAAGTTCAGGAAATCTCTTAAGATGAGCACTGAAGGAGGATGACGTGGAGCCAGTTTCCAGTTTTTAGACCTCAGCCCACACCCCTCCTGCCTCTCTTTTGACCCCTCCAGCCCACACTGTTCCATACCAGGGGGGCCTCACAGGCCGAGCATCTGGGCACGTCCAGGTTCCATCCCCACCCTCCCACAAGCACTGCCCCTGGGCCACCTCCTTGGACCTAGAGACACACATGGGAGCCGTGCGCTCTGCCCACAGGAAAGCAGGCCCGAAGTGAACTTGCTCAGGCCCTGGAAGTGGACTCAGGGCTGGCTGGGCAGGGAACTCAGGGGTCCTGGGTAGCTGGTACGCTTGCTGGAAGTGCAGGTATGGCCTCCCAGTGGGCAATTCCTCTTTATTCCTTGGGCTTTTGTCCAATGAGAAACAGTGGCCAGAGGGAGACTCTCAGTTTTAGGCTCCTTCTTGCTGAGCTTTAAGGCCAATTCATAATAAAGCAGGTAATTTTAGGTAATGAAAATTTAAGACCAGGAGACAATTTTTGTTCATCAATTAGAACTGATAGGAAACCTTAGCAGATATCTCCCCAGAGAAGGAATAGTTCCTTCATAAAGAACATTGTAACTTGGCATCCAAATGAAAGGAAGCCACATGGTTTTCAAATGTTTTCAAGCCCACAACCACCTGCTGACCACGGTTACAATAACGTTAGTAATATTTTGCAGGTAACTGGTCTCTCTCTTCTGAGTGTTAGCTTTTATTTTGACATTTTTTCCAAAAGTGCTAAGATGTCGGAAAAGCACGTGTCCTGATTTTGAGACTATAACAGGAAAAACTGAGCACAGATGAGTTAAGTAATTTTTCTGAGCTCTCAAGGTCAAATATTGGCATACTTGGTGGTAACATTAGCCATAGACCTAAATGCTCCTTAATTTCAGGTAACCCCCCTTCTCCGTCTTGATATTACTTGATATACTACTTTGTGGGGCCTTTCTGGCTCAGTGCGGCTAGAGCTCAGCTCTATGAATAAACCGTAAGTCTGTATTTTTGCTGTTTCTCTCCTAATATGTACAAATCCTTACTTCTGGGCCACCAAGCAAAGAAAAAACAAACAAACGAAGAATTATAAGCAATAAGTTACCCAATACAGAAGAGTATTAATTTCTGTAAACATTGTTATTCAATAGTGCTGCAGGAGCAAAATGGAAAGAAAGCCCAGAACCAAGAAAAGAAGGAGAATGCTCCTCTCTCGGGCTGAGGGCCTGCCTGATTTTATAAACTGCACTTTTCTCCTGACTAACTGCACTTTTAGACACGACTGCAACCGTCAGCTCATGCCAAAGTGGTCTGATAGGCCAACCCTTCACCTAGAGAGAAAGATGCAAAGAAGGCCTAAATCAGAATGATTCCACATACACACACACACACACACATCAGGAGTCACCCAGTCTGAGCCCAATACTCGTCAAACTGACAAGCAAGTGAAAAGCTACCTCAAACGTAACTTCAGGCGTGGGCCTACCTGAATCATATGCGAAATCTCTGGGCTCCTGTTTAATCAGCAGAGGAGGGGGGAAGCTTTGGCTGGCTGCACCACCCACCATGGTGTTGTGTTCATACACGGGGTCGTGGTACTCCTGCTTAAAGCCTTGAGGTGGGAAGGGGATGTTCGGCTCAGACAGCTGCCGTTGGTACATGGGACGTCCTTCCCTCGGCATTGCCGGCAGAGGAGGAAAGGAATTACAGGGTTCAGAGAGTTGGCGGCGAAATCTAGAAAATAAGAGAGCACGTTTCAAACAAAATGGTAACAAGGAATATTCATTCAAATATTGGCAGAACAGAAAGAGAAAGAAAAATACCATATGATTTCACTTATATGGGGAATCTAAAAAAATGGCACAAATGAGCTTATTTACCAAACAGAAACAGACTCACAGACACAGAAAACAAACTTATGGTTACCATTGGGGGCGGGAGTGGGAAGGGAGAAATTGGGAGTTCAGGCTTTGCAGATACGAACTACTATATATAAAATAGGTAAACAACAAGTTTCTACTGTACAGCACAGGGACTATATTCAATATCTTACAGTAACCTATAATGAAAAAGAATATGAAACAAAATATATGTCTGTATATGTATGACTGAAACATTATGCTGTACACCAGAAATCGACACATTGTAAACTGATTATACTTCAATTTTTAAAAAAGGGAAAAAGATAAAATAACATATTGGGACGATTTTTAACTGCTTAGTTAATGAACATGATACCAGCTGACTTGGACTGTAAATCTTTAACAAAGACTAGATTTCTCCTTCCTGGGTCAGTAGCACTGTGCTTTTTAATTATAATATGCCTTGTGTTCCCCTTCTAATTAGTTGCTTTCAGCACCATTTCAGTATATTTTTATAAAAAGTTAAAGATGTGCCTTGAGCAGGGCTAGGAGAGCAGTGTAGTATTTTCAAAAAATACACACCCTAACAGTTAAAATGGCCAATTCTCAATCAATTACATCATTTACCAAATTTCCATAGTAAGAGGATATCAAATAATTACATATAAGAAAAAACAAAAGAAAAAACAGATAGAATTTAATCTCAAACTGTATCCGCTCTCTTTTAATTCTGTTACCAAACTAATCAACAAATAAAAAAATCAACCAAATAAAAATCTACTCCTTGGTTTTCCTTCCCTTACCATGAGTTACTAAGAATGTAAGAAAGGAATGACTTTCTTCTCAAATGGGCAGGACTCTTAAATCTTCAACATTGTCTGAAATAACATTGTATTCTAGTGAGATATTAAACTGGAAACTGAAATCCAGGCTCGTTTGTAAAAGACCACTTCTTTATGGTCAAACAGCAGCACAGAACACACTGGCTTCTAACTGCTTCAAAGAAAATATCATGTTGATAAAAATAAGCATAAAATATTACAGCAGACCTCCAAAGATGGAAATACGATGTATGCATTCCGTAGATTTGGGACAGTCATGCTGTTAGGTCCCGAGGGACCTCTAAGGACTCGGCAGAAGGTCTGAGGGCGAGTCTTTATGCTCCTTCTTTCTTGGTTGTTCTGTGTACTGATTGGCTAATCACATAATCATTCAGTTCTGCATTTCTCGTCCTAATATCATTGACCCACCACAAAGATGTGGATTAATTAAAGATTTAAAAGTGCTCTAAAAATGCCCACGAGTGCTTAAAAATAACCTATCCGACATTTCTATGAGCAAATGGAAGCCTATTAACTCCCCTGCTCCCCTCCTAAAAGCATTCCTGAGACTTTAATTTGGAAAGTTAACAATTAATTTTGGCGATGTTAAATGAAAATAAGGTAAAAGCAAAACAAAAATAAAAACAAAACCAGCAGAGCAATTGCTTTCGCATTTCTAAGAACCCTCCGTCCCGTGAGTTAACTCCAGCCTTACTGGTTGCCACAGAAAGCACTGAAATTCCACCTACACCTGCAGAAAATAAACTTAGAAACTCGGATATTGCAAAACAGTTAGGCTGACTGGCACTGCATTCATTTCCCTTCTCTTGCTTATTTCATTAGCCGAAAAAAGAAACAGAAATTATCATTAAGAACTGTCAAGGAGTGAATCAGAAAATTGTAACTAGAAGTTAAAATAAGAAACTGGCTCCCTTGTGAAGCCTTAAAAGGAAGTTAATAATACTTCCACAAAAAGCTTTGTTTAAAAAAAAAAAAAAATCAAGCCACTTGTTTTTACGAGTCAACCTGATTCCAGCTGGTCCTTGCTGAGGACTTGTCTGTATCAAACACATGCGCCTCATTAGAAACCGCAAGTGTGTGGTGTCATTCTTCTGATCAACTGCAAAGAGAAAGTGACTCGGGAAGCTTCTGGAAGAGAGTTAATGTGTAAGGAGAGTGGGCTGATGAACTCCTGGATCAAGAAAAACAGCAGCCAAGTGGTGGGAAACGCTGAGAAAAACAGACAAGGCTTCTGCTCAGTGGGTTCGGGAAAAAGTGCCAAAGGGCTGGCCCGAGGAACAGGATGAAGCCGAGGAGAGGAAGCAGGGTCCAGCCCTGCTGGCCACCAAGCGGGCCCCGAGTGAGGTGGGGTGCCTGGGCTGGAGGGGGCTATTTGGGGAAAGGATCTGTTCCCAGAGCAAATGTGCCATTTATAACTGAGGGACTGTCATTTGTTGGCTGGAGCTCTCCAAGAAATCCTCCCCAGAAACATACGGCTTCAGAGATTTTCCTGGGATTGGCCAGCTGGTACTGGCCTCAAAACCCAGCAGGGGGCAGTGGGAAAAGACCCCGAGCTTCCCTCTCCGAATTCCGGGCCGGCTGTTCTCAGTCTCAAATATTTGACTTCAAGTCGAGAAACTAAAATGGATTTGGCTAAAGCATTTCAAGTTAGGTCACCTCAAAACAGCCAGCCTGTTTGTGCAGCAGTCACCTTGTGTAAGAAAGAACTGTCTTGCACCAAGCGCCCGTGATCCCATCTAGAATGCCGGCAGCCAAGCGGAGGGTGAGGGCCTTGGGCACCGAGACCTCTGGGAAGTCACCAGAGGCGGACAAAACAAAACGTGCTTTTCTTGTTCATCCTCTTTTTCCTTGTCATCCCGCACAATGTGCATCTGTCTCGTGGCCCACCCAGCAATAAGATTTCTTTCATCTGTATTTACAAAACTGTTTACACAGATGCACATACCATGACACTCTGACGGAGTCTCAAGGCCAAGGGGCAAGAAAGGAAAGATCACAGTTAGCATTTCGGAACCAAAGCCCAAGAGGACTTAGTGATGGAAAGCAAGGTAGGAAAGACGTTACTTAGTTTTACACTGGAAAAGAATGCTTTTATCTTAGCCCTTCATACCAAAAGAGTTACTGAATTTGAGATGGAGTCCCATTAAAGAACCTATAAATAGCAGATCTGAGTATTCCCTTATTTTCAGAAAGTTGCCAGTGGCACATCTTCTGGTTTCCTCTGCTGATGTGGAGGATTCCTCCAGCTGAGTTATTTTTATCATGGTGTGTCAGAGCCCATTTGCACTGGCTTATTGTTAAATTTTCAGGAATTTCGTGAGCCAGCTATTAAACACAGCCATTGTTAAGAATTCAATGATGTAAATTTATAATTTAAAAAAATTGTATTGAAAACAAAGGCAAAAAACCCCCTCAAAACTCATCACTTTCTAATTATTTTACAACATTTTACTACTAATTATATTAATTATTCTCTTGAGGTTCTATCTTTTGTATCTGTTTGGTAGAATATGCTTTAATGGCATGTTACTGTATCTTTTTTTCCAACTCTACATTCAGAGTTGTTACACTGACAGCTTGGAGTCAGCCATGGGGACAATACCTACATCACAGACTCATCAAATGCTCCACATCTGGTCTTTCGATTTTTCTCATAAAGCCTGTTGCTAACCATTGACCAGCACACCCCTGGCTCTACATAAGTACAAAGTAGAAGGGGAAGAAAGGATGCTGCATGTAACTGACCCATGTTTTAAGCTGTATTACTAAGGTCTCTAAAGGTCCTCCGATATTTTATTTAAATATGAATTTATTCGTCTCTAGGAGTCGAGAATTACATGCCACAGCATTCTCTCTAGCTCTGTATTCTGTCTTGCTTTGTTCCTTTCTAAGTAATACTAATTCAATCTCTATCTCTTTAACTTTATATTCCCAGTGTCCAGGGTCATGCATCTTCTGACATAAAATATTCATCACTTGGAAAGGAGGGGAAATAGTTTCATCAAATATATCCTATTCTGCAAAACTGTGTACAGCTAAACCATTCAGTCGAAGGTAAAGAACCTAATTCCAAAAGCCACCTACTAAAATTAGTCTCCTAACTTTATAGAACAAGTACACACATATGCTCATAAAAATGGGATGATCTGATTTAAAGTTTAAGTGAAGCAATTTAATTCAAGCAAAGCGAAAGGAAAATGTTCAAATGTCAGTATATGGATTAATTTTCCATTTTAGCAACCAATTTAAATGTTTATAAAGGGATGTTTATAAATGACCTTCTCCACAAATTATGTCTAGCTAGAGACAGAGCAAGCTCTTTCTAAAAATATTTTGCACAGATGTGCAAAATTAATATGCTCACCTTAAATTTACTATAGGTCTTAGGAACTGGTAATAGGAATTTCTTCCAAGAATGCTAAAAATAGTTTTTTGGTTTTTTTAAAGTGGTATTTGTAGTTCACCTGTGGTCCATGGGGTAGCTGCTGTCTTGAATGGGTTGCGATGGAGGGAGGTGAGCTGGGAAGGCGCGGTCAGGTTTCGAAGTGTGAGTTGCGTTTGGAGATGCATGATGCAGTGGGGACACAGGAGTGCTGGATGGTGTCGGGGGGTTGGAGGGCCTCATTCCCACTTGTGGCTTCTGATCATAGGCACTACCCAAGGAACAGAAGAAAAGAGAACATTTGTTTCTTTGGAGCAATCAAAACACTTTTTTTCCCAGCCCAAGGCAAGAAGAAATATTTTAAGCTTAAGTCACAAGGAAGTGACAATTGTATGTTTTTTGGTTTTTGCAATTCTAGAACATGTCATCTTTGAAAGTGCCACACACCTTGGCCGAAAATAGAATAATTAATGTATGACTGGATAACAACATAAACATAAAAAATATATATTTTAATATACATGGAAACAACTTAGGGAAAAGGAAAATCCCTGGCCTTGGAAGCCATGGCATTATTTCCTTCTATTCTTGATATGTCTCCTTAAGCATGTTTCACAGATCTTTTCTAAATCATTAAATAATTCTGATACCATAATCCTTCTATCTTACATAAGATTTTAGAATAGGAACTGACATAAGTTTAACAAGATGCTGATCATACCTGGCTTGCCTTTTTCAGTGGCAGAATTCTAAGAAGACAGTGCTTTTGCCTTGTTTTCATGCTTTATGCACCATAAATGATGCCTAGCATCAACTTCCTCACATGGGATGATAAAGATTTATGAGGCAAATTAAAATGTCTCTGACATAGTTGAACTTTCTTGGAGCATAAGATTAGGTACAAAATAGTGTTCTTAAGACTCAAACCCTATTAACACAGTCTAACTTCTAAAGACAATTACAAAAGAATAAAATGAGTAAGCTTGTTTTTATACACAGTATGAATTTAAATTTTCTTAAACACACGTCTCCAGAATGTGATTTAACTAATTTTTGCAGTCTAAAAAATACTTTATTAAAAACAAATTTTACTTAAGTTTCTGAACAGAAAAAGATATTTCTAGATTAAAATACTGTATTTCCTTGTAAAATAAAAAGCATTCATGAATATATACTTTTTCTTTAAAAAAAGAAACTCTTAAAAAAATTGACTTACATAATAATTTATCCTATTACTCCATCTATACAACAAAATTACATCCAAGTGCAAAAATACTTTTCAGAAGTGAAGGAGCACGTACATGCTGCCTAAGTCTACTCTTGCTTTAAAGCAAATAATACTCATATTATGTTTGGTTCTATCTATTTCTTTTACCAACATTTCTGAATGAGAACTCACTTTCTATAAAATGATTCACCTGTCTCATTCCCATGTAAAAAAAAAAATGATACATCTTCTGCCTTAGGATGTTACTTTTTCCCTTTATTAAATGCTGTATTGACTTACAGTATTTGTATAGAAATGGAAATAATAGAATTTAATCTATGTATCACTGTGGGAATTATTGGTCCCCTAGAAAAATCTCAAAATATTCAGGCAATTATTCTTCTACCATTAGCTTATGGAAGTCAGATAGGTCTTTCTTTATATGTCTACAAAGCAGGAGTTATTTCAGAGTCACACTACTGATCAAGGATGAGGACAGTGACAGTTCTCTACCTATTTGGTTCATTAATTTAAAATTCTTCAATATGTTAAGTAATTACTCTGTGCAGAAATAGTCCTCTTAAGGAGAAAATGCCAAAATTAAAAATCCTATAAAGTAAAACTCGGATCGAACAATACTGTTTTATCTGAACTCAGTATGCTTTAATAGTTCGCTTCTACATGAAATCTTCTTTGTAAAAGCTTTGCCGTTTCAACTGAACTGGCTCATCATTTCAGGCTCTGGTGAGCCTCCTAGGAAAGCAGACAGAAAAGACAAGTTTGCAAGAACAAATAGCAATAGACTACCCAGGCATTGGTCAGCTGCTGGGAGATTGCACAGATTGGAATTTCCTGAATCTTGAATATCTGGGGTAAATGAGAAAATAGAAAGACCCCTTGGATCATAATATGAGCCTAAATCAACATAATTTATAAGACTGCAAATATCTGTAATCATTTTTATAAGTTTCCAAACTAACTCCTTTTAAGAACTAAGTTTCTATGATAATTGAGAGTAATAATAAACAATACACAAAGCCAATGTTTTCCTCATGCAATTAGAGGCCAGTATAAAAAGCAGCAGAATGCAATTTACTGTGAAGGGTTTTTAATGAACATATATGTTATCAAATTTTCTAACAAATGAACAATGTACTTCTACTGCTCCACCCTGTATTATCATCAGAAGACACAACTGGCTTTTTAACAATCATAGCCACTGCGAAGGCTTATAAAACTCCACCTTTGCTGCAACTGTCCACAAGCACATCTTACAGATCATCTGCAAAGCCTGTCAGATAACTAATGCAATGCTTCAACCTGCCAACTGTTTCATTTTTTTCCTACAAACTCTATCTAAAGTGCATAATGTGTTCTTTCTATTGAGGACTTTCAGTAGCTGCTCACGCCAAGGAAGACCCCCTTTTCAATCCCTGGATGCGGCACTGCAGGAGAAAAGCAACTAACGATTTGGATGAAAATTATTACTCTAAAATGATTCTAAAAAGTATGTGGTCGAATGGGAAAATGTCCTTCAGAGTTCTACTAAACACAGTACCTGATTAGCTTGTTATATGCTGAAGATGTGACACATGAAAATATGACTTGAGATTTTTGTATCATTCTGGACCTTGTTTCCCTAAGAACCACCGAGCTCCCTGCGTCCACCTGACTGCTTTACCTGACGTTGTACAGGCACTTTTCTCCATAGCTGAATTTAAAGGGCTGTTCTTGACTGCAGGCAGAGCCGAGTTCCGAACATGGACTGTGGGGTTCCTTCTTGATTTTCAGTGGGAGGCCATGAAAAGCCACTAGGAAACAAAATAAAAATACCCACAGAAGTGAAATGTAGTTAGGAGTTAAGTATAATCATCTCCTCTCCTCCTCTTGGTTAAAAAGTCACTACCGTTTCATATTAACTTACATGCATAAGAACAATCATATTTGATGAATTTCATGCCAGAAAAGATTCTGGAGAATCTCCATACACTCGTTTTTTTTTTTTTTTTGCTTTTATTGCATAATAAAATGCGTGCTTGAACTCTCTCTCATCACTTAAGGTAAAATGAATTACTTGTAATTGGCTTAGCTGATATTAATAACACTAGAAGCTCAGTTTTCAGAAAGTAAGTTTTGAAAACATTTCAGAGAGATTTCCAATGACTAAAGCAGAAAAAGTACAACTCATTATCCAGGAATTAACTAAAGATGGGAACATTATGTATTCTTGAAAGGAAAATATCTCAAATGCATCCATAGTATTGGTTTAATGGAATGGCAACTGGACTATGAAAAAGAAAACACAAGTGCAGTTCTAAGGGTAACAAACAATACACTGGAGAAAAAACTCAACATCTTTGAGGCCAATGCTCATGTATAAAAATACAGAAAAAAGTACCTGCCTAACTGCTTACCAGAAGTGGGAAGATAACTTGGGAGAACTATGTTACAGTTATTTGTCATATACAATCCACCACAAAACAATCATTCTTCATCAAATGATGTTTTCTCCCTTTTCATAACTTAGTCATATGTCATTAATGTTTAATATAATATAGACTATACCATAAAATAGAAAGAAATATGTATGTTTGGGTGGAATCATAGCTTTCAAACCAATAAATAAATAAGAATATATATTTTTGTTCTTCTATATGAAGCTGAAAAACTACATATTAGAAATCCTATCACCATGACTGAAGTATTAGTATACATGGAAAATTAATGAAAAAATAAAGGAAAATAGACATGATGATGAATTTTATTTTCATACAATATGCACAATTATGAAAAATCAAGGATAAACACTAGAAGGACACACTTTGGGTATTTATTCTAACTCCTGTCAAACTTGGAATTAAAACACAAAATATTAAGTGTGTACTCTATTAAGGAAGATACAAGAGAAACTGTGGTCTGTGATGCCATCCAGTCCTGATTATGACACTGTGGCACTATAAACTTGTGCTAGCTTGAATGTTATACATAATTTTAATATAAGGAATTGTTATCAATAATGATCAAGCTCCAGGAAAATAAATGCTCTTTGTTTCTACATGCACAGAATTCTGACAGAAGTGTTCAGTGGTACCCAAGAGCCACTTGAAACATTGTAGAAAACAAATTTGCCAGAGAAACAAAAAAATTTCACCAAAATTAGTTATCTGAGGAAAACTTAATAAATAATAATGCAATTATTTCACTGAGCGGTCTATTTCAAAGTATTTTTTAAAAACTTAATGTATGTTTTAATCTGCCTATTCAAAATAGAGAGCAGAGGAATAGAAACAAAGGAGAAATTACATGTGTCTTCATGGGCAAAGGGCACATATGTTCATTAACCTTAACAAGTTAGAAAGTTATAATTTATTAACCATCAAGCTAGAAGAGGCTTAGGAAACTCAAGAATCAATTACGACATGAAGACTTGTTTGGATTCTGACTTGAACAAAACTACTAAAAAAGACAGCTTTGCAATAAATAAGGCATTTGAATGTGGACTAGGTATTAGATATTTAAGACATCATTGTTAATTTTGTTGGATGTGATAATGAAGTGGCAGTTGTACTAAAAAAGGATTTGAAGTTAAAGATTCCTAAAATATTTACAGATAAAATAATTAAGTTCTCTGGAATTTTCTTGACAATACTCTAGAAAAACATGTATGGGGGAAGAATCAAATTAGAAAAATGTTGGTAAATGTTAAAAGCTGACTGGTGGGTAGGCGGGAGTTCACTATGTTAGTCTCTTCACTTTTACCTAAGTGTGAAATTTGCATGATGAAACATTTTTAAAATGTGAAAAAAAAGTCACAAAGAATTTAAAGTAGTATTCTATAAGAAATTCCCTCCCTCTGTGTGTATGCGTATGTGTAGGTGCTACTTAGAATGACAAATATCGTATGATGCAATCTTGTAATATACTAACCACTCATTTGTTGCTTTCTTAACAAATAGTTTTCAACTATTTATTACTCATTTGAACATATGCAACAAAATGTATATACCCAAGTTCAGGAATTTAGATTAACTATTGGGTTTTGCATTTTCCTAAGAAAAAGCAATAGCAACATAAAAGGAACTCAGTTTGTAATTCAAATAAGTTAACAAATCATTATACCTGAGAAATCAAATCTAATTTATATAAATAAAAATTGATAAGACCTCAAAAGGTAATGAAGGGTAATGTGATGCAAAGTTTATCATATTAATCAAAATATCAGACATATCAGAGGCTACTACATTCAACATTCCTGTATTTTAAAAGCCTTTGGGACCAGGAAGTAGGAAAAGATTACTGAACGGGATGCAAAAAGTACTAACCGTAAAAGAAAATAATCTACAAATTAGGCTTCATTGAAATTAAGAACTTCTCTTCATGAAGATACCATTTAAAGAATGCAAAGTAAACTACAGGCACCAAAAAGACATTTGCCATAGAAAGATATGACCAAAAAAATCATATTCAATATAATAAGAAGTGCTACAAATTAATAAGACAAAATAAAAGACCCAATTAAAAATGGGCAAAAGACTTGAACAGGCAGTTCTTAAAAGAAGATATCCAGATGGCAAAACAAACAAATGAACAAGAGAAGCACATACAAAAAGGTACCCAACATCTTTGCTTATCAGGAAACTGCAAATAAAACCACATGAAGGTATCACTGCACACCCACTAGAATGGCTCAACTTGCATGAGCAAGATTTGAAGAAGACCTAAGACAAGACCTTTGACATATTCTGCCGAGAGTACGAACTGATAAAAAATACTCTGGAAAACTTTTTGGCAGTATCTTCTAAGGCTGAATATAAAAATCCCCTATGATCCAGTAACTATACTCTTAGGCAGATATCTAGGAGAAAGGACTGAATACGTTTGCCAGCGGACATGTAGAAGAATGTTCATAGCGGCTTTACTCATCATACCAAAACCTGGAAAAATTGCAGTGTTCACTAGCAGAAAAATGGATAATTTGTGCTTCCTTTATACAATGGAATACTCTACAGGAATAACAAGGAACAAATTGATGATACATGCAGACACACAGAGAGTCTCACAGATGTTGAGCAGAAAAAAAACACAACAGAGTATACAATATACGAATCTCAAGAACAGACCCAACTGACTGATAGTGAAATAGTCTCTTGCTGATAGACAGGAGCAGTCATGACCGACCAAGGGTACTTGTAACCTTCTACAGTGCTGTCAGTATTCCACATCTTGCTCTGCGTGATGGTTATACGAATACATACACATATAAAATTCATCAAGCTATAAACTTTAAGAGTTTTGCATTACAGTGAACGTATATCTCCATAAGAAGGTTTAAAAATATGAGGAACAACAGGCAACGCTCTACTAATTAAGATAGTTGAACAGGTCTGGCCTCCTGTTGCTGCAGACACATCTGAGCATGTGCTTCAACTTCACGGGATAACTAATTCCGGGCGGGCCGGGGGAGGAATGCCAAGTCTGGGACACCATCAGGAAGGGCAGCTTGCGTGACAGTAAGCCTCCTATCAAGACGTGCACTAGTATCAACCTTAGACGCAGAAGGCACAAGCCATCCCTGTGGGAACACCACCTGGAATGCCAGTGCTTTCAGACTGGCCCTGTGAGCTTCCTGAAGGGGCTTTAGAAGAAAGATCTTAAGCTCCCAGAGTGTTCTCAGACACAAACTGATCCCTAAAAAAGGGATCCCCAAATTTGGCCAATCATCCAATTACCTGGGAAATTTTGAAACAAAACAGGAATTCCCATATTCCCTATTCCCACTATAGGGTGAATTGTTTCCCCCACGAATTTTATTATGCAGTCCTAGCCCCAGGACCTCCAAATGTGACTTATCTGCAAAATTAGTTAAGATGAGGTTGTTAAGGTGGGATCTAATCTAGTATTACTGGTGTCCTTGTAAAAGGGCAATTAGGACAGAGACACTGGCACAGGGAGAACACCATGTGAAGACGAAGGTGGAGATCAGGGTGATGCTTCTCTAAGCCAAGGAACACCAAAGGTGGCCAGCAAACCACCAGAACTGGGGAAGAGGAACAGATTCTCATAGCCCTCAGAACTCTGCCAACACTTTCGTCTCTGACTTCTAGCCTCTAGCTCTTCTAGCCAACTGACAGACAATCCATTTCCATTTTTTTAAGCCCCCTAGTTTGTGGTACTTTCTTATGACAGTCCTAGCAAACTAGCAGAACACTCCCAGAAACTCTGATTTACTAGGGCTGGGATATAGATCAGGATTCTGTATTAAATTTTCTAGGTGATGCTCATCAAGCGAAGTTCAAATCCATTAGGATGCTTGGCAACACCTGGACCCAGTGTGCGACACACTGAAATAGTCCAGTACTGGAAAAGACTTCAAAAAACAATCAAACAACATCTTCCTTTTTGTGAGATGCCAACACTCAAGGATTCTCACAGGTCCTCCAAGAAGTTCAGGGCTCCCTTTTCCCTCCATAATACTTTCAACATGTGTGGGCCTCTTAATCACCGTGGGTCTGGGGAAACAAGGCTTTTTTTTTCTAATCATAAGCCAAATGCTAAGTTTCTTTCTTTCTTTTTTTTTTTAATTGCTGTGCTGAGGAAGAAACAAGAAGTCAACCTATGATCTTCGACATTCTGCACAAGAATCGCGTGCAACTTTATCTTCCTCATTTTCTCTTTTCTGCTTCCTGGAGATTTTAGATGACAAAAAATGACTTCTCTTATGTATTCTTAAGTCAGGGGAGTAGAGAGACTCCCACCAGAGAGGGCTGAGCTGAGCGGGGGATTTCATCACAGGGATGAGAGGCTGAGCGGCTGAGCGTCTGGAAGCAGGGCAGTTTTCCAGCTCACTGGCACAGGCACAAGCGAAAGCAGCACATTCATTTTGTGCAATTTGCTTTACCTTCCCACATGGAGTTGGTGCATGTAAAAGGCTGTTAAGTACTAAATTATTCCTTATCAAATCACCATCATCTGGAGTCATGATCAACACTAATTAAATTACTTTCGCTGAACACGGCTCCAGCCTGCTGCTGAGGCTGCTAGGTGCATTCACTCTGCTTACTGCGCGGTCCTGCCTGGGTCGGAGCGGAGAGCTACAGGCGTCGGCAGCGTTTGTAGTTTTAATGACGGCGAATCTTTCCTTCTTCAAGTGCATCCCAACAAGCGACTTAACTCCTTCATTTCATTTACGAAAAAGGGATGGTTCCAAATGCTATGACATGATGTCCTTATCCCTGGCTTCAGACAGTTCAGATCATTTATCTCTGAAATCTGCCGTCTTCCTCAAACACGTTTCCATGCAAACTTTTATGACCCGCAACTCCTCCGGACAATCAAATCTTTGGGAGGAGAAACCGAAAGAACTCTCAAGAGATGCAGCTTGCATTTTTTCTTTGATGGAGGCTTGACCTTTAAAACCACATCTTAAGGCTGACTTACAATGACTGAGTTGCTCTAATGGTTAAACTGAAGGACGCCAAAATACCAGGACTTTAAAAAATGCTCTTCCAAAATAAACTTAATCACTTCTTAATTCAAAAAGTTTACTTGGGGTTATGGCAGTCCTTGTGAAGTATTTATTAGGTTAGTGATTGCTTTCATTTTAGAACTTTGAGCTGTCAGGCATCATCTTGCTGCCATTTTCCCCTCCCTACATTTTAGGACAGAGGCACAGTCTTGTCATCATTCTCCTGGAGCAGAGAAATGCCCCTGGTTTTACAGACACAACAATGCTGGTATATGACCATGTCTTTGGTTCAGGGTAGACAAATAATAAAGCATATATGAACACCTCCAATATAGATGGAGATCATGAATCTAGAAATTTGCTCATAGGGGGATAATTTCCTAAACAATCAGGACCCTGCAGTAATTTCTGGTACCACCAAATTGCAAATAGACCGTGCTTGTTAGAACTGAATGGTTCAGGTCAGTCCAGAGAATAAACAATAAAATCTATGAACTGAGTTTTTGTTTATATTTCTAGAGTGAAAATTTCTTGCTAAGAAAGATAATATGCTTAACTGTAGGCGTCAACACACTGAACTGTGGGTGAGTTTGGATAGTGATAGAAAACTCTATGACAGTTTTTTTTTTTAAATCCTCAAATTTACATAGTATTATAAAGTTTTCAAAGAATATTCATCAACTCTTGATTCTCATCATTCAAGACAAGAAGGACATTAGCATTCCCATTTTTCAAAAAAAAAAAAAAGAATTTTAAGGCATAAAGAAGCTAAGCTTCATATCTTACAAGATCTAAGGACTAACTCAGCAGGCTAGGGACTAGAGCCCTGGGCTTTTGGCTTTATCCATTCATTCATTCATTCATTTACTACGGCCCAGACACTGTGCCAGGTGCTGAGGGGGAGGGAATACAGAACTATAGAATGAAGCTGACCAAAAAGACATACTCCGGCCATCAAAAGCTCATAGAAGTCCAACTGGAGCTTTATTTAGGGTTTTATTTTTTTTAAGAAAAATTCTCTCTAATAAAGACATTAGCCAGGCTTCTTGAAGTTTAATTCATGTGTATGCAACATATTTCTGTATATATGACCTTAATAATATATTCTTGGCACTTCTATCTAAATGAAAACACTTCTCAGAGTATTCATGCTTGCTTTTTTAGGCATTCTGCCCTTTTTCAATTTATGGCTATGACCAAAGGCACTTAAAAATTCACACCACTCATATTCCACTGAAGGAAAAATGCTGCTATTCCAGCATCGAAAGCTTCCCCTCAACTCTGATAACCAAAATGTCACAAGTGATGGGTCCTCTTCTCTATGTGGACAGTGAATGTAAGTACAGCAATAAGTTGTCTTGGCCCTGACCTTTCCCTCGGCTTCCCTCCCTACTCTTATCATAAGAGTGAAATAGAGTAGCAATTTCTGTGAGCAGAAGACAATTACCCTGAGAAGAGAAACACATCCCATTTTTAACTACTTCTTATCTAAACAGAAGTATGTCTTTGAATCACATCGGTAGTTCCTGCATCAAGACTAGCTGGGAATATAGAGCCTTGATGAAAGTCTCCTGATTTTGATGGTGAGATTTCTGGTCTGCTCAAAAACTCTGTTTTAGAATCGTCTGCTGTATGATGTTCTAAAACCGGGGTTGGCAAATTGCAGCCCGTGGGCCAAATCCAGCTGTTTTGGCACAGAAAGCTTTATTGGAACCCTGTCCCACCCATTCATTTAGGTATAGACTTGGACTGCTTTGAGTTACCGCGGGTATACGTGACAGAAACCCTATGACCCACAAGGCCTAAAATATTTACTGTCTGGCCTTTTGCAGAAAAAAAGCTGGCTGATCCCCATTTGAGATCACAGTCTACAATGAAAAAGCAAAAAGGAAATATAAAAGTGGATGGTTCATTTGCCATGGGGGAGGAGGGTGGGAAGGGACAGACTGGGAGATAGAAATGTATAGATACTGACAGGCATATGCAGAACAGATAAACAAAACTATGCTGTATAGCACAGGGAAATATATACAAGATCTTGTGGTAGCGCACAGCGAAAAAGAATGCAACAGTGAATATATGTATGTTCATGTATGACTGAAAAATTGTGCTCTACACTGGAAATTGATACAACATTGTAAACTGACTATAACTCAAAAAAAAAAAAAATAAAGAGAAAAAAAGTGGATGGATGGCACAGTGACACCTGCTAGTGATAGGTTATAGCTAAATTAGTTTTTAAGGAACATTTAATTTTGCTTTGTTAACCCTGCATGTTTACTCTGACTCTCAAAATCAAGTGTGCAGCCTTGTGCGGCCAGTTTATGGGAATAAACACAAACAAGATGACATGATATCGAGGCTCTAAAACACTACAAATTTCTGTGCTCTGAGGAATTTCAAGGTCTTTCCTTAGGCCAGGGGTTTGTATAATGTGGAGAATTTTTTATACTTGTCTAGAAAATATAAAATGAGAAATCATTCTGTGGACACTAAAGTGCTTGTAAAATTTTTTCACTTGGCTGTAGCAGCAAATTAAAAAAAAAGTTTCTAAAAGGGGAAAAAATAAATGGCATACATAAATTAGATTACTGAAGACCAGATACAAGTATGGCATGAAAAATGCATGTAGCCTTTTATACAGATATATGTAGTTGGAAATACACTCCCGAGATGAAAAACATTCACTTTCAGTTAATATCACTTCAATTTCAGGTGATAAATGGGTGGGAATGACCTCAATTAGTACCCGGTTAACGGCCAGAAGCAAAGGGGAAGGCTTGTGTACAAATAAAGACAATGGTGTCACATGCTCCGTAAATCCATCTTCCAAGACAGACAGAAAAGCAGCAGGCACTTCGGCTGCATCTGAGCCTCTCAAAGATTCTTTTCCAGTACATTTACCTCTTCCAAGCCCTCCCCACCCCCACGGTGTACACAGACCACTCACACATACACACACCGACATCCATTACTAAAGGGCCTAATCTCAGCTATCAGCAGAGTGCCTTTATGGGGCCATTAAACCATTTCTCTTGTTTACAGTGCCTGAAGAAAGATGTGAATTATGTCTGTGACAAAACAAGCGATAACATTTCTAAACTGCTATCAAAATGCAAACTGAAACACATTTAAGGACAGAGGCCCTGATTCCAGTTTTCATGATTTTCCATTATTTGCAGCATCTGTAAACACATTCACCTATCGTATTTCCAAGGCAAAAATTTAGACCATAGCACAGCAAGCTGATATGTATTTTTCCTTATATAATATTCTTGAAGTAGAATTTTTTTATTAAAAAAAAAAAGATAATACAATGTTTTTAAAGGAATAGTACCAGTGGGGATGGATCCAATACCTCGCTAGCCCTTTGATGTTATTTGGACAACACACAGGACCACTCAGGAGTCATCACAGACGTACAGTAAGGAAGATTCACCCCTCGCTGTCAATCTCAGAATTTTCGAATTTAAGACATTAAAGAAATGATCAAGTCTTAGGGCTTGAGCTGGTGTTAGTACTCAGAAACTTTTGTACTAAAGGAATCATTCATGGATGCCCTTCTGGGTAAAAAGATAAAAAAGAGAAGCTGCTTTAATTAGAGGAAGGCAAAGAGTCACCAAAATCTGCCCATACGTGGCTCCTGAAGTACATACTCGGCACCTGCAGGGAACTGCCTGGGCAGTTTGGAAACTGGAACTGAGTCTCAGAGAGACCATGCATTTCTCAGAAGGGAATATCAAACTTTGTTCCTAATACCAAACTCCCATCAGTAACAGGGACTCCACACTCTGTCACAGGCATCCCTGCATGGTCCTGCCAGGGGATATATCAATCTGAACAAAGGAGGGGACATAGTTTGAAAAAGTCCCAGAGGTCATCCTGCACCTCCCAGACTAACCAGAATCGGATGTCTACAGACTTAGAAACCAACGCTCAGGACAGAGCTGAAATCAGAAGCCAGGAATCCTCCCAGTCTACAGAGGAACGTTTTCTGATGATGTTCCTCAGCCTCACAAGACAGTTATTTCTTATAAGTACACTTAGTAATTCAACTCTCTCTACAATGCAAAGCACCATTATGCCGTCTTATCAGACAGAGCAGAAGGGACAAGTATTCTGGATTTGGGCCCTTCCTCTCTTCACAAAACACCAAGATGCAGCCAAGTCTCGTTCATCTGAAGGGCGGTTATCCACCAGTTCTGAGGATCCAAAACCACACGTCGCCAGCATTTCTGTTTGCTTCACATAGTGGTTTCAGATCATTTCACTTAGCTGTGATCACTTAAAACTCAGCTTATAAATCTTTTTCTGGTTTAAAAATCCAAACTTCTGGCTTCTCTAGAAAAAGCACAGTATCCAGCAACACTGAATCCGCTTTCCAGCCTGAAAAGCAGGGCAATGGTTGGCTGAGCTCAATATCAGCTTCCCCCTTGGCCAGGACCCGTGTTTTCCTATTTGCCCCAGTCCCCACCATCACGACCGCGCCACACCCCATCACCTCTGGCACTGAATTCACAGCCCTCATTTCTATGCTTGCCATGAGTGTTTTCTATACCTGATCTACACATAGCTAAGAAATCATTCATAAGTTTCCACATGTGGACATGCGTATGCACAGACACACACACACACACACACACACACACCCCACCTCTAACAGGCAAAAATAAATATTAAAACAACTCACATTATGCTGTGGCTTACATACTCAAGTACTTATTTGCAGGCAATAAGAGACAGTGGCAAGGCTGGCAGATACTTACATCTGCCTGGTTTCAAATCCTGCCACTGCCACTTACCAGTCATAAGACTGGGCAAGCCTCTCTGTGCTTCAGTTTCCTCTTCTCCAAAATGGGCATAACAGCACCTGCCTCACGGAGTTGCTGCTGGGATTAAATGGGACACTGTACACGTAAAGTGCATAGTAAGTACTCAGTAACGTTGGCTACTGGTGTTATTATTCACACCCAGAATACACAGGGGTTACAGCTAGAAGAGGGCTCAGAGATCACCCAGAAACATACTAACAGTGGCTGGCATAAAGATGAAGCCTGGCTTTGCTACTTACTAGATAAGGACTTCTGGTCAACTAGGTGACAGCTACAGGATTTGGCTTCTCCCTACGTAATATAGGGCTTCTCACAGATCTTCCTCATGGGGTTTGTGTGAGAACTAAATGAGGTAACACACACGAGAATGTAGAATTATACCTGACACATGGTAAGCACTCAGGAAATGTTAGTTATTACCATGATTGGTCCAACCACTTCCTTTCACAGAAGACAAACTAAAACTCAAAGAAGTAAGCTGACTAATGACAGGAGCAAAACTTCAGCCATCAGACTGTTACTGCATTTCTTTCTCTATTTCACCTTGTCTCCAATTTCACTTTATGTCAGACAACTACTAAGACCAAAAAATGTACATACTGAGAAGAATCTGTAAGGAAGGTACCCTGACAGAAGGAAAAAGTAAACAGGGTGGCCCGGTAGAATGAGCACTGGATGAGGAGTCAAGTAATCTGCACCCAGTTCCCTACTCCATCTCTAACTAGCTGTGTGACCCCAGGCAAACCGTGCAACCTCTCTGGGCTTCTGTTCCTAATCTACCAAATGAAAGCATCAGACTAAGCAATCTTGCCTTGTAGTTCTAAAACGTAACTCTGGGTATAAGTACCTGCCTACTGATCTCAAAGGAAAATGTAAAGACATCACACAGAATTCGGAGGGTCTAACATTCTGAGGCCACACAGATCTAAGCATCTCAATAATTACTGAGGCCATTACTGCATTTTAGCAAGCGGTGGTCACTGGAAGTCATAATGAGCCTTAATCACCATGAAAAAGCAAAACTGGGTATAATCTACTATATTCAAGAAGGGAGGGTACATAATGCACATTAGAAAGGCGTACATACAGTTAACATTTTAAAACACTTGACGCTTTAAAAGGCGCTTCATGGACCACCTACTCCCCAGTTGACGTCGGAAAGTAATGTTATTATACTGATACAACACAAAGCAGAGTCAAAAGACAAAAAGTTGTATTCCTAATTTAAAAGCATCACAAGCACCATTAACTGAAAAATAAAGAGACCACGTACAAACTGTGTGGATTCATTCCTCTAAATCTTAAAGCCTAACCCCACTATCACAGTAGTTCAGCAGGAGTGGTGCTAAATGATCCCCGTCTTCAGTCTAATTGCCAGGAGAAGTGCCCTGGGAGGAAACTGGTCCTTCCATCTGGAAAAGGGGAAGAACAGGCAGAGGAAGGGCTAATGTATGAACAATCCAAATCTAATCAGTTTTGCATTTTGCATTGGCTCCAAGTCAGATCTTCCCACCCCTACTGGTCCAGTAGATGGAGAGCAGCATGACGCTATTTTTTTGGAAACAAATTCTGCACAGGGAGCCCAAACACAGAGCATTTCATATCCAACTGGCAGGCATAAAAGCTGAACAAGCTGCAGCGATCTGAGAAACAGATCTAATCAATTGAAACGAAGTTCGGAATCAGGACACCCACCCAAACCGGCACCCCTCCAAAACCGCCACCCCTCCAAAACCGCCCTACCTCAGAAATTACCTAATTGTGACCTTTATAAATACGGAAAACACCTCTCCTGCAGAAATTGTTCTACTGTGCTTTCACGTGGACCTTTTGAAGCCCTATAAAATTACAAGAATAAGTATTATTTCTCTGTAATTTCTTTCAAATAATGGACAAAGCTCTTTTGGAAACAACTGACCAGTATCTATTATTATTCCCAGCTGAGCTGGAAGATCTCAACACTACCTGGTGCGTTTCAGTCTAGCATGAACAGGTTCCAAGGAATACTAGGACAGATGGGCCCCGGAGAATTCCCAGACACCAAGGGGGCTCTGTCCTCACTACTGTGTGACCATGAAGACAGGTCCTCCCCACAGGAAGGACATGTACAAGTGGCCCTCTCTCCTGCACCCCGCCTCCTCCGGCTCTCCAGGACAAACCCCAGAGGGCCACCCTCGGCAGACTGTCTGCACAGATCTCTAACAAACAGTTCAGAAAAAAGTGGTAAACATATTCTTTGAAATCTACTGATAAAAAAGAAAGCAAGCAGATAACAGACAATAGAGAAGAATCAAGACAGATGGCAGCATCTGTGGACATTTTACTTAGAAGTAGTAAATGAGAAATGCAATCTTTAATTTTCCTTTTTATTAAATCTCAAACACAGATGCTCTAACCTAAAATTTTACATTGTAAACTGACTATACTTCAATTTAAAAGAATAAAAATAAGTAAAATAAAACCAATAAAAATTTGCATTAATTACTCTATAGACCATAGTAACATAAAAAAACAAGATTAAGATAATAGTTCATTGCCAGAGAAGACTGCCAATTACTAATACGCCTGTCATCACTTTGGAATAATAATTACTAAAAAGACCAGCAGTTTCCTATGATCAGTAAGTTTTATCATTTGACTACCAAGCAGTCAAATAAGTAAGCTTTCATGAAATAAAGTATAACAATTTTCTCCAGTCTTATTTTGAAAGCAATGAATTAAGTAATTAGTGATGCAAATACTTGCTTCAGTGAATTTATTACTGTGGTCTTCAGAGCTAGTATAATTCTTAATTTAGAATTCATCTCACATTTATCAGCATGATCTGGAAGAGCCCAGAGGTAAGAGAACCGGTACACGGCCTACAAGTGAATACCGGCCCCAAGACAGCTGAAATTTCAAACCCGTCTGTCACGCTCACAAGTCTAACGAAATTCTGTGACAGTTCCTCTTCTTCAGAGGTGTGTGCTTTACTTGTTTTGATATTCACCTCCCGAAAAGAGCCTTTCACTTTTGATTGGATGGGCCTGAATTGCTTGAAAGATTCTATTCTCTTTCAACTCAGTGAATCCTCACTTTTCGATTCAGAATTTCAACGTACTTTTCCTCCAGGCTGTATGGGAAAAGAGCCTACAATTTGCATGGGTCTTAAATCGACCACTTTAGTACCCACATGATACCCTGGGTAAGCAGGAGGCGACACTCGAATGGCTGAGGCACACCTGCGGTCTCCTCACATCACTCCCAGGACATGATTGAGAACAGTTCAGACGTTATTAGCCACTTGGCTCCTTGTTCCAAAAGACCCCACCAGTAGACAATCAAAGTTGAAAATATGTTCTGAATACAAGAGCAAGAAAAGTTTGCCCCAAAAAAGAAAGCCAGCTGGCTAGGACCAAAAAAAGTACCTTTCAGTAAATGCCAATAAAACTTCACAGGCTGCCAAAATAACAAAGATAGAGTAATTACAAAGGAAGCTTTGCAATTTTCCTGACAATAAACACCTTCTTAAAAAGAAGTTATCTGTCACTTGGCCTCGATGGTTACAGCTGTTAATACTGACTAAGGTAAATCCTGCTAATACATTTTACTTAAACCAACTGCCAATTTGGCATGAAATTTTTATCATTTATTCTCCAAAACAAATTTGGGGGTTTTCTTTAAACATGCTCTGTAATATGTAATTCAATGTATATTAGAGCAGTTTCCATGAGAAATTACCATTCTTCAATTAACTGCATCAAATTAGGAACCCTTCCCAAGAAAAGGAAGACGTACGAGAGGGAAAAGTAAATACTATGATTTGGGAGCCATATTTTTTAACCCAAAATAGCCTTAATGAAGAGAAAAATGTTTCATGATTGTGTAGAAACATTAAGGAAAGTGCATTCTTCATACAGGAGATAATGTTGTTAACCAAACTTCCTTATGGAAGCCCATAAGACTTTCTTAAGAAGTAAAACTCACAGCTAAGTAGCAAGGTTTGCTTTTTAAACTGTGACAATACCATCAGCCCCTCCAGATGCCAGTCAAGGCCATTTGCCGTTTCCTAACAATAAACATTAACTTAAAAACATCTACAGCACAAGAGTGCTATCAGAATACTGAACTATAAAAAGTCTCTACTTACACAAGTCCAGCCTTCATTAATAAAACTCTAAGACACAAACAAGCTGAAGGCTGATAAAAAAAACCAACCAAGACAGCCTTGGACAGGCTTACCCATAGCCATGAAATAAATGGTCAAGAGACGCCACAGAAGGTATAGCATAAAAGAAACTATTTTACTTTGCAAGTGTTGCAAGGAAGCAAATGTAAATGATCAGTGTACACACAGATCACATTTCCACAGCTAAAGGACCATAAACCCAAGAAAACTGTTACTGGAAGGAAGAGTTTTAGGATGTTAGTATTCTGTAAGTGATTTTTGTGATTTCTTAATAAACTTAATTTCTAATAGATTGTTTGCTTTGAATGTAAGCTTTTTTAAAAAATGCATTATCAGTTAGATTAAAAAGCTTTTTTTTCTACAGGAACACATCTATAATTTTTAATCGGCATATCAGTTGGGAGTTATGAATCACAAATGAACCAAGTCAGTGGACGGGATTACATGAGGAGTTTAAGCGATTACTCTTGCCCGTTTTCACAGTCTTCATAATGAACAGTTACTGAGAAGTGCTTTAATCGTGGATACGCTCATTAAATCTGATCTCTGTACCCTGCAGCCCAATTTATATTAAGGCATATTTACATAAAGTTATAATTATATGTGACTTAGTTGATATGAACCAAGGGTACAGAACCATTGGAACACCTGAAAATATAAAATCAAGTATTACACAACTATTCATTAATTACATACACTTACAAACCAAGACATTTCCCTAATGTTCACCTTACCTATAGTATTCCAGAAGGGTTTCTTACTATGTGTAGAAAAATTAGCCTTCAAATTTCATTACACTGCATTGAGTTGTTGATGTAACCCACTAGTTCAAAGGATGTCTGCTCCCTTTGCTTCTGCCCTGGAACCTCACTATTGCCTGATCCCACAAGTGCATCCTTAAGGCTACATTACAGGGGAAAACCCCACGCAATAAGATCATTCTGATCTTTCAGGAACCAGCTCTGTCTGATAGGAACCAAGACATCTCATCGGGTACTAAATTTGGCCCCAAAGCAATAGTGTCATGCAACTTTCCAATGTATATTTTTTACTTTGACTTGCTAACTGCCAATAAGGGGAAGTTAGATCACCACATTAAACATAAAATATAGAGTGTAGCTAGGTAGCAGGATTGTACAGGTGTTATTGGAAATAGAAAATCACAGCCCAGAGGCACTAATATTTGGATATTACAAATCTTTTTACTTCTATTTTGGGCAAAGCATTTTGTGATAACATCAAAATACTTACCAAATCATACGAATCCTTGCACAGTGCAAGCCTTTCTGTTATTCATAAAATATAGATGCCCTAACTGGGAAACAAATTCTGCCCTAGATTTGATTTTTACATAAATTTCACTTAAATATTAGTTACTAGTCCGTACGGATTTTAAAAATTAAAGATGTACAGTGTCTATAAATGAATCTCCTTTTTTCTGGATTTCCATTCTTAAGTGAGGAGGTATATCCAATCAAGGCACTCCAATCTTTAACTGCTTTCTTTTAAACAGTCAAAACTATATTTACTAGTATGTCAACCTAAAGCACCTATTTAAAATTAGCCTTTTGAGACTCTTAGATGTTAACAGCATGCCCATGTGAATGAACAGATATTATAATGCCTGCGATAGATCACACATTATACAGGAATAATCATTTTTCTCCAACTTAAGGATCAAAGAGAATTACAGACAATGACAGCAAACAGCATTCTTTCAAGCCCCTTAACGGTTTACCAGCACAACACAACGCAGGGAACGCATGAGTGGAATGGATTTCTTTTTAAATTTCCTTTTTACACTGTGTAATGAAGTAAAAATCTCGCCCTTTAGAACTCAGAGCTCTGGCAACAAACGCTTCTGCTGTAACTGCAGGCGTAAAGTGACTATCAGGTGCCTCACATGCTGTAGCCAGCTGATCCATGCAGCAGCTGATGTTGGCACTTAAACACACAAAGAAGAATTACACAGCCCTCCTTTGTAATCAGCAGTTCTAAGGAACTAGAAAAATATGAAGATGAGAGAGTACTCAGCTCTCCTTGCACGTGTGCAAATAGAAAAGATGAGCTTTGGAGAAGCACATGGATACTGCCTGCAAAATACGTGCACGATCACAAACATAACAGGCCTGGTTTGCATTCCCCACCTCGCCCCTTTGAAGTGAATAGGGCTTTGTAAACTGAGGCTGCGCATGGGGATAGATATTAAGTCAAAGCTTGGTTCCCTCCTTCGCTTACAATGCGTGCATCTCAGTTCTTAGCCACTGCACATTTCTTTGATTTACCACATTAGATTCCACTGACATAACAATGGAATTTCTGATACTGGTTTAGTATTATTTAGTATCTATTTGTTTTAAATATGATTAACTACAGTGTGCCTATATGCTGAAACCTATGTACAAAAGATATATGTTATGCCCCTTTGGTTTTTTTCTCTCCACTTTCTCTTCCGTGATAACATGACATCTAATTTCATGCTCAGAAATTTCCAGGCTGGCCTGTTTGTTCTTAGCAATAAACTCAGATAGATTTGATGGATTTTTGCTGACTCACAAAATTTGACTTACACTGACCTATCAAACTTCATCTCTAACACCATGCAGTGAACACCGAATCTTCAAACACCTTTCTCTCCGAGGGACCGAAATGCTCAGGCCCACTTCTGAAAAATGAATACCTGGCCTTCATTTCACCTAACAGCCCCCCCCCCCCCCCCGTCATGACTGGGTAAATCATACAAATCATGAAAAGCCAACTGTGGTATTGGAAGCACAGAAATATTGAAAGTTAAGTACTAAGGATTAAGTTCCACTTTTGTCACTACTTGTCACCTTGAGCAAATTGTTTTGCCCTGACAACCTCAGTTCTGGTGCCCAGCTCAACTTGGAACAGTGTAGGAGGATGGTGATGGGTGCAAACTCTAGAGTCAGCTCTGCAGCCTGGTCGCTGTGTGATCAGGAACAATCCACTTAACTACTCTGTGCCTCAGTTTTCCCACTTGAAGAAAAAGATGGGGGTTGGGGATAGCTCAGTGGTAGAGCACATGCTTAGCATGCCTGAGGTCCTGGGTTCCACCCCTGGTAACTCCATTAAAAAAGAAAAAAGGAGATACTATTTCCACGATCTAAGTTTGTTGTGAAGATTGGATGAGGCGTATATAACCTGTTTAGCAGAGCACCTAGCACACAAGGAGCACTAAGCAAGCATTAGCCATGAAGGGTGGATAATCCCTGGGTTCACTGCATTCCATGGGTCTGGGTCCCTAGTTCCAGGTCATGTTTCATTTTCTTCATGAAGCCATTCTCAACTATTCCAATTTACATTAATCTCTTACTTAAAAAAATAGAATTTATTATCTGTAACATTCATTTAAGTTGTAATCATGTAGCATTTTTATGGTTAACTTTTAAGAGTAATGGTGTTGATAATTACGATTGCCCTGATTTATCTAAGCCCTGTTCCACACCTATGACATCCTTACTACTGAAATCCCTTGTGTAAGCTGAGGAAATGGGAGTGAATGGGGATTAAGTGATTCACCAGGGTCACCCAGCTAGGAAGCAGTGATGGGGCACTGAGCCTAACCAGCAGGACTCCAGAACCCGCACTCTTAGCTGATCTGGTAACTCCTCACTCTCCTGTATTTTAACCCCTCTTCTTCCAAATTCCTGGTATGCTTTTTGAATTCAGGGATCATGCTTTTTGGGTTTTTGAAAACATATTTTCTGCATGGAAACTTTATCCCATATAAATAAAGACTTCAACATTTGCCTATCTTTATCTTGGCATTGTAAGTTGGTAAATAAATAGTTTATACAATTTTTAAAATGGAAGGACTCCCTAAACCATGGTTTAAAGATGATGTGGTAGGTCAAACCATCTTTTTTTCCAATTGTGAATCATGAATACAGTGTTCATCGTTCTTACAAGAAATACTCGGAGCGCTGCGCGTAGTTAATTCAACACACAGACTAACGACAAAGGAGGTTCTTCTGCGGTTTTGTAAGTATATGCTGCTATACCTGGAGTGTCTCCTCCTCTGGGGTTGTTAATGGAGCATCATGGAAAGGAGGGTGACATTTACTTTTGGAGAAACAAAAATCTCTGGATTCCCTCTGTCTAAGGTAGATACACTCCCAGCCTGTGGTAGGTAGCAGGAATGGCATCACAAACCAAATTTCTTCACTGCAAGGTCGATCAAATGCAATCATTTTGAACTCTTTTTAACTGTATTATTGCTGTTACTATTCTGAAACTGTCACTGCGGCTTACAAAATCCTCTGGCCTCAGAACAGTATCGCTATTGCTCACATCTTACTTCTCCGAACTACCGAGTTATCAAATACTAACCTGCATGTCAAAATCCTGACATAAAATATCTCGTTTACTCATCACGTCAACCCATAACCTTTCTCCTTTTCCTCGCAGAGCTCAAAGAAGATAGCTAATTAGCCCAAGACCACAAATATGGTAAACTGTGGAACTTAATGTATTTGAACCTAGACGTCCGGGCTCCAAAGCCAACACGCCGCCTTGTGAGATGACAGCAACTCTAACATCTTCCTTTCTGTGCTGAACAATCATCTGATGTTGGTAATTCCAGTTTCTAAAGGTACAGCTATAATGTACTTTTCTTAAATTCAGCATGCAGTCCAATGTTTGGAGCAAACACACTGCCATACTAATTCATTCACCCTGTTTTATAAGGACGATCTTAGGTCACTCACATCTTAAGCAACAATTATTTTAAACGGGCTTCCAGGAGCTGTATCTAAAGCTGAATACCATTTCATCCAAGCAGTGTTACAGCAAGGGTCCTGGGGATTAATTTTTATTATTTAAGTAAGAGATGATCATAAAATTAGCACCCTTCTAATATAGTTCGCATCTTGATTATTGCTATTTAACTGGTGAAATTTTTTCTTCAGGCTGAGTGAACACTATAATTATTATAGCTTTGCATTGTAAAGGTTGCATCTTAATAGAAAAATCAACACTTTTTTCCCTTTCAATGAATACATCAACTTCAAATTCAACAGAAACATTGAAGATGCAGGCAATTTTGCTAGACCCACAAATTAGGGTGTCCTGATCAACCAGAATGCATAACGCATAAACTTAAACATAAGATGCAAACCGATCTTATAACTGGGCCTGATTTTCAAGTACCGAGTATTTCCATCTCGACCTTCTGTTTATGAATCCTTATAGTCAAAATGACAGTGGGCTCAAGGAAGCAGTACCTCTGAGTATCTTCTGACAATATCACTGTGGATCTGCACTGAACTGCTTAGTGTAACCAACAGTATGTGGTCGGGTTATTCTTACAACTATTTTACAGTATATGCAGATGCAGCCTGTAAGTTGGTAGATGTAGACGTAATTTCTGAATAGGGCAAAAACCAACCAACCAACCAACAAAAAACAATACAGAAAGGTAGGTTGATCAAAACTAATGCATTTGTGAAATATTATGAGTTGTGTATTCTGAATGTTTTATATATATATTTGTGTATATACAGAATAAATGCTTATATAGGGCTTTCTAGGTGCCAGACATACATCGTTGTCCCTAGGTATCCTCAGGGGATTAGTTCCAGAACCACTCCCACCCCCGGTCCCCACCTCTGGATGCCAAAATCCCTGGATGCTCAAATCCCTTATATAAAATGGCATAGTACAGTTTATTACTTATACACTTTATATAAACACACACAAGTTACTCTAACGCTCAACTTATCCTTGGAGATGGTGACATTATGGTCTTTGCTTTAAACAGGAGGAAACTGAAGCACAACGATCTTACACTGCTTATACAAAGTCACACACCTAGTAAAGAGCAGCGACTTGAGCTCAGGTATCGTAGGTCCAACGGCTTGCTCAACGCACTATGTTGTACTAAGTCCCCTGAAAGAATCCCATCATGTTTATATAATAAGGCTGTAGTGTCTGCTGCATTAACACTATAAAATAGCATGAATAGGGTATATGATATGAACATGATATAAAGAAGCTGAACCAGCCAAAAAAGCCAACTGCGATGGGCAATTCATTTCAACATAATACTGGGAAGTGTTTTTGGCCAAATTATACAATGCCCAACGATAAACAGTGCCCCAAACCAAGCTTTTAAAAGTCTCTTTTGAGAGTTTCATTATTTTGTTAAGCAAACATTCAGGATTCCTGAAGCTGAAGGCTTATGTATACAAAGGACTTAACCACTCTTCTACAATTTAAAGCATGAGGATGAAGATTTTTGTAGAATAATAGGGAACTTAAAGGGCTGTGTACTCCACCCTTGCTTTCCACGTAGGTGTCATTTTGTATATTATGTTATAAATTAGAGGAAATCTATAAATAATAAAGCATTTTGATGTTTTCCATTTTTGCTTTATTATATCATACAAATATATGAATTTATATATATATATATACATGCATGTGGTAAAAGTACTTCTATGTATTTTATTTACTTGTAGAGTCATAATGTTTCAATGAATGATGGATTGGGACATTTTACTGAGAGGCAGACAAGAGAAAACGCTACAAGGTAAGTCTTGGTTCTGCCATTTACTACATGTGGGGCTCTGGGAATCTCACTGAAGCTGTGTGAGTCTTGTCTGCTCTGCGTAGCTCCCAGGGCCATCGTGAGGAGCAAATGAGATGTAGGATGTGAAAAACGATCTGTGAATTCTAAACTGCTAAACAAATATAGAGATTAGAATTATCACTAATATTGTTTTTAAATTTCATTCCACAGCATCGAGCATAATGCCTGGCACTATGAATATTTGTTGGCTAAACTGATTTTAGAAAAAAGCAATGGTAGAAACTCAACCAAAAGAACAAACTGTGTTCTACCACAATAAAGATGCCAAATCTTAAGATTCTTAAACTATTATCCGCTTAACTATATAACTGATATGAAAATAAGAGTATTTTTCTGACTTCGTAATCATACCATTTGCATCTTTTTTTAAACCACATTTACAAGTATTGAAAATTTACCTTAGGAGGTTTAGAAAATATTTGAATACCAGTCCTAACAAAAAAAAGGTTTTATATATTTAGACAGAAAGGGAGAGGGAAGTTTACCGATGATAAGAATTTGACAAAAGTTGTAAGAATTTGTGACAAGAATTTTAAGTGAGAATGCAACATTTAAATAAAATACAGATAGCTATTTTTATATGTAGATCTACATGTGTGTACATCACACACACAGAAACTCGTATGACTACCTCTACATGTACATACGAGGACAGGGCTATGTGGTCCATTAGGACATTATCCAAACCTTCAGGAATGGCCATTTAAAAGCTAAGGGCTGAAATTTTGACTTTGATCGATGAAACAGCTTTATCACAAGATGGGATAACTGAAGTGTATTGACTAGCTGATAACCTTCTAATGCACCAGCCTTTAATCTGCAATAAAACAGTGAATGCAAGTAGAGCTTTCAGAAAGGAAGACAAGGTTTGATTATCTGAGAAGAAAACAAGCACATGGAGAGACTCAAGAAGGCAGAAGCAGCCAGGGAAACGGAGCGATGACATCCAGTTACTGGGCTCTCCCCGCCGCCCTGTGAGCTGAGACAACCGAGGCCCCTGACGTTCCAGCCCCAGTGCCAGGGACCAGAGAATCAAATCAAATCAACATAATGGGGCTGTTGTGTCCATGAGGATGGAGAAAAACAACCTCGAACGCAGCAAAAGTTCACTTCACAGCATGACCGCCATTTCAAAGGGAAAGCTAACACTACTGAAGGGTTGACTTCAATGTTATCCACGTAGCTTGATAAGAAAGAGCCACATTTCACAGAGTCCAGTGGCCTTGAGAGTATTTGACAGAACTTCTGCTGGCAGCTCTGTGGCTGGAAGACAATCTAAGAAGAGCATATTGTGATTTCGGATTCAATGTCAGTGTTGGGACAGTTCAGAGGGAAAAGCGGACGCAGTGGGATTTAGATTTCTCTCTGAGCAAAATGTATCCAGAAGGGGTTGCTAATAAGTGAGAACGTCTAGGTGCATGTAATTTTTATTTACTATTTTCCCAGCCCACAAGTAAGAGCGTGGAATCGTTCTTTTTAAAATCAGAGACAGCCCAATAACACTTTTGGATCAGTTTCTTATCTTTAAAATAAAACTGTTGGCATCACTCATCTACACTGTCTCTTCAGGCTGCAGCATTAGGATTTTCATGAATATTTACTACTATCTGGCAATTCCATGAATCCCACTCCTGTGACTAGTACCAGTACTCCCCAAGCTGCTAACTACTATTACTATCTCAATAGCCCAAATGCTGCTGCTCCCCACCGCCACTGCAGGGAAATATGCCACGTCCGAGACATTTCTGAAGTCAAGACCTACACATAAACAACATGAGAATATATGGTGGTGTCATAAATCTCTCAAACGCTGGGTAAGTAAGATAAAATATTTGAGGAAGAGGGGGGAAAAAAGCACTGTAGCCCAGATGAGAACTGGCAGAGCTCCCAAACACCAAGTCCTCCCACCTCACTTTCCTGCAACTATGCGCTCACTCCAGTCCCCATAACATCTTTCCTGGGACCAGCCCCTGTGAAGAGGTTCTCTTGGTCTCTCTCAATGTGTCATACCTTGATAAGAAGAATTTTCAAATAATATTGATGTGCTATCTGAAGAACATTCTTTCTTAGTAATGTACTTTTTTTTTTCCCCAAAAGTAGTAACAGTTATGAAACCTGCACAAGCAGCCCAAGGAATGGCTGTCAGCAAAGGGAGACCCCCACAGAGAAAGCAAGAAAGACCTGGGGCCTGAGCGATGTCATCTCTGTCATCACACGCCTTAGTTATTCGATTATTTGATGTACTAGGTTTCTCTCTGGATAAAATGGGAACGATACCAAGTTATGCCAGGGTATTCATGCTAAATAGAGATTACACCGAGAAATGTATTATAAATCATGAGTCTCAAATAATTTTTATCAGAGAGCCCTAATCTGATCACTGAGATTTCACTCTAGGGTTATGTAAATGCACACAGCTTTGCATTATCCCACAAAGAAAAGTGAAACGTGGGGATACAAAAGCAGGTATTTGCATTAGATTTCAAATAACTTGAGCCACCTGTGCATGAATGTGTTTTTTAAAACGGTCTCAATACCCAAGAAGCTATTCACCCAATTCAATTCCATATCCACAGAATACCCACAACATGTGAATCATACATGGACAGACCAATTGAAAGAGTGTTAAAACTGAGATGTTTATAAAGCACTTATGGGCACCAAGAAGTCATTAATTCTAAGATAATCAAGGAATAAGTGACATATGAACTTCAAGATGAGTGTGACCTCAAAAATGGAGGTTCATACACTGCATATATTAATATTGCTACATTATGATTACAGTAGGTAATTTTTTAAAAGCCGTAAAATAGTATTTTTAGTCTCCCATCTCAGGGATTTCGGCTTAGGCTAAACAGGTGTGAACACAGTCATCCACTAGGAAATCCAGTGGCTACACATTTGAGCAGAGTGCTTTTTGTGGAAATAAACATTAAATTTTAAAAAAGCCCACAAAACCAAAGTACATTTTCTTCAGAACATCATGGATCAGAGTCTGAATGCACAATGACTACGCATATACACTGGACCCCTGCTACAGTTTCACACCCCTTAACACGGGAGGAATACGATCTTGTCAGTTACATGCAGTAATAATGAAACCTCTAGGAGAGCGGAGGTATTTTTCCGACTTGTCCACAACTGTATCACTGGTGCCTAGAACAGAGCACGGCATAGAACACGGCTCAAGACATATCTGTTGAATAAACAAATTTTAGTGTCTCATAAACCCACTTAGCATCCTTAATATCCAATTATACAGATGTCAGTATGAATAGACAAGTTAAATTAAAATCTCATATGTAAAATAGAAATTGTTACACTACTAAGATTTATTATTTATATTTTAAATCCTAAAAATGAAGATAATGGATATGGCTCACATTTGGAAGAATATATAAGCATTCCAAACTTGCAAACAGAAATAGGAATATAATGGTTCCCAACAAGACGTAAAGGGACAATCACAACTCAAACTTCTTCTACGGGATCTAACAATCACTCTTAACAGGCCTGTAAATCCAACAGCCTGGAGTAACTACGAAACAAACCTCTGAACGGTTTAACAATGTGGCATCTACAGCAAAATGAACTTCTTGGCTAAACTTCAGGTTTAAGTAAGATTTAAAGATTGCTTACAAAAACCATTATACAAAAGTAGTTTTTCTTAGAGTTCAATTGGACATGATATAAATAGGATTTTTCATCTAGCCATTCCGGGTAAATTGTTAATAAATATATTTTTGAGTTAACAATAGCCTCAGCTAATGTCATTGCAAATAGTGCTTTTGGGGTATAATTCATAAGATTTTAAAAAGCAACCACATCAAACCGACCATTTTTACTTGGTGAGACACAGCACAAACCCTCATTAGGAGAAAATTCAATAACAGACAGAAGCAAGTATGTGCTGTGCATATTAAGTAGATGTTTAATGTTATAAAAGGAAAAAAAATGGGAAAAAAGAATGATATAAATAAAAACCCATAAAAACACTAAACATGCAATTATGACATAAAGATTTACATGTACTCATTTAGCTCAGATTATTTCTTCATCTCTTTTTTATACCTGACTCCATGAAATTTACATATCCTATGAAATGGTGGCCCCAAAATATACTTATTTTCATGACTGCTTTGGCTTTATTTTCAAGTACTAGCAAATGTTGTGTTTGCTTTTTTATTCACCACTAGGTATGTACTATGTGTATATATTAAAAATACTAAAAGAAAGAATAAAATTTTAGTTCTGTAAATAATTTTCCACTTTCCTCCCTTACCTAAATTTTCTAACAAATGCTGTTTGGCTCTAAGACTAATAACTCCAGTTACTGCACAACAACATGCTTATTTAATATTGAATAAAGTTCAACCAAAGATGACACAGATCATTCTTCTCAAAATAATTTGTTACTAATTATAGGCAGGAGTGGAAAGTATGTGTTGACATACTCCCTTTGAGCATGTTTCTGAAGTTAATTTCTATTATAATTTGTTGCACTGAAGGCAGAATTCAAGAAGGATAAATTAAAAAGGAAACAAAAAGCTAAAATCTTGGGTTGAGATTTATAATTTTAGTGTTCAGCTATAATGAAACAAACCCCAATTTTTGGTGCAAGGGAGTGTTTTGCTTTGTTTTTTGGTTTTCACTTTAGCCTGAAGTCTGAACTATCTACCTTAGGAAGAATAAACTGAGAAAACCAAAAATTGTGAAAAGGATCTATCTACTACAGCAGATTTTAATAAAATTGATGCAACTTTTTACTTGTAAATACACAGTCATTTATTGTAATTCCTACTTATATATTTGCCTATTAATTATCTTTTTTTCTAAATTCCACGTTCAAGCAAGCATTTACCATATTTAGATGTTAAACTTATTTTTCCCTTGAGTGTGGAACAAGAGTCACAGAATCACAATGTGGCCTGGGTCTGAGAGATTATTATTTCTTTGTCACTCTACAAATAAATAGATAAAGGTTAAGAAACATGCCCAAGGTGTAGAATTTAGATTTTATTTCTTCTGCTGAACTTGGTGGATTCCTGGGAGGTTATCTAAAACAGTAATTCTTGCAAGATGGAGCTGATTTTCCATTGGGTTCCTATTTTGATTTGAAAAATATGTTCTTTGTAAAACAAGCAAGCGCCAAACTAAAAATTTTGTTTTGCTGAAAATGTGGCTGCTGGACTCCAAACTGTGACAGGCACAGACATGGCCACTGTGCACCACCGAAGGAAGACTAGACCCTTTGGTGACAAGAAGCCCTACGGGAGGCATCTGGAGCAGGGCGGGCGCCCTAGTGCATGGTTCTCTCTAACCAGATTGGGAAAATTTATTTAAGGCAAAACAATTTATTGGGTATCCTTCTCAACTAGAATTGATTCAAGTATGACAGGGACCTGCAATCAGCAAGGACCCTCTGAGAGCTAAAGGTAAGAGAAAATAAGAAGAAAATAGTCTTTGGTATTGGAAAACACAAATAACTCTAGTGAAAATGATGAAAATGAAGAGAGGGCTCCACCGATACCATTTTCAGATAGCCTGCATTCCCTAGTATATTCCAATAATAAAATGACGATCTATTACCTATAAGCATTTTCAGACGCTCTATCTATGGCATAATGAATTGTGTATGACTAGCACAGTCCATTTTACAACTTAGTTGCTTACAACTGAGATGCTGAGAGCTTTACTCTGCAAATGGGTAAATGACAGGAGAGGCAAAACGTCTAACCTTGTGCTCTCTGGAATGCCCACATCAGAATCACCTGCTTGTTAGAAATTCTGGGGCCCATTCCGGGCATAAGACGTCAAGCTCTCATGGGATAGGGAAGAGAAAGTTGCACGAGAACAAGCTTCCCAGAAGAGCTTCTCCGTGCTCAAGTGTCAATAGGACTCCTGGACTCATGTAAAATTACACAGCCGATTACCTTCAGTAAAATAACTTACCCAAAATGCTTATCCATCCAAACAGGACAACAGAGAAAATTCTAAACTTGATAAATCAAGAAGTTGTGATACAATTACATTATCTAGTATGGGGGCCAACTCCAAAGGGGGAAAAAGTGATTTCCTCTAGAGAAGAGGCCTGTGGAAAATGGGGAATGATGTTATTTGTGCCTTTTCCCCCTATTCTATCAATATACTACTTTGATAAAATATTTAAACGGTGAAAAAAACAAAAGCAAAAGGCAAAAACAAAGGAATAAACAGACCCAAACCAACTGAAACAACAAGAGAAGCCACACACAGAGGCGACAAACTTCAAGGCTGGCGATTGCGTGGATCTCAGGCATATATGCAATCCCTGATGAGAAAGGAAGGAGCTCCTCATCCTTGAAATGGATCGTTTGAGTCTGACTCCAGTGACATGCTTAAATTTGCCTCAAAAAATGTTTTCGAAGAAGACAAACCTAGGGGAGGGTACAGCTCAGTGGTAGAGCATGTGCTTAGCATGAACAAGGTCCTGGGTTCAATCTCCAGTACCTCCAATAAACAAATAAACCTAATTACCTATCCCCCCCATCCAAAAAACCCCAACAAGACCAAACAAACAAACAAACAAAAAGAATTAAAAAAAAAAAAAAAAAGAAGACAAAACACAGTAAGAAACCCATGTCTCAAATCCCAGAAATGGAATTCTTCTGTAAATATGTGCTCACCATCTGGTAAAAGCAGGTGGAAAAACACAAGTGTCTTCCTGATAAGTCACATCCAAAAAATTAATCAAAAAGTAAACTCTACAAAGTACTCACTGTATGTGTCAAAAGGGACAGAACGCAGGAAGGTAGCCTAGTAGAAAGGCCAAAAATTAAGAAACACAAACCGTAAATGGAACTTTCCGATCCAGGGCAAGTGCATCTTTATGCAAAAGTACTATTCAGGTGAGGTCTACACAGACCTGTCTAACTTCAGGTGTTTTTTTTGTTTTGTTTTGTTTTTGTTTTTTCCAGAAGCAGATTTGTACCAGCAATCTGTTAAGGTATTTTTTTCCTCCTCTTCACTGCAGAAAAACACCCGAAGTGCTATTCTTTTTTGAAAAATTCCTAACAAAATGAAGTACAGCTAGGACTTTCATTTATGTAAACAAAGTATCACTCATGTAACAGTGGCTGTAAACAACCGTGTTTCCCCACACCGGTTTGTCTTGATTTTCAGAATAGGTCACTGGTATTGGTATTGTATCATGAATTTTGTTTTGGTTCAAGTATAGAAATTTGCCAACTTTTAAAATTGACTTTCATAAATATATCAGAAAAGAATCAAGGTTATTATTCCTTTAATGACATCATTCTAGTTGACTTGCATTCCAGTGTTCTTTCTGGAGTGTAAAAGAAAGGAGTAAGGTTACAAAGACCTGTCCTGCCGGGAATTTTGTATAACCCTGGCTATACCCTTTGGAAGGTTCTGGGAGAACGTAAAATGTTAATTTGAACATCATCTATCACATAAATCATGTAGAGAAAACATGGAAAGGAACTAAATGTAATCTAAGGGAAATGAACTAACTAGAAAAATAACAACACGCAACTTTGTAATGAAGAGAATGAGAGGTGGCAGATTTTAAAAGATGAGTGATAGAACTAGATTAAAGTCAATGATTTAAAAATATAAGCTTATTGATGTATTGAATTTAAAACACATGATTTACAAAAATTCAGTTCATACACAACTGTGTATCTACCTTGGGAAGACATCATTTCTAAGAAACAATCTGTTAGAGCCACATAATTGTTCTTCTGACCCCGCATTCATTTCCTAGGATGGGCTTGCAGGGTGTTTTTTGTTTTCATTTGTTTTTAATGTCTATTCATGCTTCAAGAGTCAGCATCCTTCAAAGGTTAGCAAACTATAGCATAACATCATTAAGATTCCAGGTTTCCAACTGAAATACCTTATAAATAAAAATAAGGAATGCTTGGGAAATTTTTTAGAAAATACCCAAGTGTTACGGTTTAATCTCATTTTTCACAATTTTCGAATGCCCTGTTCACTACTCTCAGCATATGTTTATACGTGTTACCATCAAATGTATATTCTATATTGTAGTGTTGAGCAGAGATTTGCCATTCATTCTCCTAACCTACATTTACCAAAGGACTAAAGCAATAAAAGCAAAAGCAGAAGCATTTTATTTGATTGAGGTATGTAAGAAAATCTGATTATTCACATTTGAAAAAAAAAAAAGCCCAACAGAATTTATAGACAAGCCACACAGGGGGGATGGAATTTCTTTCTGTTCCTAGAGACAGGATCCCTCTGCCCAACTAAGCTTTTCCAGACGGACAAGTATCAAACATTTGTAAAGGGCATTTAGGAGACAGTATAGCCTTTCAGTTCCAGTATTTGATAAAATTCTCCATCCAGAGATCCTCCTTAGAACCTAATCTGCATGCCCTATTCCTCTTTTCAGATCATTTCCCTCTAGTTCCATCCTCAGTGAAGACAAAAATTAGCTGGTCACCATCATCCGAACAATAGTCCTTTATGTCACTGAAACTTCAAATATATCACTGCTCTACTTTTTTTTAATTAGACTCTTCCAGATTTATTTTGACTTTTGTTTATAGGTTTCCTTTCTAATTAGGTGTTTTATTCACAAGTCCCAGAGCCATATTTGCTAAAGTGTAAATGTTCACGTATGGCAGGAAGACAAAATTTCAGCATTTTGAAAAAGCTTGGTTAAACATTCATGGTTTCAGCATTTTTTCCCAGAAGGAGACTATATGTATTGCTTTAAGGCATGATCATATGTCTCTACCTTAAGAAGGGAGTTAGGACTTTGAAAATACTTCAGAGGAAATGAGCACCAGGGAGCTGATCATGGTTATGATTACAATTTTACTTACTGTGCTTCTAAAACATGCCAGCATACGGTATAGGACATGCTCCTAATCCCCAAGTTCACAAACTTACCGCCATGTATCTAAAATATCATAATAAATACAAGGTACAAGGTGCTATAGAGTCTAACTCTGTAGGGTAAGGATGCAAGGAAAGGTCGAGAAAGATCTCAGTGGGGTGGAGTCTCAGCTGAGCCTGCAACAGGAGGTTTACCAGACTGCAAAGTGAAAGTGAAAAAAAAAAGTTTAAAGTAAAATGAACATGTGCAAAGGCACAGAGGCATGAAAGAGCCCACTATATTTGGAAAACTGAAAAATTAGAAAGGCTCCAGTCTAGAGAATGGGGAGGAACAGGGTCTGGGATGGCAAGAGTTAAAACTCAAACAGTAGTCAAGGTCCAGGTTATAGAACAATGTTCTGTACAGCTAAAGAATTAGGACTTTGTCCTGAAGGAAGTTTAGGGGAAAGTTAACAAGGTCAGAGGGCTGTGTGTTAATATCATTGCAGAGGAGAGTCTGGAAGGAAGGAAAACTGATGGCAGGACCAACAGAAAGGCTGATTCCCAAGTGCAGTGGCAGCAGATTGTGAGCAGGTGGGAATGAAGGCAGTGAAACAGAGATGGAGTAGAGGCCAGGAAATGAAGATACAGTTGAAAGGTAGAATTAACAACTTGGTAAGCAAAGGGAGGTTAATGGTAAAGAACTGGGAGGGAGTGAAGATAAATGAAAGGTTTGCAGCTTGGTTCGGGGATGCCATCAACTTAGAAAGTCAACAGAAGTTGAAGGGACATGCTGGGCAGAACATATAAAGATGACACCAGTGGTCTTACTGAGTACGAACTACTTCCATGTATGAAGAGCATCACATGGAAAACTGGGGGTGCTGTGTCAATGGGGTTTCATGCTGATGCTCAGCTGAGGGCTAGAGGGTGAGTCCGGAGGTCCTGCATTGTTCTTGTTTGTGCAGGGAGCCCAGGAGTGGATCACAGGCTGATGTCCAGTAGATGGGGGCAGACTGGAGACCCAAGCTAGAGAAAACAATGCAGGAGACACAGCTCTGCACAACTCTGCTGACCCCTATGCTAGCCAAGAGCCACATGGGTTTATATAAATTTTAAGTCATCAAAATTAAATAAAATTAAAAATTAATTTCCTCAGTCCCATTAGCCACATTTCAAGCACTCCACAGTGAATGTGGTTAGTGGCTACTATATTGAATGGGATGGACAGAGATTATTTCCATCATCACAGAAAGGTCTATGGGTCCATGTTGGCATGGTACAAGCAAAGAGGAAAGGGTTAGAGATAGAGAAGGAAGGAAGAGTAAGAAAGGGAAGGAAGATGAGTGAAGTGGGAAGGAATGTAATCAAAGGAGTGAAAAAGAGAAAGAAAAAAATCATACATCATGGACCAAAAGACATGAGTTCAAGGAGATGAATGAATCAAGAATATGAAAAACCAAAAAGAGGACAAATCAGAAAAAAAAAAAAGAGTAAAAAATTCCCTTTAGGTAGTCATTTTACCCTGGCATTTGGCAGAATATTAAAATCATCCCCAATTTCTTCAGATGTAAAATGACCCCATGAGATGAACTCTCCCACTCAGATAGCAGGTTTAGTGTTGAGAAAGAACTCACGTGCCCCACAGGAGGGGAAATGCAGAAATGTGACCATTCTCTTCTCACACATTATCAAAGAAGGGAGCCCCTGCCTAGCGCTCATCCTGCTGAGAATTTCTAGAAGTCTCTACTTAAGGTCTGCACATTAGCTGAATAGGTTTCTTGAAATCCCATGTCTAATAAATATATTCGGATGTCAAACAGTACACAAAATTCTCTTCTCTGATCAAAAATCATGCTGATAGAACAGCAGTTACTAAGGGTTGGAGGCGGGGGTAAGTGGCAAATTATTTTTCAGTAAGTACAGAATTTCGGCAGGGACGATGAGAAGGTTGTGGAGATGGATAGTGTTGATGTGTGCACAACAGTGTGACTGCCACCGAACTGCACACTTAAAAATGGTTAAAATGAGACATTTTCTGTAATGTATATTTTACCACACATGAAAAACACTTTTCAATGACGCTGAACTAAAATCTGTCACATGGGAGAGGAACCTGGAAGAAACCTCTTGTAACACTTGAACCTGGGAAATTTAAGATACCAAACATCCAAGTTGAAAACATCGCTCCCAAACATCTGTTCCACAAAGTACCATAGGTATTTGTATTAGATTTATGATATTAGGTGTGAAAATACGGGCTGAAGAAGTTGCAGGGCACTAGCATCTGTCACTGCTGCCGCTATTGCCGCCTGTGAAACTGTCAATGGTCTGGAAAAATGAAACGAGTTAGAGCTTTAAAGGGTGCGAACAGAACACCACTGTATCAGGTCAGTTTTATCATCGAGATGGCATTTATACCCTTTTCTTTACTATTCACACGTCAGGTCAATAGCTGCAGTTTGCTGGTAGAAGCAAAGCATAAATACGAGAAGCAAACCCCGAGGCAACCCTGTCTGTCCAGGCGAAACCTCACTCTGCGGCAAGAGGTGGGAGTACCTCTGTGTCACTCCCCACGCGGACTCTGACAGTCAGGCCCGGAGCGAGGCTCGGGGAAACAAACAGGGAAAGGGTCCTGAGGGAAGCCAGTGGCTACTTCCACTTGTGTTACAGCAACCAGGAAGCAGAAATCGAGGCTAAAAATGAAATCCAAGCAGGTGAAAGTTCATGAATGTAAAGTAATACAATAAGCCAAAGAATGTTCGGTCCAGAATTTTTGTGTTATGCAATAAATAATCTCATAAGGATTTTAACTACTGAATATCTCCCATGAGCACCCAGACCGCCTGGTGAACACACTGAAAAACCGGAAATAAACATTTGCACGTTCATGGATCACACCCTGTGTCTTCGCCAAGGATATTAACCAACAGAGAACGGTCTTTTAATCACGTTGGTTTTACTTAACTACTATTTGGAGCTCTGCTCAGACCATACAGGGATTCTCTGGATGTCACAACATGACAAATAAAATCACCTCGTGACTATAAGCTAAAAAGGCATAAAACACAACGCAAGAACAGACACTGGAAGTGGAGACCAACCCCAAAGAAAGAATGAAAGACGGAAACAGTGACAAATTCAAGAGACGAGTCATACTATACTTACAACTTTCAGCCTGATAGTCTGGCACAAACTGCTCATCATTGTCAGGTACCTGAGCTGAAGAAAAAAAAAATTAAAAAAAAAATTAAGAGAGAAACTGCCAAGGAATAAAGTATGTCATAAGATCTTTCACACAAGATCTCTCTAGGCTGAGACCAAACCTATGATTATCTGCCAGTGAATTCCTATTTAAAATGGTATTGACAGCAATGCTCGGGAGGGGAAATAGAAGTTATCATCAATCGCAACCAGAAAACACATATGTCAGAAATACAATGGTGGCAGTTGGAGTCCCTCTGAATTTCACCTGCCAGATGGAAATAAAAGAAACACGTAAAATAAAAGAAGCTACAGGAATTCTATTAGCAGCAGAGTTTCTTTTTGCAAGAATGGAGTAAAAAGTATTTCAATTCACCTACAGCCAGTGCTTAAGCCATACATTTAAAATAACCACACAATTCTTTCCAATGATGTTCCATCAGCACACACATCCCTCTGCTTTTTAGAAATGTCCACTTTTGATGTGCGTGGTCTACCGCAAATTAGACTGCCACAGTTAAAAACATTTGCCCTGAATTTGGCCAAAGAGTGTGATGACTTTTTTTTACATGAAAGATTGTCATTAATTTTGGTCCTATATAATATTAGATCTCGATGATGACTGTCACAATAATAAAAGTAAGAAATAAGAAAAATAAACTCTGAGATGTGCAGATACTTGCATATATAAAATAGATAAACAACAAGTTTATACTGATAGCACAGGCAACTGTATTCAGTATCCTGTAGTAACCTCTAATGAAAAAAATATGAAAAGGAATTTATCTACGACTGAACATTATGCTGTACACCAGACACTGACAAAACATTGCAAACTGACTTTACTTCGATAAAAATAAATAAATAAATAAACTCCATCTTTTCCTGCAAAATATTTTCCTGGTGACTATTCAGCACTAACAAAAAGAATGTCACTGTTTCATCAGTCCTAATGTCAGATGACTTCCCTATTTTTAGTAAAGGAAAAAAATACTGAATAGCAAGCACTTAATGCATTTGGCAATCAAAACAAGTGTATCTTTCACTTCTAGAATATTCTTATCACAGTTGATCTAGACCTTAAAATAACCTATTCCAAATTGACAGAATGTACACAAAAACGGCTCTTCACAGGCACACACAAATATGCACACTCACACACACACAAACTACACAAAATAGAAGTTGGGTCACTTTTAATTCAGCAAAAATATAATGAGTTATCATCCTAATTAACTTTAGCTATAATCTGATTAGCTAGTATTACTTTACTAGTATTAGCTAATACTGAAACTTTTTATCCAATCAAGTCATATTAAGAGAGACATCAATTTTTTTTTTAAAGTGCCTGCTCTGTGAGGGGAATTCTTATTAAAATAATCAGTCTCTGTTGAAAGAGTGTTGGGCTGGTAATTGAATGAGTTAAGGAAAAAAATCCGTATAAAAGGAAATTCTGTATTTAAAAATTCTGTATAAAAAGGAATACAAGATTCATAGAATCAAAATGTCTTTTTAACAGCTTATTTAATAGTATTTTTAAAACCAAATATTTGGCTGAATAAGTTTTATGTTATTAAGAGAAGAACAAATGATAATCTTGCCTGTTACCAATATATATACAGTTTGGCCTTTAACTCTTTTCTAATAACTGTCTTCTCTACACCGATACTTAAGCTTAGTAAAGACAAATTCTATCCTCTGCCACTAAATGAAACCAAAAAGATTGAAAAAACTTTGGAACTTTTTTCCAAACTAGAATTGATGCCTATTTGATCAGCCTGTACGGGAGGAAGAGGTGCTTTTTCTTCAGATTCTACTAATATCTGAACCAAGGTTAATCAAAGTCAAGCCAACTTCAACTCACTGTTCCACATTACGCTGTGTAAATTGTGTAACATTATTTAACCTCTTTGAGTTCCGTTTTACTTATCAGTTTAACAGTGATAATACAGGATTTTTGTGAAGATTAAATGAAACAATCTAAAAAAAAAAAAAAAAGTCTAAACACAATGCCAGACACAGTACCGGATACTCAAGAAACATTACTTTCTTCTTTCCAAACCTCCATCACCCACCTATTTTTTTCAATTCATGCAAAAAAAACTTTAATCATTACAATGCAAGTTTAATATCTTTACTTCTAATGAATTATATTGGAGATGGACAAAAATGACATCTAAAACTTGTACCTTAACATTCTCTCGGTTGTAAACATTTGTTCGACATTGCAGTGAGCTTGATTTTTCTCAGACTTAAATTGTAAGTGGAGGACTATCCTTTAAAATTAAGTCTTTTCAACAACAAAAAAAATTACAAAAATGTTTTTACTGTCTATTTAATAAATAACAGTGGGCAGACAGAATCAAAATCCTGCACATTTTTCCTACCATATCCACATGTTTGGGTTTCCCTTCTAAATTAACAGCTAAACAGACATAACTATTGAGATGCAAAATGATCAACCACAGCAATTACTATGCTTTTAAAAAGCCAACACTTACAAGAATCTAATAAAAATGTAATCTCCCTTTACAGGAATAGTCAAAAATAGCTGGTGAGTAACAAAAATATATTTGTAACAGAATACACTGGTATGAATGCCCTAAAGGCCAGACTTTTTTTCTCTTACTATTTATCATAAGACAAAGTTGCAGCTCTATGATATATATTACTGCATGAAAGGCGTAAAAAATCACTGATGGATCAGTGTGTGCATTGAGATAGGTTTGGGAAAAGAAAGGCCAAACTTTAGGAACAGAAGAAATCAGAAGTTAGACCTCACAAATATCCAGAAAACAGCTACAGTCGAACAATTTGTAAAAAGAATAAGACTTGCTGTAAAAATTGCTATTTCTGTTCTAACTCCTTAACATACTGAATAAATACTTCACACTTATGCCTGAACACATTACAGAATTTTAACAAAAAACATATGACTCACATTTTCACAGACGCTAATCTTAAGAAACTGAATAGACCAAATGAAGCAGCATGCTACTTAAATAGACAAAGGCTTAAGTATACCTCTAATTCCAAGTTAGAGTAAAAGGGAAGCAGTTAACGAAAAACACACGTTGGATCTGGGCAAGGAAAGTATGATAAAGTATTGCCACACTCGGATTATACATTTCCTTTTTTTTTCCCCCACTCAATTCATGGGAATTCTATAAAGTAGCAAACTACAGCTGCCTGAAAATTTGTGGCAAGCCAGACCAACTCCAAAGTGGAAAATTCATAATCGAGGCCAATCTAAAAAAAAAAAAAAAAAGGTTGTTCACTGCTATCTTTTATAAATTCTGCTTGGAATAATCACCTTTGGGGAATGAACATGTTTCCCCACACTCCATAATTAAAGAGGAAAGGGAAGGGTAAGAAAGGAGAAGAAGGGAAAGTATATACCAAAAGACCAATAAAAGGCTTTCAAGAAGATTAAGCATGTGGATTTTATTGGTAAGAGCTGGAGCGCTTCTATCATGCACATTAATAGACAAATTGCTATCGAGTCTCAGGACTTGGGCTTTAAAAGGGTAGTGTCTGCACTCTTAGCTGTTTGCTTTAGCTAGATTATTATCCAAAGTTGTTATTTTTTTTCTCTCTCTTTTTACTATACAGCAGTACGTATTATGAGAAAGAAACTGATCAAACTATTCATCACGGTCTTGATGTCACAGAACCACTAACCCTCATTTTTTATTTTAATACACTTTCTTACCTAATTCTTCCCAGGTAGGGGACAGGGTTAGGGGAGGGATCTGCTTTTATTTTTGTGCTTATTTTCAACCTTTAAATAAAGTAATATTCATTACTTCAGCAAAGGTGAGGGTTTAAATATTTTCCAAGTTTGGCTGCAGGCAAGTAAAAAAAAAAACCCTTTTTCTTATGTGCCAGGCGCCTGTCAGGTTTTCTTTTAAAGCAGAGGAAAAAGTGGAAAAATTACAAATGAAACACATGTCAAGTTGAAAAGGGGTTAATATTTAATTAAAACCAGTTCTATCCACTGTAACAATGACCTGGAGCCAAACAAGGCGGAAGATGTGTGAGTCATTCTTTCTGCCCGTGAATGAGACAGCTGATCTCCTCAGCAATTCCTCCAGACAAGCAGGCAGAGCTGGAGTTCTGCCTCCATTCACAAAAACACAGTCCAGCGTGAGCCATGTGGCCCAACCGCAATCTTTTCATGTCACACCCTTCCAGAGAGCTCAAGCAAGTCGACTTGAACTTGCAATATAAACACGCCAATTTTACTGCTCTATCTCAAATACCGCCCAGATCCATTAAGGCACACATTTAAATAAATGACAAAATTAAATCCATACATATATATTTAACCTCTCCTGCTTTAGAGGGTAACTTGTCACAGAAACCTGAATCTACAAAACTAAGAAGGAAAGAAGGCAAGAGGGAAAGAGACGGAGGAAAGAATAGAAAGAAGGAAGGAAGGAAGGAAGGAAAAAGAAAAGCCACTGAAGAAATCCTTTATTTTTCGTGCTTATTATTCGAATGTTCTTTACTCTAAGATTACTGAAGAACTTTGTAGTGTTTCACTCTGGATCACAGGGTGAGAAACAGGCTTCTCTGAAGAAATTTGAATTTTCTTTTAAATAAAAGTGAAACAAGAAAATCAACCCTCACACAGTAGTATTTTGTTTAATTCTAAAATCAAGCTGGCCGGCCATGGAACAAAATAATCATGAGACCACTAAGCCTGGTTTTACACCACATCTGCTTCTAACATTAAAATGATTGTACCAATTTATAAGCATTAATTAATGCAGAAGTAAAAATGTATTCAAACAGACAAAAAAGGGGTGCTATTTCCCCATGACAGAAACCTCTTTAATACTTGATAAAGGCCTTCTTTCTATACGCACTAAAAGAAAAGAAAATGGTAAGTTTTAGTGGTCTTAATTCTCAAATCAGCTTCAATTTCCTGACTCTAAACTACCCTAGATAGTGACTTGAAAACTTAAGGGTAGCTCAGAGCTGTGGTTACTAGCCACCTATTCTCTCTAATGCTACTGAGAGCTGACTTGTATATTATTATTATTATTATTATTATTATTATTATTATTATTATTATTACAAGATTGCACACAAGTCAAAGGGAATAAAGTTATATTATGAAATTCAAGAAAGAGTACAAAAACTCAGCAATATTTCATGAACATGTATTAAGATCTTCTGGAAAAACTCTAGGCTGCACCCAATCCAAATCCTATTTTTAACAAATGTTTCTGTTTTGCAAATAGACCCTAGACAAAAATGCACTTGTATAATTCCAATAAATGTTTAGAAATAGAAGACATTAACTCTACCTGCTATCCTTTTATCAAGTCCAAATGAGAAGTCTTTGTTTCCTATTTTAGAGTATTTCCTGGTACGAGAAAAAGCTGGGTGGTAGCTCCCCCATTCCTCCCTCCCAGATGACTCTTGCTGAACTCCAAGAAAGAGTACGGACTTCTCTAACTTAATTGTTAATTCTCAATTCCTTTTTTATTTAAGCCACATAAAATAATGTAGTTTTTGAAGGCTTTTCTCTTTGCTGCATCACGGTAAACTACAAAACAAAACAAAACTTGAGTACATACCCAGTTTATGTCCTATTTCAAAAAGAAACAGTCTAATTGTTGAAAAATAAAAAATGAGCTCATTTTGACTACTGTGTTTTGTGGATGACATTAGGTATAATGAGTAACAACAGCACATCTTATTTAAGAAAATTCATAATAAGTAATTTTGAATATAAATTTAGTACCAGCCACCGAAGTGAATGAAGGAGCTGGAATGACGCCTCTACTTTGAAGTCAATCTGACTATTACCAGAAGGTCACATAAAACAAAAGAGAAATAAAGCTCATCTGCATGAGGGTCTGAGATAATAACCTTTGGTATAGAAAGGCTGCTATTGAAGGCAAAACTTTGACTCAAGTGTGGTAGCAGCATGAATCCTGACTTAGAACGCAACAGAAAAATATTTTTCTGATGGCGGTGAAACACTGTTGACATTTTTCCTTAATATTACTGATAAATGGAAACCTCTAGACCCACATTAAAATAACATTCAAAAGTCACTATGTATTTATATGAGATACACACGAAATGTACTATTTCTCTTTAAGTTGTATTAGCAGGTAAGCTTTAATGAGTAACTTTAGAAGAATGTATTCTTTTTTTAAACTTAATTTTACATCCTTCCATTTCTGCCCCCCACCTCAAAGTTTCCATTTTAACTAAGAATTTCTAGGACACTATCCATTAAAGCACAACTTAAAACAGGACGTTACCCTGACATTGATAGCATTGCTGTTCGAACTCATTGTTTCATGGGATCAAATAATTGGAAGTGCCTTTCTGTCAGTGGCAATCTAATTCAAAAGTCAAAGAATCAATAAAGAATTGTACACAGTAAAATTACAAATATAAAGTGACTGTGGCAAAATTAAAAATAAGCATATTCTCCATTTTTTTAACTGCTATTGTGGTCACTGAAAACATTACCTTTTCAATTTTCTTCCAAATGAGATGTGATTATTTTAAATTGTGGTATATATGTTAAAAGAACCTTCAAATTGCAGCGTTAGTACTTGGAAAGTGATACCAGTATAAAGTTTCTCTTCAAAAACATATTTTTGATCCCTGTTTAGAAATTTGAGGGAAGAATGGAAGCCTATTTTTTGGAGAGAACTTTAGTGAATTGAAAACACTGCTTCCAACCCCACCCTCCAGCAAGTCCTGCCTTCTCCATGCCCATTTCTCCCTGGACATAAAACACATTTCATAATCCGTAATGATTTACCTATGACTAGTCCATCTTGCACTTTGGGTCTACCGTATAAAAATTCTTAAAGGACAAAAAAAATCTGCTAGGACATATCTTTCCCAAGGATTTAGGGACTTAGATAATTTTTTTAAAATGTACTTTTCATGTGACACATTACAACTAACTTGACTCTCATGTCTAATAAGATTTTTAGAACTGTTTAACTTCCCAGTGGGATTCTAACCCACGGGAGAAACTTGGTTAATTGCCAATGATCTTTTTTAAAAGGGTCAAGATGTCTTAAAATTCCATGGTCACTTTCCTGGCGACGAAGCATTAGGAAAAGAAATATGCAAACGGTTCATAGTCTGCCAGTTTGGCAATGTTTTAATTTCTGGAGGTCCAGAAGTTAAATGGACAAATGGACATAAATGGACAAATCTAGCTATGAATAAACTAGTGTAATTTTGAGATCTCTTCCTAGCTAATGTTGTTTAAGATGTGGGAAAAGTTAAGTTAAAATGCTCATGGAAATAACATATAAAATGGCTAAAAATAAATAAAAGAAAAATAAATGTTTAGTCCATTAACAAATAGTTAAAGAAAAAAACCTCTCTTCTTAGTACTAGATTTTTAAAAAATCATATTAATGTTATGCTTTTAAAAAATCATATTAATGTTATGCTTGTATCATGATAGGATAGATTAATGTGAACTACTCTGAAAAATGTTTAAATTATTCTAAAATGCAATCTTATCACAGTCTCTAAATAGTAGCCCACCTGGGTATTCAATAAAACACTCCGAGGATTAATTTCTGACCTTACTTAAGCTTATAAATTATTTTCTAAGTAAAAGTCCATGTTCTGCCACATACATCAGTCATTTTCTAGGTTTATGTTATATAAAGCTAATCCTTCAGATTTGATTTACAGGTAAGTTAATTATTACGGGTAAGAATATTCAGTGCAGAGTTTTAAAATAAACTTGGATAAATTACCAAATCACTTATCCGAGCGGCAAAGAAACAAAACAAGTCAAAAGTAAAACACTGCACTGAAACTGATTATAAAATGGTAAGAGTCTGTCACACATTCCACATTTTTAAATTCCAGGAAAAGAGTTGCTATGCACATTCAAAATCTGCCAGCAAGTGCACTGACTTGGAATCAATGAGACTTAAACATCTTAAGAACCAACAAACCTTCCAGAACAATTAAAATAGATATTTTAAAGTTATTTTGGATAAGCGAATAAATTCCCTCATAAGTGTAATGTTCTCACAACCTTCAACTTTGCAAAACTAACAGACAGAAGTTAACGCAAGAGCCTCTGTGCAAATCTTCCTTGAAAAGTTACGTTTGAATATATGGCTTATGTTGCAATAATAAGTAATCTATTGCAATAAGTTTCATTTACAGAGACAAGCAAAATGACCTTTAAATATAACTAAAACTTTCATTAATACTTACCTTTCATTAACAGACAAATACAATCACCCTTTCAAAGGGCTACTGGAAAAGCTATTTAACTTAACAGGTTCATCAAGATTGCAGAAGCTCTTTGGAAGAAGTAGAGTATCAGCAAAACAAAGAAACTTATTTTACATGCTAACAGCAACTTGATCAACTAACTGCAAGCAAGACCACCCGAGAAAACACAGCAGTCTGCCTCAAAGTAGCAGCAGCAATTCTTGGGTTTCATTTAGAGACCCTCTCCTTTTAACCACCTTAAAAATCTGTTCCCCAAATCGCATGTTTCCCATTCAATGTAAAGACAGAAATAACACAATTATACTCAGCGCTTAAATAGCTACAATTTACTCTTTATGTTTCCCACAAAACACATCATAAGATAAAGTTAATATTTCACATTTATCATAACAAACCCAATAGAAAAATTTCAAATCATAGACGCCAACAAAAGTCCCTCAACACTAGGCATTTCTCAAGTTGTCAAAGGCTGTACTACAGCAATACCTCATTGTTCCTATAAAATAAAAGTTTCACACAATGAAAAGATACAATAGGTTGCAACATGAAATGTTATCAAAAAGCAATTGAAAATAAAAGTAATGCCTTTAAATGTCTCCTTGCTATATTTAATACATCCTAATAAAAGTGGCATAACAGCAAAGGTCAATTTCAACAAACATCACATAATAGTAACGAATAGAAAACAGTTTTAAAATCCTCAGATCTCCCCAAGATTTATCTTAAAGCCATAGATTTCCTTAGCATTGGATACACACCTAACGTTCTGTGTTGTGAACAAGGTGGGAAGAAGACACTTGCACTTAAATCTTGAAGCATCCCGTCCTGATGAACCCAGAGAAACTAATTTCTGCCATCAGAAAAGTCCTCCAGCAGAACACCAAATAATGATATGCGCCGCTCTAAAGGAAACAGCAAGCCGGGTTCTGGCTCTAGGAGGTCTCTCGAGGTACAATAATATAAACCTGATCAATTGCAATTAAAATCTGAACAGAGGCTTAGAACTTGAAGTCTTGGTGCATTAGTTCTTGCCAAAAGCAGATGTGATTGTGAGCTGGAAGCAATTTCTCCTGGTAATTTGTGATGACACTGGGTAGTGCAGTCCCAGATTCCCCAAAGACAAACTCATCAGAGGCTCTAATGTATGCATGACACATGAGGTGGCTCTTTTAGAGCTCAATTAATTGGGCTGAACATTAAGACAGCAAGTTCAGGACTTTTTTTTTTTTTTTCTTCCCCTTCTAGAGTTGCTTTCCCCCTCCTTTTAAAGCAATTTTTGCCTTACCTTCTGCAAGCCATGTTTCTTGCAATTGACTTAGATCTTGAAAGAGTTCTAAAAAAACAAGTCAAAGACATAAACAAAAGATTTGCAAACCCCTGAGCTTCATTAAAAGGAAATGTTTGTCATGAAATTAGTATTAAATATTAACTTAATTTGGGGAGGGGGGGTCAATATAAAAAGAAAATAGGATTCATAACTTAATTATATCAATAATCTTGCCCATTTTGATGCCTATTAAGCAATACTTATCAATATCTTTTCCCCCTTTTTAACAAACAGCTTAATAAGTAAGCTCAGTGATACCAAAAAACACATACACTAGAACTCAAACAGGCTGAGGTTAAGGTGTGTTTATCCACAGAAACCTTTTGTAAACATATTCAACTCTTGCTAAAATAGTAGAGGAAAGAGTAGAAAGACTGCAAAATATTTTATTTGTATCTTTCGAATCTTACATGAAAGATGTAACAGTATATCATATAATTCTCAAAGTCCTATCTGCTTTCAGGTTTAATGCTGCAAAACTAAAAGGGACAACTTTAAATACAAGATTTTAGAGGAAAATTTCTATGCTAATAGATTTACAAAAGTCAGAGAGATAATTCCCTGACATCTGTCTATTTTCAAGTCCAAAACGTTGTATTATTCTATCATAGCAGGAGGGACAGGGGTGTGCAATGTATTATACTCTTCATACTTACATGGAGAGTTGAGGACGTTTCAGAATTCAATCTACCTAATCTAAATGGCAAACTGAACTTTGGTGGTTAAATCTAAGTATATTAAGTTTATTATGAATGCCCCCATATGGCTGGAATAATTCATAATATATTGACCTCCTACCAACAGTTTATAAAAAGAATCTGTAACCTAATTTCCCAAATAGGTATTATAATTATTAATTAGGCCCTAATTATAATTGAGTGAACACTGTAATGTCTATAAACAAGATATAATGACCTCATCATGTAGTCATCAAAATCATCCAGGAAAAGTTTGATAACAGGATATGGTTTCGGTGTAAAGGGATGGGAAATCAAACCATCACTTATATTGCTCAACTTCTAATATAGGAGAAAGGAGAAATTAAGCAGGATACAAAGCTGCCTAATTTGTGCCACTGTTCTGGATATTTTAAAATTGTTACCTTAGTGTACGGGGTTACTTATATGCCATATGGACAAAGGTACTTAAATACAAAAGAATGATTAAAAGAAGGATGTCACTGTTAAGCTCTCATTTCCTTCTTTCACTCATTTGTGACAGGGCCATAAAATATCCCTCAACGCAAACTGTCACATCATGTTAATTACTCCAAATAAAAGTCTTGGTTAAACGCAGTAACTTGAAAGTTTATTATTCTTAAGGTAACATTGAAGTGCCTCTCTTCTTTATGAGGGTGGAAAGTATAGGTACAGAGAGGGGATTCAGCCCCAAATCAAACCTCACCTTCTGAATCATGAGCCAGATCTCTGTTAATGAATTTTCTTTTCCTGACATTTGTTGGTTTCTCGTTACAATTTCTCCCACGCTGATTCTACAAAGGGAAAGATAAAATTCTTTAAAAGAATGTAAACCTCAGATGTCACACACACACACACACACACACACACACACACACAAACATACATGCATACATAAGTCTACTGGATCCCCTCCCTATATAGAAAAATAAAAGTCCACAGTATCCATTCTCATATTCATTTTCTGCGTTCATTTGACAGTGAACGCTTATGCTGAGAATTCAACAGCCAGGGAGAGTTGAGAGTTGCTTCCCAGTGCCGATCATCATACACTACTATTTATCAGTCACATATGCATGGTATCGCAGCATCAAAACAACATTAAGCAGATACACTTAAAGTCGTTTTTAGGCTGGATCAGTTAGATTTTTAAAAAAGTGAATTTTATTCTCTCTGACAACCTCCCCAAAAAAGAACAAAATGAGAGCTGTGAAATGAAAAATATGAGAGAAAATGAGAGAAAAAAAGAAACAAAAACACCCCATGTAAACAAAAGTGTCAGCATTTGTCTCAACTTCATTCTTTTCAATGTGGCAGACAAACCCAGCCAAAAACTTTGAGTGCAGCAGCTGCTGCTGCCCTCCATCTCCTCTTCCACTCATCTTGAGCACTTTCATCAGAAAAAGGGGTCTTAAAAACAAAACTATGCCTTATCCAAATCACTGAAAGGTAAGCTCATTTTGAAGACTGGGCTTCTAGAAGCAGAGTCGCCCTACAGTGGCAACAAAGCAGATAAAGTATCTGCAATCCCAACCCCCTTGCCCCCTCCCTTCTCATTCTCTCCCTCCTCCCCCACCCCCCTCCGTCGGAGTCAAGTTTATAAACAGCAACTTTCGAACTGATCACTCACATTGGTGACCATGTAAGGCACTTGCTGGTCATAAAATCCATCCATGCTGCTGCTCTTCGCAAATTTCAGCTCAGTGTTTTATATTTTGAGCATTTAGCTGGAGATTTCCTCAGGATCTGGACTTCTATCAACCTAGAGGGGAACAAGATGGCTTTTAGGCTTTAAAAAAAAAAAAATCATGAATGAAGCTCTCGAATTTGCATAGCTAATTACCCTCCGGCAGTCCCATTCACAAAAATAACCCTCCCTACACCGCCTCCTTCACCTGGATCCAAAGAGAGCCAAGAGAGTTCACAATTTACATATTTTCGGCAGTAGCAAAAATCCGAACAAGAGGCGATGTATTTATTTACACTCTCGATGTTTCCCTGCGCGGTCGGTGTACCCCGGGCAGCTCTGATTCGCAAACGTGTGCAAAACTAGCAATGGCGATCAACGAGACTTGCTTTGCACCTAACGGGACTAAAGAGAGGGAGTCACCTCTTTCATAAGGATAGTTTTTGCAACCCATAACCATGCAATTATCTGGAGAGACATAAAAAGTTGTTGGAAAGACCCACCTGAAGGCCACGCTAGGCGAACGGCTGCAAAAAATTCCCTCCAATTTTAATAAAAACATTAATTATTGCCCAGCACTTCCCCCTTGGAAGCCGAAAGCGCCTCTGACAGAGCTCAATTCGGTGGTTTTTCCTCTACTTCTCCTCCAGGGGCCTCCAATCCAAACTGATGGATCGCTGCCTCCCATTGGCTCCGCGTCTCTTTCACAAGATCAGATTTCGGGCTGTCAATCAGGAGGCTTGCTGCCCCTTCCCGTGAATCTCCCGCGCCCCTCTGCCCAAGCCAGTGCTCTGCCGGCTGGCGCGGGGTCCACAGCCTGGAAACGCCACAGAGGAAATCGACCGCCGTCCTAAACCGCTGCTTATTGTTAAGGCGCCCGGGGACACCGAAGCCATGTGTATCGAGTCGCCAGTTCTCCTTACTGCTGTGTTAAGTCCACTATTGGGCCGATTTCCTAAAGCACTTTCGTTCGGGTCAGGTATATACTCGGAAGTGCAATCCACCAAGACCGTGCCTCCTTAGTCCCCCACCTCCCCTTCCTCAAGATATCCAGCCTCTCTACTTTTAATCTGATAAGGAGCCCCCCTTGCTCTATAGCTTAGTCCCCACTAAGCTTTTGGCCCAAATTCTCTTCCCATTTTTCAACACCCACCACTACCGTTATGGTTTATCAAAAACATTTTTTTAAAGGTCATCCTCAAGTAAATCTTTCACAACAGGACAGTACAATAAGAAATCTTATGGAAGAAGAACCCGGGAGAAGCAGAGGAATTGCTTCTTAGGAGAGGTTGCGTTGGGAGAGAGCACTGGGAGAACGACAGAGCCATCCAGGCGAGGAAAAGTATAAAAATAAAAATTGTCCCACGTGTGCACGCACACTGGAACAAGGCGTTTCCAGTCCTCGGGGGAAGCGGGGAGGAGCGGGGATGGGTTGGGGTAGCTCAGATATCCTAGGGACCCGCACGTTTCCTGAGCTTTTGTTACGTACACACGGAGGCGGAGGGTGTCACTTACTGTACTTGACGCTTTCACTTCCTGTCCAGCTTTTAAACAGTCAGTGCTTGGAGTTAGGGGCGAGAGGCGAGGGGGTCGGGTTTCAAGGACAATGACTGGGAAGTTAAAAAGTGAGGGCTACAATTCTGAAACCACTTGCCCTGACACTCCTATGCGGCTTACAGCTGCAAAGTCACTTAAGAAGCTTCGGCCCAACCGGGGATGAGAGGCCTCGGGAATGGGACCCAGGACTCAGTGGTGTTGAAATTCATTTGTGATCCCGGTGGCGACCAGAGCTAGAGACCAAAGGACGTTTCCGGCAGCTGTTCTGCCCGTTGGGAAACGTGCTGCAGTTCTCAGTTTCTAATTGAACGTTTCCTTCCTTAAATGGAACGCTGTTGGAGCCGTATTAAAATGGAGTGTGAGCGCACAAGACTCTAATCTTGACCCGTGGAGGTCAAGGGTCAAAAAGCATTTTTTTAATATTAAAAACAAAATAACGTATTACTGGGGTTAACAATAACTGTGGACGGACAGCAAGGACACATAGAGTGCACTCTCTGAAAGTAAGTAAATGAGAGCAGCCGGTGCTAAGGAGCGCACCTATAAGCATTTTGAGCGGGAACTGCACCTTTACCGTAGCCAGGGAGGGGTTCGGACGCAGCCTGGGCCTCAAGGCTGGGATAGCAAGGCTCTTGGAGACTTTCTGAGGGTGCAATCAGGCCCGGAGCCAAGAGCAAGGGTGTCCCGCCGCCCAGCACTCCCGGGATAACTCAGCCCCTGTAATCTGAGCAACACTTTCCAAAGGCATTCTCTGTGGCCGGAGCCTGACGGGTATCCAGGGTAACCGGGAGGGGGCGGAGCTTCGGGTTCGGCCCCGCGAGGTTCCCGCCGCAGCCAATAACGTACCGCCTGTCCCCAGCCCATTGTTGTTTATTGCTGACCCCGCAGCGCTCCGCTAGGAGATTGGCCGCTTCAGGGAAGGAGGCGGAGCCTCCCCCACCCCCGCAGCCACCTTTCGGCTCCATTCACAAAATTCCGGCCTTTCTTGGTCACGTGGTTGGGGGCGTGGAGGGGCAGGGGAAATGACACAACAAAGGCCCAAGTTTTCCAAACCACAAAACTTTTTTCTGTCTCGCTACCTCCTCTTTGTCCTGTCACCGAACAAATACTAGAAGATGAGAAAAAGGAGTCTTGGATCTGAGAGCAACCAAAAGAGGGGGAAAAAATAAGTCAGAAATTAAAAGAAGGTTCACAGGGGGATAATTCCCGGGTGCACTACATACGAGAAAAGCTGCAAAAAAAAAAAAAAAAAAAAAAAAAAAGAAAGAAAGAAAGAAAGAAAGAAAAGAAAAGATAAACAATAAGAAAAAAAAAAGGTAGAGAATTAAAAAAAGCGGGGAGAAAGCCATAAGGATAAACTAGGAACTTTTGCTTGCTGCTTCAAATGATTGCTTTTAGATGAGCGAAGAGTTCAACTGTAAATGGATTTCAGTTTTCTCACTTAACGCTCTGTAATTTTCATTTCTACCTTAGATTTTCCCCACAGTCAACTTTAAAAGCTTCTTTCAAGAACACTGCAAGTTTTCGCTGGCCGACAGTTTTAGTTTCCATTTCCCAAGCCTTTACTCTTTCACAGGCCCCCCCAAAGCACTGCCCTTTCTCCCCACCAACGCTGGACTGACTGACAGAAGCCTAGCGTTAATCCTCGGATTTTACTACGCTTTGCAGGGGCCCCATATTTTCCCTTTGGAGTCTTTAAACGAACTCAGCTTTTAACTATTTGATCTTAACAGTAATTGAATATGATATGTGAATAAGGAGACAAGCCAGTCTCACTACAGCTCAGTTTTGTCAAAACAGCATACAGTTTTGAGACAAATGTTTCTCTTTTGCAAGTGACCTATCGGGCCATGCTCCCTCTTCTCTCCCACTTTCTCTTCTGTCCTTTCTGTTTCTGTCCTTTTTGTGCCGCAATACTTAGTGAGACACTAGCTATTAGCGGGGCAGCTGTTTGTCTTCCATGCTGGGCTCTGGGAAAAACCAGGAGACCTAGTGGCTGAAGACACTGGAAGGGCTGAAAATTCATTTTTCAGAAAATGTTACCATTGTGGAAAATGTCTACAGAAACAGCTGTTCTATCCACAGAGAGGAACGTCAAAACTTGCCCAAAGTTTCCACTACTTTTGAAAGCGAGTCTTGAAAAAAATCAGCTTAGTAAATGCCAGTCCTCCTTGAATGGAAAATTTCATTTTGGCAGGATTTCAGGCATAGAATGGCTGAGCAGGGGCCAAGAGGCTTTGACATTTATTTACTTGTATTTTGAAATTCCATCTGGGTTTTGAAATTAGAGCTCTTGAGAGAAAGCTGCCCCCCTCCCCACCTCCTTCCATAAAAATCCATCTCTGAGTTTGGAATGTTTGTAAATTGCATATAAAGCTATTTAAATCTTTATAGTTCCTTTGCTGTTATTTAATAAAATAAAATAATATTCACTAGTGGCTTTTCTGCAGTTAACTTACTATAGCATTGTACTGAAAATGCATGATGTTAAATAAAGCCTGTTTCTAAAAGCAGCAAAAAAATAAATACATAAAATGGTACTAATTGTCTTAAATGGTTAATATGATTAAAATTAAATAAAATTTGTTCAGTTGGGTTGATTATTAAGTAAATTGTAACTTCTATAATTTTTCAAAATACTATATAAAGCAAATTGTTAATGGCTTCATTTGTACAGACCTATATCAAATAGATAAGGAAAAGATAAACTATTAAATAGCCAAATGGGCAAAGGAAATGAACAGGTGAATATAATTTTAAAGGAAAACTTAGAAATCTGCCAGGACGGTGAAAGATAATTGGTGGCTGTAGTGGACTCCCTGTGGGAAGAGAAGCAGGAATTTGAGAGGAAAGTGGACCCTGGGACAAAGGTCAGGTCATCAAGGAAACTGACACTGCGGGAAGTGTGGGTTCCTACTCTAACCGTGCCACTGTCAGCAGGGGAATATCTCTAAAGTCCCCAAGTAGAGGAAATGCAAACATGTGGTTAAAAAAAAAATTCTTAACTGCATTAGAAGTCAGGACATTATTCACTAAAAAAATTTAAAAACATTTGTATCCCATCATGGTAGAAAAAAAAATCTAACATCCAAGGATGTTAGTTTTGGGGTAAGGGCACTCATATACATTGTCGGTTGGAATGAGACTTTCTGCAACCTTTCAAAAATAAGCTTACAATATCTACTAGACCCTAAAATGTATAATATCTATTAGACCTTAAAATTAGACCCAATAATCCTGATTTGGGAAATCTATCCAATAAAAGTAAAAGCGATGAGCCTAAGGACATTTACTGAAGCATTTTTATAGTGGGGAAAATTTGGCAGCAACTTCAATACCCACCAATAAGGAAATGGTTTTCAATGTAGTATGATCATTTCAAACTTTGGGATTGAATTGTGGCAGTTATGCAGCTGTTAAAAAGTATGCTATATTCTTGGTTCTCAGACTTGGAATTACATAAGAAACTGTTAAAAATTCAGATTTCAGAGTGGATCCATGGTGTTTCTGATTTGTTAGGCCTGAAGTGGGGCCCAGCAAGCACATCACATGAAGACTCTGTTGCAGGGGATTTTCTTGCCGTTGGCTTCTGAATCTTTCTGGACAGACCCTGAGCTGGACCTCTACCAGAAGTCCAAAGGGAGACCTGCAATGTTTACTAGTTTGGACAGGTTTTGCTTGACCCACATAATGTTGACACCCATGGAAAATCCAGTGTCAACACATAAAATTTGAATTTCCACTGTTGCTTGACAAATCTGAGCATATGATAACACTGAGCCCAAATTCCCAAATAGCAACGGCCAGCTGGAGCGGAATACCTCCATCCCTTGTAAAGGAGCTTGGGTCCGCAGGCTTCCCTAAGCCCTGTTTTTCTTATTCATGTTACCCACCTGACCTCTGTAAGCATTTGCATGTGTCAAACCTGATTTACCTGTGACATAGCATTGTAAGTGAAAAAGCAAGAGATAGAGTAGAATACAGAGTATCATATAATTTGTTTTTGCTCAAAAGAAAAACTAGTGCATAATGGTGTATATACACACCCGCATGAGACGTGTGTATATATACATATACTCCAGTGCGTCTCAACATTTGTTCATTATTCCCCCCCAAAGAGTCTTTTTGGACCTTTTGTATACCTAATTACCCTTTTCTCAATAAATTTTAATACCATAGATCTACTATATATCCGTTTATGTTCTGTAATCCTTTAGAAGGTCAAAAATTAGTATAATACCTAACATCTACCCCTCCAAGAACAAATGTTCAACACTTGGGGGTAATATCACCCCACTGAGAATGTATAATACGTACCTATAGTTTCTTCCCATAGGTCCTATATGTACTTACAAGTATTGATTTTTTAACATCCAACAGAAGAATACATGTCCACCTTTTATTATTAGTTACATCTACCTCTATTAGGTCTGGTTGGAGGTATGAAGCAAAAGATAATTAAATTTTTCTTCTAGCACTTGGAATGGTTTGTTACAATGTGCATGTATCATAGCCATTTTTTAATCTATTTAAAGGGTGAGCATATTAGTAGTTTAGTTTTGTAAGATTCAGAGAAACTTTCATTTATAGAGTAACAATATATCTAGGTATCGCAGATCTTAACTTTTGAGTGATACATAAATTTTGGAATAAATAATAAGCAAAGAACAAAACATAAATCTTTTACCTTTCTCTGGAAAGAGGAACACTTGCATTTCCTTTAGATTTGAAGGCATGGGATTGGTAACTTTAAAATAAATGGTGAAACACCAGCCGCGTTCACTGATCTCCACCCTTGTAGCTGTTTCCAGGACCACAGTGAGAGATGCAGGTGCAGTTGAGGTGCTTTTCTTAAAGGTAAAACACAGATTAGTGACAGAAGGGAAAAAAAGGATTCTCGAAGTCCATTTTAGAAATGAACTTTATTCTCCTGGGACACAACTTGATTTAAAACAATCTAAATCACTAACAATACAGTTCATCCTTTATGTGTAGTACACATTGGGAGGACTATGTCCAGGCTGGCTTCCCAAAGTACCTCCTCTGGGTGGTCTTCCTGGAAATAGTTTGTTTTCCCCAGTTCTGAACCCAAAGGTAGCATTTGAAAAACCTCTTCTTGTGGCCTCTCAGAGCTGGCATTTTTTCATAGCTCTAAACTCCATGTAAATGTGTACTTTTGTCCTTCATTCAATAAACTCCTTAGGACTTTCATTACAATTGTGTTCTCAGCCACCAGCACATGGAAGGTGCTGAACGCTTGCTGGGGGATGAATGAATCAGTGCATGGCTAGCATGCTATTGAACTGTCTTACTCTACAGATATGAACACATATCAAATACTAACTAAGCAATGTTGTAGGCAATCTGAAAACAAACAAAAATTCACTGGACAACTGAAAAGGGCTAGTTACCCGAGGACAAATAGCTTTTAGATAAAAGTTTGCTCTTAAAATTGTTGTTGAAAAGAAAATCAAAAGCTGCACTGAGCTGAATATACTTTTCCTATGTATAGGTTTCTTTCATTTTTTTTTTTTGACACTGAGAAACGTTCTTTGTGATTTCTAAATATGTGATATTTATGTGACCAACAGCAAAGTAGCTGAAGTGTATCATTCAGACTCACAACTTGTACCAATGTGAACTTTCTTTCTTTCTTTTTTAAATGTATTAAATGAAGGGCTTGTACTAGATGCCCTTGGGATCCCTTATGAAAGAAATCTCCTGATTTTCATCTTTTTAATCAATGGCTGTGTTGAAGTCACTCATAGGAAAAAACAAAACAAAACAAAAAACAGTGTAGTGGAAAAGAGGATTTGGCTTCAGACAGTCATAGATTTGAATGCTGGCTCCAACACAGGCCAGATGACTTCATGTCTCTGAGTCTCAGTTTCCACATCTATATAATGGATCTAAAACCTATTTTCCAAAATTGCCATAAGGAAGAAATGAGCTAACATATTTAAACTGCCTCCCAGAGTTGATATTCATGGAAGGTGCCTTTCTTGTCCTGTTTGTTAGAGCTTTTCTCTGACATAAGATGATAGATCTCTCCTCTCTGGGTCAGCCCTCGTTGGCCTGATGTCACAGATCTATCCCTATGATCTTCTAGATGATGCTTAGAACTGTCCTTAACACCTGGAACAGTCAGCCTGACTTCCTGCCCATGTTTAAATTAATTTTCTAGCTCCCTTTCTATGTGGGGGCCAATCCTGGTCTCCAATAGTTAACCTACTCAGGCAGGAGACCAGCACATCAGATTCTTCTCCCTGCCTCTGGTCGGCCCATGTGATGCCTGATGCAACAAGCCAGTTATTTTGCAGTTAAGATCGCCTTGCTGAGTTCAAAAAGTCTGGCACAGTAGTTGAAGGAGAGAGAAACTGTTGCTTGATAGCAATGCACAATACAGGGACAGAGGGATTAGTCTCAAGAAAGTAAAACAGAAAAGTGGTCCAAAACAGTTTCTGAAAAGGGGGCAAAAGAACAGCCTCATGTCCATCACTTCCTAAAAACTTAGAAAGTCTTCCCTGAATGAGGGTCACCAACTATCCTTAAGTCAGCTTCTTGGTATTTGAAGAACAACGTGTCTTTGAACTTTGTAATAGTGATTTCACTCCTTTGTGATCTTCCTGAAGTCTCTTTTATATTTAAAGTGTTCCTTTTGTCCTGAATTTCTTCTCAAGTTTAAAAATAGCCGTTTGACTACAGGCATTTCATGTGAGCACATCAAAGAAAGCTACAAATCTTCTTTGTATCTGTATGACACTCTCTAAATACAACTCAACTTTTTATTCTTGGTTCACTTTTATATTCTAAATTGAAATTACTCTATTTCTATTGTGTCAAATAATATTAACGCTCATTGGTTTAATCAACCATATTCGGGAACAACAGAGTCCACCCAGAAAAATAAGTTGTTTATGATGAGAGTCTTACCTCTGTTGGGAAAGATTTGTATCTGATACTCTTGACATCATTCGAGTCAATAAAGGAAGGTATTATCAGAAAGGTATTCAAGAAGCAGAACCCAGGGCTTCAGGCATGTGTATGGATGAACTCTAAAAATAATCTTTGCATTTAGAGTTAAAACAAAGGTACTTTTCCTATACACGTACAAGTTCTCAAGCTCACTCCCACTGAAATCTGCTCGGAATTCTTAAAATAATGTGTTATCGGTTAAAACAGAGGAAAAGGCCATGACATTCATTATAAATAGCTCTTGTCATTTGACTCATTCCTGATGTAATAGCAAGATATTAGTGCTTGGATTCTGGGTAATTCGGTCTTACAGCTGGAAGAGGCATCAATAGCTCATTTAGTTTGTTATCAGTGCCATCACTTCTCTCCTTATTTTCCAACACATAAAGCCATACTTACTTAGAGTAGACCAATTCTTACTTAAACTTTCTGCATCTGACCACTGATCAAGAATACTCTAGGTCATTGTCCCTCCAATTATCTGCAGCGGAAAACCTGCATTAGGCGTCCATCACTGACTTACAAACTACCCTCAAATCTAGTGGCTTAAATCAATCCACCTATATTATCTAATGGTTTCTGTGAATCAGGAATCTGGGAGCAACCTAGCTGGGGGTTTCTGGCTCAGGATCTCTCCCCTGAGGTTGTAGTCAAGCTGTGGGCTGAAGCTGCAGTCATCTGAAGCTGAAAATCTGCCCCCAAGCTCACCCATGAGGTGGTTGGCAGTCCCGGTTCCTTGTGTCTGTTTGCCGCAGGGCTCGGATTTTTACTGTGTGTGGGTTCCTCCACAGAGCTGATGATGACATGGCTTCCCAGTGCAAATAATCCAAGAGAGACAGCTCAAGATGGAAATCACAGTCTTTTACAGCCTGATCTTGGAAGTGACTGACCATCTATTCTGCTGCATGCCGTGGGCTGTACAGACTAGGACAATGTGAGAGAGGGCTGGCACAAAGGTGTGAAGACCAGGAGGCTGGCACCTCTGGGGGCCAGCTTAGAGGCTGACTGTGAGAACTTTTTTTTCTTTTTAAATGTCCAATCCATCACAGATGGAACAGATTTATTTGCCATTCTAATTTAGGCAAAATGACTTCCACAATTAGACCCAAGGCTCTAGGAGAACAGGAATTTTGTCTTCTTCATGGTTGTATTCCCGTCACAGGACTGAGGGAAGACTGTAATTATTAAACACACCCTATTTTTAAAGCTGTTAAAACAAAGCATTACGGACTGAATGTTTGTGTCCCCCTCCAAAAAACTTCACATGTTGAAGTTTTAACCCCTCATCTGATGGCCTTGGGAGATGAGGCCTTTGGGAGGTAATGAGGGTCCGATTAGTTCTTGAAGGTAGGGCCTTCATGACGGGTTCAGTGGCCTCATATTAAGAGGAAGAAGAGGAAGAGAAGGCTTCTGTCTCATTCTCCCTCCCTCCCTCCCTCCCTCTTTCTCCCCTTTCCTTCGCCGCCTCCTTTGCTTCCCCTCTCAGCCACGTGAGCGCACAGTGAAGAGCCAGGAAGAGAGCCCTCACCAGAACAGGACCATGCTGGCACCCGGATCTTGGCTTTCCAATCTTCGGAACCGTGAGCAAATAAATTTTGGTCGTTCAGCCAGTCTGTGGTTTTTTACTATGGCAGCCCACGTAAACTAAGACCTGAAGGAAATCCAGAACTTCAAGTTGCCACACCACATAGGGATTTCACACTTCAGGACTGGGATATGCTTAGTAATAACTAAACGAAATCCCTTATGCTGAAGTTTACACTTATTTCCTCATATTAAGTTCTCTATTCAGCAAAGGGAGAAGAGCAGCTGCTCCCAGCAGTTCTCAGCATATTCATCGCCACGGCGTCCCAGGCGGTGTGTTCAGTGAGGAAGACGTAAATAATACAGCACCCCCACCAAAGGAAGAGCATAGGCCAGAAGGAGAGCTGTGTCAGCAAAGCGGCCCTTCAGAGGGGCCCTCCGCGACTCCCTCACGCGCCCCCATCCCTCCCTCTCCAGCGTACTCGTCGGCTTTATTTCATCATGGACTTGGCTTGTTGAAACTGTTCCCACTTGGTCACATAGATGCCCTGGTTTTTGTTGCCTGACTCCTCCTCCCTCCTACATTGGTGGGTAGGGTTTCAACATATGACTTTGGGAGCAACATAAATAGTCAGTCCTTAACAGCTTGTGAACAGATCTTCCTGTACAGGCACTTAACTGGGGGACAGAATTGGGAACCTGCTCTCCTAACCTGAATCCCCAAACTGAAGGATGAGCCCACAACCTCGTATGTGAAACCCTGGTTATTTTTTAGAATACAGAAGAGAAATAAGTACCTCAATATACTGCACACTGCATAAGACAGAAAAGGGTAGGGGACCCTGGAATCTCATATAGTAACACTTCTGCAGCAAAGCATGGATATTCAATTACCAAAAAAAAGAAAGAAATGTAGATTATAACAAAGCCTGACATCAATGCAAATCAGAAACAACATTCTAAACTACCATATAGTTTTCAGAACATTTTCAAACCTACGTCATCCATCTCCCCTCAGAAAACAATCTGAATTTCCACTCAGTCTGTGAGGCCTAGCAAAATAATTCGCCTGACTTCAGCCCTATGCTTTGTGAGATTGACCTCACCTATGCCTTATTTGTCTACAGGTATTTTCCCTTATGATGTTCAGTATGTGGTTTAGAAGTCATGAGTGATACTTGCAGAAAGAGGAAGATTCCTACTTCTTAATTTTTTGGGTTGGAAGAGATAATGGAATATCATCACCTGGGGAACATGAAAAATGTTAAATAATAGGCAGACAACTATGAGGGAAAGTTATTCCCATAACTAAACTGAAGAGTGTTCGTAAATTTTATTTATTAATGAGAGTTATCTTAGCACAGTGGTTAAGACCATGGCTATGCTTGATTTCTGTGGGTCCTCAATGTCTTTGCTTTCATGGGCTACTTCCTCCATTAAAAAATTAATAATTAAAACATATAATTATATTATTACATTTTAAGACTGTTGGCATAAGAATTCATTATATATTCACTATTATATTATTTATATTTATTATATGTTCAATATGATCTTTATTCTATATTCAGCATTATTAAATTCTCTTCTTGCTTCTGATTTTAAAAGAAACTCAAAACATTTTTATGGCCCCCTAAGATGTGGTGGGCCCCTGACACCGTGTCTACGTGTCTAATGGAGAAGTCAGCCCGGTTAGGAATGTAGATTCTGAAGCCAGGCTGCCTTGTTGCGAACCCAAGCTTCTCTCCTTAGCAGCTGTGTGACCCTGGGCAAGTTTCTTTACTTGTCTGTGCAGTTATTTGTTCTGCAAAACGGGGATAATAAAATACCTGCATCACAGAGCTGATAAAAGGGTGAAAGGCATTCTCTTCTGTCCTGCACTTAGATCAGTGCTTGGCACAGTCACTTTCTAGTCGTTCATAACAGTTTATTTTATTATTAAAAAAAAAAAAAGCTGATAGTGGAGGTGAAGTTTTTCTGACTAGAAACAAGCTTCTCCTTGCCTAGGAAGACAAATGAAAAAGAAAACATGTTTCATTCAGATCAGAGAAGGTGGACATCTAGAAGGCTAAATTCCTGGGGCTAGATTGCCTGATTCCAAAACCTGCTTCTGCCATTTAATGGCGGTGTGCTCCTGAGCAGGTGATTTAATCTCTCTAAGCCTTGTTTCCACATTTTTGAAATGCAGGCAACAATAGCCTCCAGTTTGTAAGGTTTTTATTGGTTTAAATGACCATTTTATGGTACACTTAATAATTGCAGCCCTACATATATTTTTATTTCTTCTTAACTTTCCACCAGCAGTTTTGCACTTTAGTTCTCCCCTATCATGACCACCTTTGCTTGGAATCCAGAAGTGTTGGCCTCACAGTTCCAGCTCCATGGAGGAACAGCTGTATTTGAGGAGACCACAGTGTCATCCTGTCCTTGCCTTGATCCAAAATGTGCAAGAAAATACAAAACTTGAACACTAAGGAAATCCTTCAACATAAATGCAAATCTTTTATCATTAAATAAGTACCTTTCTCTCCACTTTCTTACTAATCAACACAGGCACAAATCTTTTTCAATCTGTATTATCACCTTAGCCATTAGTGAAAAACAAAAGCAGTGGGGTGGGGGAAACGAGGGCGGAGGAGAGAAATATTAATAACTTGCAATTCCACTTGCTATATACATCATAGGCTCTAAAGAAGAATCTCTGACCAGCGATCATTACCAAGCATGGCTGAAATGACATTTAAATGCAAGTCCATCCTTAATATCTTCAGGACCAAATAATATTTGGGGACACAAATACGAGCAAAAGCTCATATCAGTGTGGGTTCTTGTCAAGTGCTGAGTGCCCTCTTGTCTAAGGGCAGGACTGCTTGGATGCTTGAATCTCTCCAATTCCCCCATACTTTTAAGAATGAAGGGGAGTGGGACATAGATGTACATTTGGTATTCATAATCTCATGCTAATGGTTGGCTTATGTTCAACAAAAGTCTCTAATTCAATGAAGTGGCGTATCTTTAATGGAAGGCTAACAGAGGAGGGTAATTTCCATTTCTAGTATGGTAAAGTGAATATAATACATAGAATTTAGGAAGTAGCTGCTAATAGTGTCAGGAGGTAGATTATATATTATTATAAAAATTTTGCTTTCAAACTGAAGTTATATATATGGGCATGATTTTTAAGTCTATAAAGAAAAGGGATTTAAATCAGGGATTGAAAATAATGGTTCTTTAGAGTAAATCTATGTGTATATACAAAAATATATAAATTTAAACATATCTTTTAAATATTGGGGGAGAAAAATATTTATGACATATTTGTCTCTTCATATAAGCTTTTCCTACAATTTGCCACTTAGCTTATTTTCTCTGGGTTAAGGAAATCAAAATTATTATTTCGTTGGTGTTTAGATGTAAAAATTGCATAGACACTTCCTAAGACAGGCTGCATTCCCCACCCCCCCACCCCCAATATTATATATTTTATGTTAATTATCTGTGTTATAGCTTCTTTAGAAAGTGGGTGAAAACTTACTTTTTTGACTAAATATTCTTGCACTTTGGTAAGTACAAAGTATAGCCAGGAAGTTTTACTGAGAGAATTAATCCATCTGACTTAATGTATTTTCATTCAATGAAAGATCAATGGCTTAAGATTCTTTATGTTCTAGATATAACATTGCCTACTCCATAACTTTGTGGACTCAATTATGTCTCTGCTTCAGTTTTTTAACTATAAAATGGAATTACTATCTTTCTCTGCTTTCTTTCCTCAAATCCTATGGACTCATCTGAGTATATAGAGTTCAAACAGATGCCTGTGTTTTAGTCTCACTAAAATATGGCAGACAATCCCCATTGATAAAGGCTAACATACAAAACATGTATGCACACTGTGATTATACAATTATTGAACTGATTTCCAGCAAACATAGATCTTTAAATTCAAAAGAATACTGGGGCTCTGATATCCTGGTTCTCTCGTTAGCAGTGGGCACATGCCTGACAGATGCCTCTAGAAAAACATTTTTGAAAAAAATCGTAAATACATGCCTTATATTTAGTGAATGGAATACAATATGTAGACCAAAAGGTGATGCTTAAATCATCTGTATCTGGCATCAATGTGGGCAGCATATTTTTAACGGGATAATTTTAACATAAGAGAGCCTTTGAGTGCTGATTTCCTTTGAAACAATTTAAAACATGTGGGGAGCATCTCGTAAATAAAATGAAGTAAGTAATGTTGCTTTTGCTCGAATACTGGTGCAAGTTTAACGTACTCGTATTGAGACTCACTTTGTTATATAACTCACTCTCAAGACAGTAAGAACAGGGAACTCTGAAATTTTTAGTTGATGAGAGAATCATTGTAGCAATTCCTTTAACTGGCAAGATTAATACATGCATGGCAGTGAAGATGACGGTTCTTAGGATATTTGGCTAAAGCCCAGGGAAATAAAGTATTTGGAAAAATTATCATTATAATAGAAAATGTAAGAGCTGAAGCTTTGGAATCTCTCATTATAATCTTTTTAACTTATGGATGATACCACTGAGAATCAGGAAAGTAAAGCAATTTAACCAAGCCCACGGATGCAAAATCAGAAATTGGGACTAGAGGCAGGATACTTGATATGTAGGAGAGCTTTTTGCCACCATTACCTCACAAATGGTGACAAGTTCACTGAGCTGTCTCTCAGAATAACCAAGCTTTGTAGAGGCAAATCTCTTGCATGAGTAGTGATGTACACAGATAAGGACTAAAGAATGCTGTATTTTTTTTTTTTTAATGTTAGGTTTCACCCCTTGGGTTTGTAAAAACAAATTTGAGAGCTTTAAATTTTTCTGTGCATTGAAAAATTCTAGGGAGTTTTTCCCTACCATGCAGCATTCTACCAAACACAACACTATTTTCACTCTACTGGAACATACATGTCCATATAATATATATATAGTTTGAACTTTGCCTTTTGATGTTTATAACAGAGGAAAGTAATCCTTATTTAACTATTCAGAGTTATGTTTTATAGTCAATTTTCAAAAGAATTTTTATTGCTCAGTACTTGCTGCCATTATAATTCTCAGTTTCTGTGCTCATGAGCAAGAAATGGCATGTTATCTTTCTTGTCACTAAATCAAATTGAATCTGACTCCAAGCCTCTTCTTGTTTGGCTGGTGAGAGATCCAAATTCAGTCATTCTGGCAATACTTACCTGCCTCTCTAGGACTACACAGGAATCCAGGAGTTTTATAAGACAACTGGGAAATGGGAGAAGGCTTCAGTTCTTTAGTCAAGGATGACTCTAACCACATGCTCAATATCCAAGCCCATTTTTTCCCCAAACAATAAAGTATATTTTAATTTCTTTAGCTTTAGTTTTTACGCAGTTTTTTAAACTTAAAAAAAGATCAAAAACAGTTCTTCCATTTCTCCTACCTCCCACCCCCAGCTCTGGCAACCACTATTCTGTTCTCTAATTTTTTATTTATTCTTTTATATGTGTACACACACAAACACATACATACATGTATAGTATCTGTCTTTTCTATCTGACCTTTTTCATTTAGCATAAGGCCCTTGAATTCCAACCATGTTGTCAGAAATAGCATGATGTCATCATTTTTACGACTGAGTAATCCATTGTATATATACACCACATCTTTATTCAGCCATCCATTGATGGACATTTAGATTATTTCCATATCTTAGCTATTGCAAGTAATATTACAATGAACATAAGGATACATATATCGTTTTGAGTTAGTGTTTTTATTTTCTTCAGATAAATTACCCTCAAAGTAGAATTACTAGATCATACAGTATTCTATTTTTAATCTCTTGGGAAACCTCCATACTGTTTTCCATGGTGGTTGCACCAATTTATATTCCCACCAACAGTGCACCAGGATTTCCTTTTTCTCCACATCCTTGCTGACGCTTGTTACTTCTAGTCTTTTATTATAATGGCCATGCTAATAAGGGTGAGGTGATATCTCATTGTGGTTTTAATTTGCATTTCCTTGATGATTAATGATTTGTTTTGTTCTTTTGCATGTGGCTGTCCAATTTTCCCAATATCATATATTGAAGAGGCTGTCTTTTCCCCCTTGAGTATTCCTGGCTCCTCTGTCATAAATTAATTGAGCATGTATGTATGTATGAGTTTATTTGGGGGCTGCCTATTCTGTTCCATTGATCTATACCTCTGCCTTTATGCCAATACCATACTGTTTTATTTACTATGCTTTTGTAATAGTTTGAAATCAGGGAGAGTGTTGCCTCCAGCCTTGCTCTTTTTTCTCAAGATTGCTTTGGCTTTTAGGGGGGTCTTTTATGATTCCATACAAATTTTAAGATTTTTTTTTCTAGTTCTGTGAAAAATGCCATTGGAATTTTGATAGGAATTGTATTGAATCTGTGTATTGCCTTGGGTGGTATAGACATTTTAACATTATTAGTTCTTTTAATCCATGAGCATGAAATGAATGGAATCTCTTTCCATTTATTTTATCACTTTTGATTTCTTTCATTAATATCTTATAGTTTTCAGTGTACAGGCCTTTGACCTCTTTAATTAAGTTTATTCCAGGAATTTTACTCTTTTTGACACACTTGTAAATGGGTTTGTTTTCCTAATTTCTTTGACATTATTAGTGTCTAGAAATGCAATAGATTTTCATGCATTGATTTTGTAGTATCAAGTTTACTAAATTTGTTTATTAGTTTATTAGTTCTAACAGGTTTTTAGTGAAGTCCCTTGGGGTATATATATATATATATATATAGCAGCATGTCACCTGCAAATAGTGGCAGTTTAACTTCTAACGTTCTTTGGGTGACTTATTTCTTTTTCTTGCCTAATTGATCTGGCTAGAACTTCCAAAAGTATGTTCAATAAAAGTGGCAAGAGTGGGCATCTTTGTGTTATTCCTGGTCTCGGAGGAACAGCTTTCAGCTTTTCACCATTGAGAATGACATTAGCCACGGGCTTGTCATATATGGCCTTTATTACACTGCAGTATGTTCTCTATATACACACTTTGTTAAGAGATGTTATTGCAAATGGATATTAAATCTTGTCAAATGCTATTTCTGCATCTACTGAGATGATCTTTTGACTTTTACTCTTTAATTTGTTCATTCAATGTATCACATTGACTGATTTATGTATGTTGGATTATTCTTGCATTCTTGAAATAAATCTCATTTGACTGCAGTGTTGTATAAAACTTTCAATGTATTTTTTAACTCAGTTTGCCAATATTTTGTTGAGGATTATTGTATCTATATTCATCAGGAATGTCAGCTTGTAATTTTCTTTTCTTGTGATGTCCTTGTCTAGTTTTGGTATCAGGGCAATGCTGGCCTTGTTAAAAAAAATAGTTTGGAAGAGTTCCTTCCTCTTTGATTTTTTTTTTTAGAATAGTTTGGAAGGATTGGAATTAATTCTGTGAACGTTTGGTAAAATTTACCAGTGAAGCTGTCTGGTCCTGGACTTTTGTTCATTGGGGGAATTTTGATTACTGATTCAGTCTCCTTACTAATAATCAATGTCTGTTCAGATTTTCTATTCCATTACAAATCAGTGTAGATAGATTGTAAGTTTCTAGGAATTTATCCATTTCTTTAGGTTGTCTAGTTTTTTTAGTGTGTAATTATTCACAGTAATCTTTCATGATCCTTTATATTTCTGTACATCATTTATAATAGCTCCTCTTTCATTTCTGATTTTTAAAATTTGAGTACTCCCTTTTTTTTTTTTTGGTGAGTCTAGCCAAAGGTTTATCAATCTTGGTTGCTTATCTTTTCAAAAAACCAGCTTTTAGTTTCATTGATCTTTTCTATTATCTTTATAGTTCTAATTTTATTTATTTATGCTCTAGTCTGCTATTTCCTTTCTTCTATAAACTTTGGGCTTTGTTCTTCCTTTTCTAGTTCCTTTTGTTGTAAAGTCAGGTTGTTTATTTGAGACCTTTTTTTGTTTCCTGTGGTAGGCATTTATCTCTATGAACTTCCCTCTTGGAGCTGCTTTTGCTAGATCCCATAAACTGTGGCATGTTACAATTCCATTTTCATTTGTCTCAAGGTTTTTTTTTTAATCTTTTCTTTGACTTGTTTGTTGTTCAATAGCATGTTGCTTAATCTCGGCTATTTATGAATTTTCCAGTTTCCTTTGTGTAATTATTTCTAGTTTCGTACCATTTGGTCAGAAAAGATGCTTGATATGATTTCAGTCTTCTTAAACTTATTAAGACTGTTTTATGGCCTCACATATGATGTATCTTAGGAAATTTTCCATGTGCACTTCAGAAGAATGTGTACAACTGACCCTTGAATGACACGTGGGTTAGGGATACTGACCTCTCATGCAGTCAAAAATTCATGCACAACTTTCCACTTTCTAAAAGCTACTAATAACCTACTGTTGACTGAAGCCTTACAAATAACACAAACAAATGACTAATACATATTTTATATATTACTTGTATATCTTACATGTATTTTATGCATTCATGACATACCTAACTTTTTCTTAATTTTTTCAATATTTTTAGCTTATGCAGTTTATCTAAGTTTTTTCAGATTGTTCCAAATCACTAAAAATTTTCCTAATATATTTATTGAAAAGAATCTGTATATAAGTGGATCCATGCCGTTTGATCCATGTTCAAGAGTCAACTGTATTCTGTTGTTATTGTATGGAATGTTCTATAATATCTGTGAGTCCATCTAGTCTAACATGTCATTTAACGCTGATGTTTCCTTATTGATTTTCTGTCGAGATGATCGATTTATTGATGTAAATAGGATATTAAAGTTCCCTACTATTATTGTATCTCTATCTATTTCTCTTTTTAGTTTGTTAATACTTGCTCTATTTAGATCTCCTATGTTGGGTGCATAAATATTTACAAATGTTATATCTTCTTGTTGGATTGATCCCTTTATCATTATGTAATGCCCTTCTTTGTCTCTTATTACAGTATTTATTTTAAAGTGTATTTTGCCTGATTACATACGGCTATTCCAGCTTTCTTTTGATTTCCAACTGTATGGACTATCGTTTTGCCTCTCTTCGCTTTCAGTCTGTGTCCTTACATCTAAAGTGAGTCTCTTGTAGGCAGCATATAGATTAATCTTTTTTTAAAATCCGTTCATCCACTCTGTGCCTTTTGATTGAAGAGTTTAGTTCATTTACACTGAAAATAATTATTGATCGACATATGCTTATTTCCATTTTGTTAATTGTTTTCTGGCTGTTTTTGCAGTTCCTCTCTGTTTCTTTCCTTCTCTTATTTTCTTCTTTTATGGTTTGGTAATCACTTCTTCTTGAAGGTAAGTAGTGCCAGTCAAAGGAATTTTTGTTAAGTCCTTCAGGATCCCTGGAAGCCCCATGTACTTCACCAAACTCTTCCTGTTTCTTCCATACTCCTGTGGTTTCAGGAAGGACTAAGACACAGACCCCTGTTAATCATGAGTCCAGTAGTCTTCAATCCCCTTCCTTTGATGCTTCTTCAGCCCTGCATCTTCCCCTATTCTTTTCCCTCTCTCTCCAATCTCCAGCATAACCCCTAAATAACCTGAATCTTTTAAAAACGTAAGCTATGGAGGGAGATTGTCTTCAAGAAACAAAAGGAACATAAATTCTGGCTACTTAATGAAATGAGAATGGGAATGTAACAGAGATATTAAAGTAAAAGTAGCCATTGTTCTTCTTGATCCTTCCATAGCAGTGAAAACAAAAAACAAATTAATATAACAATAAACTATCCTGTCACGTTTTATATGTATGATTGCCATGAATATACTCCATATTTTGATCATTATGAATATTGGTATGTAAAAATGATGGATAAGTTTAATTCTTTATTATTACAGTAATCTATTATCAGATGGGACCCTAAAGCTGATACAGCACCGATTCCTCACTATAGGAAATGAAATAAAGATCTAGAGACAGACATTCCCATTCTTACCACCATATATGTTAGTAAATTAGCATTAACTCCCAGTCTAGCATTCTTAGTATTAGAGAAATTCAAATACTTTTCCTTATAAATAGGAATAAACAATTCCAATAAAAGCCAAAGAATTTCTTAACACACCAACACTGCTAAGGTTGACAACTGTTTCAGAGTAATTTTCACATAGCTCTTGGTCTTGCTTGATATAGACTTAAACTCTAGTTAAAATAAATCAATAAAACATTGAGTAATTACATAAAAATAAACAATTTATTTTCACTACAAATTACTTCAAATTAGACTATTCTTCCTGCCTCTCCATCCCCACCTTATAGAGACAGAAGAAAATCAAAATTGGCTGAACTAAATAAATGTTTTGTGCTTCTTCTTTAAAGATGTGATGATAGTTAGGAAGCCCCATTTTCTTATGGAACCTCTCTTACCTATTCTCCACCCATGGCAGCTGGGGGGAAATAACATACCTGATGGGTTACCCTCTTCAAAACTCCTAAAAAAAGAGAGAGAGAATCAGCAGTTATTAAACTGTACGTGGCAAAAGAAAAAAGTCAGAATTGGGGGGCTCATTTTGACAAGAAATTTCTAAAAAAAATGGCCTAAGGATTTTGGGGTTGGATAGCCAACTCAAACAGATATAAAGTAACTGAGAGAGAGATTTCAGTATTTAACCTTTAAGTTTGCTACAATAACACATTTTAGTCAACTTTTTATCTTCAATTTTCAAAGCCAAAATCTTAAGTATGACTGGTATTTAATAGTTATTACTTGCATGTTAATTTCCAAGGGGGAAAAAACAGTTAAACCATTAAATGAGTCCTAAATTCTCCTTATTATTTTGAGGTTTCTAAAACTGTTCCATCCTGTATATGATGAGCTTGAAAGGAATTTAAGGGTTTGACTATCTCAGTATTATTAACAAAATTATAGCTAAATGCATAGTGATTGATGTTACTAAGTATCATGGAAAGTAGTAGGCTTCTTGAAATAAAATTGCATAAAATATAATATTTTGCTTATTTAATATTTTGCTTAGACTGTAGGCCATCACTGGCAATCAGGAAGGCTAAGATTTGGAAAAATTAATAAATGTTGAATATTTTGTTTAATGATGTTAATTTCATTTGGAAGTCAATTCAAATGTGTAAAATATTCTAAGTGTATCTATGTTAACATGCTCCATAAGGTTTCCCTTTTAAGGAAGTGTTAACTGAAACTGATTTAGGGCAATATGGATCAGAATCAACCAGGGTAATTGTTACAAATTCAGTTCTTCAGTAATTTTCTCATGAATTTTATTATTAAAGATTAAAAGTTACACCTCTTCATTCTCCTGTTTGGTGAGAACTGAAAACAAAATCCAAATTCCTCACGATTTGAAAACGCGGTTTTACTTATTTACCTTGATAGCATACATGAAACTGCTGTAATTTCTCACACTAATGGAATTATGGGTAATAAAAATAGCTAGTGTAGGTCAGTCATATAAACATTTTGTCAAGTATGAAGACAAAATTGAATATCTGTATTTTTCCAATTTCATAGTGGAGCTATAGAAACTAAATTTCTATATGAGTTAATTTTCACTTATTTTAAGTTTTACTGTTACAAGGGATATCAATAATTGTATCTTTAGAAGTAAGCCATTTTGACATATATTCATATTTCAGATATTAAATATGAATTTAAACATAATAAAAACAAATTATAAATATACATGTAATAGGTAGATTATTGTTCTCAGTTCTTCACATCTTTCCTATGTATCCATGCACTCTGCCACATGATTTGGGGGTTCTCATCATTAGGAGCATTGATACAGGGCTTGGCCAAATGACTTCCTTTGGCCAATGGAATGTGGGCAGAAATGATAGTGTGACAATTCAGAAAAAAAGGAAAAAAGACCATGGCCCAGGGTAGATCCTGCCTTTTTAGCTGGGCCACCAGAAAGAAGACACATGAAGAAAACCTGAACCCAGCTGTCAGTCTGCAGCCCCGCCCAGATGATCTGGAGGCTACATCAGCTGAAGAATGTGGGCCAGCTGAAGAATAGTGGGCATTAGTTTCCTAAGCTTATACGATACCTGTATACAAATGTGAAAAATAAATTTACTAATTCATGATGAAATAAATGAATAAATTACTTGAACAGAGAATTAGTCCAACTTCTGGACCCAGTGTTATCCTTCACAGTATGATTTGGGCAAGTCATGGTTCTCATATTTCTCAACTATAGTGCTAGTGTTGGATGGGGTGGTTTTTAAGGTCCACATACATCCAGTGAAGCAAGAACACCTCTGTACCAGAAATTAACACAACATTGTCAGTCGGTTATACTCCCATTAAAAAAAGAACACCTTTGTATTTCAAGAATAATTAAAAGCACCAAAGAGAAATATTTCATAAGTTGAGTGCCCCTAGAAAATCATTATTGCCAGTTACACATTACGACCATTTATGCATCTAGTTGTTACTTTAAAACAACCATCCTGAATCCAGAATTTATACCAAGAACCATAAGAGATGAAGGGGAAGAGCGGATGATGTGTTTTTTGTCTGGAAGAAATGAAAAACCTAACAGGGGACATAATACAAAAAAGAAGAATCTAAGTGTTATAAGAGTGTCACTAAGAGCTTTAATAAGGTAATTCCTTCCAGATGGAGAGATCAGGAAAAGCTCTTGGCAGGAAGTGGCATTCACACTGGATCTTGGTGAACATGATTTCAATGTGAAGAAATTTCAAGTCATTTATTGACTGAAGAAAGGGCATTGAAACAAGATAGAACCAGTTACTTGAAAAGCTGGTTTTTCTCTGTGGGTGGATTACACTGAGTCAGACAGGATAGAGATATGGCTGAGAAGAGAGGTACGGGCCATATTTTGAGGATTTTGATTTCTAGGTTCAGGAGCTTAGACTTTACTATGTAGCGGATGATTAACAACTAAAAGTTTGAAGAGTGTCTAGTGAGTTCTAGAAAGATTCAGCTGGTGATAAGCAGGATGAAAAGAGATGAGGAAAACTCAAGGGGAGTTGGAGGCAGTTTTCAAAGAGTGTGAGCTCAAGTGAGTGGAGAAGAGAGCAAAGATTTTAATTTTATTTTTTATTCCAGTTTTATTGAGATTGATTACAGCACTATAGCTTAGGGTGTACAGCATAATAATTTGTCTTACTTGTATCATCAAATGATGACCACAGTAAGTTTAGTGAACATCCATAATCTCACACTGATGCAATAATAAAGAAATGGAAAATTTTTTTCCTTGTGATGAGAACTCTTAAGATTTACTCTCTTGACAACTTTCATATATAACATACAGCAGTGATAATTACCTTTGTCATGTTGTACATTACATCCCCAGTCCTTATTTATCTTATAACTGGAAGTTTGTACCTTTTGACTGCTTTCATCCAATTCCCCCTCCCCTCAACCTCTGCCTCTGATCATCACAAATCTGATCTCTTTTTCTATGAGCTGGGTTGTTTCTGAGGTAGAACTGACCTACAATACAATATAATGATTCTATTTGTCTATACATTTCAAAATGATCACCATGAGAAGTAATAATATGTCAGCATACAAAGATATTACATAGTTATTGACTATATTCCCCACACTGTACATTTCATACCCATCACTCATTTATTTTGTTAACTGCAATTTTGTACCTCTTAGTCTCCTTGACCTATTTCTCTCCTTCCCCAACCTCCTTCCCTTCTGGCAACTACCTGTTTGTTCTCTGTATCTATGACTCTGTTTCTATTTTATTATACTTGTTCATTTGTTTTATTTTTTAGATGAAGGTGAAGTCCTACTGGCATTTGTCTTTCTCTATCTGACTTATTTCACTTAGCATAGTACCCCCAGGTCCATCCATGTTGTCACAAGTGGCAAGATTTCATTCTCCTTTTCATGGCTGAGTAATATTACATTGTGTGTGTGTGTGTGTTTACATATAATATGTAATGTTTTTCAAACTTTAAAGTGCATAAGAGTCACTTGGATTTCTTGTAAAAAACACAAATTTCTGGGCCTCAAACCAAGAGATATTGAAACAGTTGGTGTTGAGAGACACCTGCATTTGTATTTTAATAAGCACCTCAAGTAATAGCAATGCAGATGGTTTGCAAATCATTCTTTGACACTAGTTGGAAAATATAATAGTGACAATAAAAGAAAACATTTATTGCCCATTTGGCTAGATACATGTATACAGTATCTCATTTTACCCTTATAATAAGTCTAAAATGTAGCTATTAACATTATTTCTCCAACTTACAGAAAACCGAGAATTAGAGAGGTTTTACAGCACTTTGAAAGTCATAGAGCTAAGTAAGTGATGAATTCAGGATATGGATCAAAGACTGTCCAACTTTAGAACCCACATTGGAAAAGTTCATGTTATTAAAGACGGTAGGTTTTGTCTTTCTTCTTATACTTTCGCTTTCCAAAACTTTCAACTGAGTGGGACCAGTGCCACATTTAACAAGATTGTCTGATTAAATTCACTCCAGTGAAAAACTTCATTCCTAAGTAGAAAAAGACCAGCTGGAACATAATCAGTCATCATAGTGGGATGCCCTAGATATGAAGATGCCCATCCTACCAAGAATAATACATATGCCCATAGCAGTAATTCTAAAATAAATATAGGAAATTTCTACAGCATGTGTCATTATAACTACTTAAGCAGAAACACAAGGACTTTAAAGTGGGACATTATCATTGCCTTGAACATTTTCCTCTCACTGCCTTCAAACTGACAGCTCAAAATAAACTCATCGTCTGGAAGTCGAAGCATTAATTGTCGAAAGGAATAGTTCACAAGAAAAGATGCTAAAAGTCAAAAGTCAGATTTAACTTTATTCTTCTTAACAATCTCTTGGCTCAAATGGTTATTTTTCTTAAGACTCAAGGGCTAGTCATTCATCTACATTTCCTATAATAATGGAAGTAGCAGTAGCTTATGCTGCTTGAAGAAAAGGAAATGAGTTAAATATGTTACGGGCCACTACTCAAAGCCCAGCCAACCCAGAACAGACATTAATTCTCGCCACTTTGAGAAACAGGCCTAAAGAAGGAACCCTTAATAGATTTTTTTTTCTCTTCCTAAAGCTTAAGGAGAAATGAACATGAAAAATTTCCAGAGTTGGAGCAGCAATTGATACCTGTCATCAGTTGTAAATTTCCAGTGTTCAACCCAACAACTGTGCCGTGTTATTGCTTCTTGAAGATGGTGACTGAGGAAAAGGTGGTGGCAGCATGTTGTCACTTTAAACTGATAACAGAATTTTTATTTGCTTTTCTTATCAGTGACACTCTTTCATGTAGTGATAGTTCTCCCTTGCTCCCGGAAGTGGAAGTGATAGCATTAGAAAAAGTTCCTTTGAATTTCAGGCTTAGTAAAAAAGGCCAATTTATATGGTTTTTATTATTTTTTTCTAGGCCTTTTAGAAGTAGCTTTTATTTAAAGTTCATGGAGAACCAATTACATCCCAGACACTATGCTAAACTGTACACAGGGCTCTGGTGGGTCCTGATCTCTCTGTTTTCCTTTCTGTTTGCGTACAGTTTGCTGTGTATCTTCTTTTGTCCTCCAGGAACTTATTAACCCTTAAAGAATAAGGGAACAATTTAAAGTCTACTCAGTACCATGGAAGTTTGATATATGATAAAGCATATGTATTTGAAAAATGCATCAAATGAGAATGGTGGAATTTCTTTAATTCTTTTTTAAAAAAAGATGTTTATCACAGAGGCTAGACATTTGACCATGACAGAAGATATATCAAGATCCCATTTTACATATGTCCTCTGGTCTACACTTCAGTATAAACTTTCTGATTGCTTGGAAACACGTAGAGAGTTGGCAGTGGTTTATAGAAATGGAAGACTGAAAATAGTGTGCCAAAATTATTTATTAAGAAACCAAAAAGAACCAACTGAAATTGTTTAAAATCAGTGTATAATTATAAAAAGTGGATACAAAATAAATAATCTAAACCAATAATATTTTTACATTTATCAAAAAATACATGAGGATAAAAAGAATATCTCACTCACCATAAAAAAATGGAAGTAATAAACCTAAAAAAATGGACAGAACTTATATGAAAAATCTCTAGAAAATGAGTATCTTTTTATACAACACTCACATAAAGGAAGAGACAGCAGATGCGAATACTCAATATTGCAAAGATGTTGATCCATTCCAAGTGAATTCTATAAATTTAGCACAATGCCACTCAATATCCCAATTAGATTTTTCTTATGAAAATAAAGAAATTAAGCGCATTTTCCTTTTTCATGGAATGACTTTCTATTTCCAACTTTTGATTTATTTTCTGGCAACAATTTACATTCTTTAAACGAATGATCAGCATGCATTACTCCTATGTTGTTTTTTTCTTTTCAGTTTAGAAAAAATCCTTCTCCACCTCACTTACTCCTCAAGCTACCATGTTTTCCCTCTCTTCCTCTACACCAATACTCCATCAAAGATTTATGTGTACTTTTTAAACTTGCCCTCTACTTATTCTTTCTTCAGTTCACCCTAACTCTCCACCAGAATGCTCTTCTCAAGGTCACCAAGCAACATGACTTCCATGTTGCTAAAAGTAATCTTCCATTCCCTGTCCTTGCTGCATGTGACCTGTCAGCAGCGTTTGATGACTGCACTTAAACCCAGGGAGCTGCAGCGTGTTTTCCTCTTGACTTCCAGGATACCACCCTCTTCTGGTCTTCCCATTTCTCTGCAGTCTTCTTCCTCTCCGGCTCCTTCTTAGAGATACTTCTCAGCAACCTGAGCTCTAAATTTTGGACAGACTCCCAGTTCAGCCCTTAGATCTTTTCTCTTTCCTGTTGATACATAAGGTCTACGTGGTCCGATCCTAATTCAAGGCTTTAAATACCACCTAGAGGTATTCTGAACGTTCTCAGATTCATGCCTGCAACTGGGCCCTCTCCCTTGACTACCTGACTTCCACATTCAGCTGATGACTGGAAGCTTCATTTGCATGCACACTAGGCCTACTCCACAAACAGGCCCCAAACTCAGCTCCCTCCCTCCATCACTTCCCCATCTCTGTAGATGGCAGATTCATCCTGCCAGACATTTTTGGGACATCACATTCTTGACATTTTTCTTTCTTTTTTATATCTTACATCTAGTCCATCTGCAAATCCTTTGGGCTCTTTCTTCAAATGTATCAGATTCTGCTCACTTCCTAACCCCTCCACTCCTTCCACCCTCGATCAAGCCTCCATCTTCTCACTTGAACTAGAGCAAAAGCCTCTTAATTCTTTGCTTTGAACTGAATGTTGATGTCCCCTCAAGTTCATATGTAGAAAACTAGTGCCCAGGGTGATGGTATTGGGAGGTGGGGTCTTGGAGAGATGCTTAGGTCACGAGGGTGGGGCCCTCGTGGGTGGTATCAGCACTCTTGTAAGAGAGGCCCTGCAGAGCTCCATGGTCTCTTCCATCACAGGAGGATGCAAGTCAGCAGGCTGCAAGCTGGAGAAAGCGGGCTCTCACCAGAACCCCACCATGCTGGGACCCTGATCTCAGACGTGCAGCCTCCAGAACAGTAAGCAACACATTTCTGCTGCTTACAGGGTACCCGGTTTATGATATTTTGTTATAGCAGTGTGAACGTACTATGACACTCTTCTTCTCACTTAGGCCTTTATTCCCCTAAAACCATCCCCAGTGGAGCAGCAAGAATGATCCTTTTAAAAGTATAAGTTATCACTCTGCCCAAAATTCTGCAAGAGTTTTTTTTGTTTTGTTTTGTTTTTTTAATCCCACCCAGAGAGATGAAAAGTCATCACAATGGCCTATAGGATCTCAAATAATGTATTAGTCATCTACGGCTATGTGACAACTTACCCCAAAACTTACAGGCTTAACACAAGAAACATTTATAAATTACAGTTTTTGTAGGTCAGGAATCTGAGTGCAACTTAGTTTGTTCCTCTGGCCCAGGGTCCCTTAGAAAGCTATAATCAAGCTGTCAGCTGGGGCTGCGGTCTCAAGGAAACGAGCCACTGTGGAAGGCCCACTTCAATCATGGGGTTGTTGGCAGGGTTCAGTTCCTTGCTGACTCCTGGATGGTGGTCTCCGTCAGTTCTTGCCCCGGGCCTTTCTTTCAGTCAGTTCACAACGTGGCAAGCAAGAAAGTAAGGGAAGGTATACAAATTTGGAACCAAAGTCTTTTTTTAAAAACATAATTTTGGAAATGATATCCCAGGATTTCTGTTGTATTTCCTTCTCTAGAAGCAGGTCACTAGGTCCTGCTCGCAGCTGCAGGTTGGCTGTGACACAAGAGCGTGAATACCAGGAGGTGGACACCACCGGAAGCCAACCTAAAAGCTGCCCGCCACAAAGGACTGCCCTTTTCGTCACACATCTGGCTTTCTCTTCTGTCGTTTTCCCCTTGGTCACTCTGCTTCAATCACATTGGCTCCTGGGCTATTCCACGTGTGAGCTGTACCCTCTCAGGCCATTTGGGCTAGACACATTGAAGAGATTTTTGATTTTTAAAGGCTGCATCCAAATCCTAAGAGGTTGTCTGGGGCAACAAGGGTGGTAGTGATCTCACATCAACTTGACAGGAATCCACTGTTGTCCTAAAATCAGTAGCATGTTCAGAACCCTGCTGCTGAGACTAGGCTATGTGATATATTTCCGTGAATTTAAAGCATCATGCGTGATAGAAAGTGTCTCAGAAATCATATGAAGCTAGCTTGATGAACTGCAGGATTCTCCTGATCAGTTCTGATTTTATGGATTTTATCAGCAGGTAAGAAGTAAATCTCAATTATCCTGGAGCTTATTCGTTAGTTAAGGTAAGAATGTCATGGTGGCTGCAATGTTCAGAATGATTAGAAGAGAAACACTGTGTAAAAAGTCAAAGTATAATTTCAGATGGAAAACAAAAAAATATAACACTAAATATGTATAAAAAAGAGGGAAACAAAACTAGATGTGGTGTATATATATACAGTGAAATACCACTTAGCCATAAAAAAGAAAGAAATAATGCCATTTGCAGCAACATGGATGGAGCTAGAGATTGTCATATTGAGTGAAGTAAGTCAGACAGAGAAAGACAAATATCATATGATATCACTTATATGTGGAATCTAAAAACAAATTATACAAATTCTATTTACAAGCCAAAAACAGACTCATAGACATAGAAAACAAACTATGGTTACCAAAGGGGAAAAGGTGGGGAGGGATAAATTAGGGGCTGAGGATTAATAGATGCACATTACTATATACAAAATAGATATACAACAAGGACCTACTGTAGAGGACAAGGAACTATATTCAATTTCTTGTAATAACATATAATGGAAAAGAATCTGAAAAGAAAATATATATGTATGCATATGTATAAATGAATCACTTTGCTGTACACCTGAAACTAAAATCGTACATCAGCTACACATCAATAAAATTTTTTTAAAAAGAGTTAACAAGATTGAGCTTCCAGGAACTTGTGGTGAAGACTACAGACAACCTAGAAAATCTTTACGAATGAAGTAAAAAGTGAGCATGATAGGATATAGGTAAAATATACCATTATTACAGAAGCAAGACCAGAGACGTGTACCTAAATTATGACTGTAAAAAAAATACATGAGGAAGTGAGAAAGTCCAAAGGACAAAATTATTATATGAAGAACTCCATATTGATAAAATATTTGCCTTCATTAGTAACTTCTTGTAAAGTTTTGCTATGTTAGTACACATGCCTTCAGACAAAGATCTGGCTTTGTGGGTTTCCAGGGAACTTTACAGATTCCCAATAAATATTACATAAGGAACTTCAACTCAACAAGCAATGGCAGGATTTTCAAGAACAGCACTACATTTTCCTAACCATGATATTATCCACAGATAAACAAAATTAAAGAAAAAAAAAAAAGACTGAACAGTATGTTTTAGAGTATTTTTTTCATTAAGTTATTATCTCTGATGAAATATTTAGTGTATTTAATATGAACTCCTATTTTCTACTTAAATATCAGATAAAATTTGAGTATTAAAATTACCAGTATAAATATCAACATGAAGAAAGAATATTTAAAAAGAAGTAATTTTAGCACATTATTGAAAAGTCCAGACCTTTTTAAATTCTTATTCTGTTAGAAGTTTACTATAAGTTAGATAACTGAGGCAAAGATTTCCAATTGCTTTCTAGTGCATAAGTAGCAAGATTTTTAATATTATATGTTAATAGAAAGGGGTCGTGGTTTTGATTAAATGCATCTAATACCAGGTAATCACATTTGGAGTTCTCTTTACCTAACATTGTTTACCTGACATTTAAAAGCTAACTAGGGAGAAATGCGTCTAAATCTACACTACACATTTGAAATTGATAGTTTATATTTGGTATAAAAGGGATAAAATTTATAGTCTTGAGAGACAATTTTATGTAACAAGGCATGAGAATGTAAAATTCCATTCAAATTCCTTTCTTATCACTATTCATGAAAACAGCATTTCTCAGCTGGGAAAGCTAACAGTGATATTACATGGTGACATTATTTCAGAAGAGTTGTCTACGATGCAGAATATCTAATTTTTTCACACATGAGTAAGGACTATGCAAAATTTAGCATTTAATTTGCATGCTATACACAGTATTTTAAAGGGCAAGGGTAAGTATTTAAATTAATTTAAAAACAAAATTCAATACCCGTGTACCTCTTTTCTTTCAAGTCTTTCCAAATAGCTTTTCCAAAAAGAATAGTATATCTTGATATAGTAAAGATACAAACACTATTATTGCTGCTTTAGTAAAAAAAGAAACTGGTGCATGGAATGGCATAAATGATTTTTCTAAGGCAACCCAAATAAAGGATAGGAGTAGAGGAATCAGAGTATCGCCAAAGCCTCAGTATTCCTCATTTCAGTGCTTGATGCTTTTCTTTTAAATATTGAAACCCATGGAACAGCCTCATAATATCATGTGCAAGTGAGGAGGATATTAATTGCACTCACTGTTTTCACAACCTTATAGAATCATAGTTGGTGCAAGACCATGCAATTTAATCCCCTGTCTTTATGGACAAGGAAATTTAAATTTAGAGGGACTGTGACTTGGCCATGGAGTATGTTAACAGCACCCACAAGAGTCAAACTCAGGCGTCCTTTATCCCTTGTGTTGTGCTGTGTAAGCCACAATTAAAGTAAAAGAATTTATGCAGGTTGCCAGGTACTTTGATCCTTTATGTAATTAGATGAATGATACAGACAGTTTTCTGACAATCGATTTTGACTTTAATATGTTTCAAATATAATCTGCACCTTAGGTATTATTTTCACCTGCCTTTTATACTTAAGAGGTGACATAATTTTAATAATCATTTTTACTTAATTCAGAATTAAAAATAGAATATTTGCTATTCTTTCACATCTGATGCTCCACTTACGTATTTAATTTTCAACAAAATAGCCATGAACTCTTATATTCCTGCATCTTAGCCATCTAAAGCAGCTATCAGCAATCTTTTTCTGTAAAGGGTCAGAGAATAAATGATTTTGTACTACACAATTCTGGTATAACTACCAGTGTTTGCAGCACCGAAGTGGCCACAGACAATATGTGAGTGAATGGAAGTAGCTGTGTTCCAATAAAACTTTATTCACGAAAGAGGTATTGGCCCAGGAGCTATCATAGTTTGTTGACCCTGATCTAAAGCATGGTGACTGCAGAATGAAGGACCAAGATGATGATACGCTGTGGCATTTCAGTTTGGGCATATTTCAGATCTGTAATAAAATCACCCTCAAAGTCTAAGAGTTCTAGTTTCTTTTAAGTGATATCTATAGATCTACTGAGGTGGCATATATTTTTAAAAAGAAAACTTATTGTAACCTTTCTCAGATTTCTTTTTTTTTTTAAGTTATTTTAGTGTTATTATTGGCAACACTTTTAAAGGGAGAAAACTGAAGAAATAGACAATTTGTAGGGTTTAAATAAAACATTATATGCTCCCTTAATTTAAATGTTTCCATATCTCTGACCCTCATCTCTATTTGTCTCATCACTCATCCTTGGCTCTTGAGAATAACAATGAAATGCCAATAAAAAATTTTTGAAGGTACAAACCCAGTTTGAAAAGATACAGGCACCCCAATGTTCATAGCAGCACTATATACTATAGCCAAGACTTGGAAGCAATGTCCATTGACAGATGACTAGATAAAGAAGTTGTGGTATATTTATACAATGGAACACTGCTCAGCCATAAACAAGAATAAAATAATGCCATTTGCTGCTACATGGATGAACCTGGAGATTGTCATACTAAAAGAAGTAAGCCAGAAAGAGAAAGAAAATACCATATGATATCACTCATATGTGGAATCTAAAAAAAGACACAAGTGAACTTACTTATAAAACAGAAACAAACTCACAGACATAGAAAACAAACTTATGGCTACCAGCGGGGAAGGTGGTGGGAAGGGATAAATTGGGACTTTAGGATTTTCAGATACTAGTATATATAAAACAGATGAACAACAAGGTCCTACTGTATAGTACAGGGAACTATACTCAATGCCTTGTAATAGTGAATAATGAAAAAGAATATGAAAACACACACACACACAACTAAATCACTATGCTGTATGCCAGAAATTAACACAACATTGTAACTCAACTACACTTCAATTTAAAAAAAGGTACAAATTCACAAGGTTGCAGAGAACTCGGGGAGAACTGATGGGCCAAAATTCTAAGCATGCTTTTGGAAGCTGGGAAGCAGAAGGAGTGGTGGAGACTTAGATGAGTGAAGGAGGCCAAGTGCAAAGTGCCTGCCAAGGAGGGCCCGGAAGAGAAACAGGCTGATCCGAGCTTCAGATGGCCAAACACCAGGAAGACTCAGCAGCTGAAGGCAAGGATCAAGGCAAGTGAACAAGGAAGCAACAAGGAAGTGAGGCATGGGAGCGAGGACTGGTTGAGAGTTTGCATATAAAGTATGTTTCACATAAAATGTGTTTCAATGATGAATAAAAAAACCATTTCATTTGCTCATGACTCTGGAAATCAGCAATGTGAACTGGGCTCAGCTGGCCAGTTCTTCTGCTGGCCCTCTCCCCACCCCCAGGGCTCCAACTCTCTCACAGCCTCCCATCCCTTCAGTGCCTCCCTAATTAGTAGAGAATGGATGTTTACTCTGAAGTCACTGAGCCAGAGAAGCTCAGGGACACCCAGTGCGATGGGGAGCTGGAGAGGAAGGGAGCAAGGAGGTCAAGCTACAGCCAGCACAGGGCATTCGACATCCTCTAGGCTTGCTTACTTCCCTTGCTCCCAGAACACCAGCCCTAAGCCTGAGGAGCCCTCTCCTGAGAGACAAATAGTCCAGGAGGAAAAAATAGAAAACAAAACAAAATTAACAGATGAGGATCTCAGTTACTCAGCATAAGTCCTCAATCCTCACTCTCTCTGTCTCTCCTCTTCAGTCTCTCCTCCCAGCCCCCACTGCTCCTCTCAGCTTTTCAGCATCTTATTATTAGATGTGGTTTGTCAGCTAAAGATCACTAATTATTGTAAGAAAGTCTCTGACATAAAGGAAAAAGATACCCAATAAAACATTAAAAACAAACAAGAAAACCCCAAAACAGGAACCTAGAAGAAACAGACCTAACATAGGAAATAGAAGGAACATTACAGTTAAGAGCAGCAGAGAGATATGAATATTTATTACATCACCAAAATGGGAACAGAATGCTATTATAAAGGAGCAATGATGAATAAAAAGAAACCTCTTAAAATTAAAAACATGACAATGACTCTAAATCAAAGGTAGAAAGATAAAAACAGAAAATCTCATAAATCAGAACAAAGAAGCAATGAAAAGTAAAGGAAAAATAAAATTAGGGGATTGATCCTAATGACCAACGTTTAACAGAGAGTTTTCCAGAAAGAGACAAGAGAAAAGAGAAGGGAGTTAAATTATCAAAGAAGCAATGAAAGAAAAAATTTGAGCAATTACTAATATTTTTAAAGAAGTTCATAAAATGTCTTAAGCATATTTTAATATTTTCTTGTCTAAAGTAGTTTGATACATGAAGAATGGTTGTAATAGATCAGAAAATGTGATGCTATCAAATTTTGAGCAATTTTAAAACATTGATAAATAAGATGAATTATGTGTAATGTAAAGAGGCTGATTTTGATCTATTTTGCTTTAGTCAGATTGTAAGTGGGAATACAGTATTCTGTATCATACGTTCAAAGGAACAGATACTCCAAGGATACAGTAACGGACTGAGTAGTGGGCAAGTTACTGTATCAGTTATTGATAGTGGGCAACAGATCACACCAAAACTTTGTGGTTTCAAACAACAATCGTTTTATTTGCTCATGACTCTGGAAATCAGCAATTTGAACTGGGCTCAGCCAGCCAATTCTTCTGCTGGTCTTGTCTGGGGCCATTCATGCAACCCCAGTTATCTGGAATCTAGACTGGGACTGGAATCCTCGTTTATGTCTGTCAGCACTGGTGGTGGCTGACAGCTGAGCCACTCTCATCCTCAGGGAGACTAGCCCAGGGTTCTTCGCACCGATGTCTCAGACTCCGAGCAAGTGACAGTGGAAGCAACAAGACCTCTTTAAAGTTATACTCAAAACTCTCATAACATCACTTCTACTGAATTTTATTGGTCAAAGTGGTCCCAAAGCCAACCCGGATTCAAAGTGGTAGAGAAACCATACCCCCCTCTGCTTGTGAAAAGCAGCAAAGGCATGTGCACACAAAGAAGCTCTAACCATTATTTTGCAACCTGCTCTCTTTACTCCAAGCCATGCCGCTTGAAGAATGGTTGGGAAAATCAGGCACGGTTCGTCTACGGTACAGCACACAGGAGCTAGGGTATTATTTTTGACATCCAAAGTGTTGGGACGTAGAGAGGATGCTACACTTATTTTTTATGGACTCTATGGATCAAATGAAATATGTGTGCAAAAGTTTCAGAGTCGATTTCTGCCAAATACAAGGAAGAATTCTTTAAAATTTATAAAATGTTCTCTCCCAGGAAGCCTTCAGGGGTATGCTGAACCATTGTCGATTTAGGATGTGGCCAAAGGGATCGGTACGGAGAATGACACAGGCTATGTGATATTTACTGTCTCTTCCAGGACAGGATTCGAACCCATCTTCACAATTTGTAGACTGTGTAACAGAGTGGTCAGGACTAAATGGTGTATTTGGGAGTAGCTTGTGAATAAGTGACTCACTTTGGTAGCCTAAGTTTATAAACAGAGAGGAGAGCCAAAGAGCAGAGAAGCAGAATTTTGGGTGATACTGAAACTCGAGGGGGAGGAAAAGAAGCAGTGCCAAAGGAGTAGCAGAGGAAAGAAAAAAATAATCAGCATCACTGATTTAACAGAGCCTGTTACCTCAGCAGTTACCTCCACATGGAAAATTTCATACTATATTCAGAATATCTAGTTCACCTTATTCCTCTCTGGTACATACATCTTTTTCATCTGAAGTTTCTATTTGTGAAGTTATTACTTCGTTTCAGAGTTATTCAGACTCAAACGGCTCCCTCCCCTCAGAGTTTTCCATTTATAACAGCATCCTAACTAGTGTATCTTTCCTGGGAGGATAAATTACCACAGCTGTGGGTTTAAAAATCTATGGTTACCTTCCAACCTCCTGCATTTTTAACTGAGTTTATATTTCAGGCTCTTCAGAGAGAAATATGACTACACAACAAGGAGAAGGCTGCATGACCTAACCCACCTGTATCTTAGTGGCAGGATAAAGACAAACTCTCGGTCCCATAAGCAAGGTAGACAATTTCCTGGAGACTTCTGTGGATCCAACCTCTCTCTTTTTTGGCAGGGGGGATTAGGTTTTTATTTACTTCTCTTTAATGGAGGTACTGGGGAATTGAACCCAGGACCTTGTGCATGCTAGGCATGCACTCTACCACTGAGCTATACCCTCCCTGCCCCCTGTTCTCTATTTAGCTCTTACCTGGGTCTGACTCCAGTATGTTAATAGTGAAAAGTTACTTCTAGAGAGAGAGCGCCACATTCTTGTGAATCCCTCCACTACTTGTGCAGTAACAAGACCTTTGTGTTATAAATTTAGTAGATGAGAGATCACAGAAAGTATTAAAACAAAACTGTCAATAAAAGATTAATTATAAGGAAGCTTTGCAGATGGAATCACGAAGCCTGCAAGCAAATCGGGTCAACATTAAAGAGACGGAATAAGGATAGCAGGAGACACTCTGAGCAGACAAGGTCAGAATGGGGTTCTTGCCACTCAGGTTGAGCAGTGGCCATCGTTTGATGTGGCACTGTCACTTTACCGAGGCAGGTTAAGTGTAGAGGAGGGAATTGCTGAGCTGGAAGAATCACGCTTTCTCCAGTGCGTCCCTCCAGCTCTGCTGGAGACGAGACCATGACGAGCAGCGTGCATGTACCCTGCCTGCCTCGGTTCTCCCAGCTGGAAGTCCCCAGGCTGGCACAAGTGGCACTCATTTCCTTGAGGTCTTTCGAGCAACGCAGATGTGTGTTCTGCTACATCCATCACTAACACTTTTCTATATTCTCTGAACTGGACTATCTGTCTAAGGAATTCACATTCTCCCTTCCAAATTCTGGATCCTTACTGTAGCTAGCAGTCTTTTGTGACAAGGTAACCCATGTAGTGCCCATTCTCCCTAGCTTTCTAATGAATCTCTAACTTGGACATTTATATAAATTTTATTTAAATATATATTACATATAAGAAAACATATTTATATAAAAGTTGATTTACAGACATAAGTATATATCCATTTTTAATATATAAACATAATTATTCCGAATTTTCTACATCTTAATGAGGATTTTAAAAAATCAAAATAAGGTTTTTAGGATTCTTTAAGTAGTTTCCTTCCCAGCAGCTGTTAGCTTTGGCATTTGTCCTCAGTTACCAACGACCAAAATGGCCAGCTTTTTAAATTCATATTCTCCAAACAGAAAAAACATTGGTATTAAAGTAAAATGCTCATATTACAATAACTTCAGCTCCTAATACGCGTTTCTTTTCCCAACACTTAAGCAATCCATGCTTCAAGTACTTATTACATATTCCTCAGAATCAGCAAGAATATTGAGAAGTCACTAATTATTATTTTTGTTAGTACATGTTTTTATATCCTATTGTTGGTGAACAACTATTCATAGTCACGTCATATTGGGAGGAAATAATCAAGTAAGAGGTGAAAACTTCCCACACTTTTCCTCTAACCCCAAGTCTCAAAGATGCTCACTGTTAACCATTACTTGCCCACCACAATTTCCAACTCCCATCGCTCTGTTCTTCAGTTCCCATCATTAACTGGCATCATGCCATGTATTTTGATTTTGATAAATTTATATCACTGACCTTGTTCCAGACCAACATAAATAGCTCTATCTCATTAATTTTAATAGCTTACAGAATACTCCTCTATTTTATTTAGCGATTTCTTTACTGATAGACATGAAAGATGCTTTTTTCCCATTACAATCAGTGGTGTAGGAATCACACACACACACACACACGCACAAACTTACACTGTTTTTACACTAGAGCATAATTTTATAAGTAAAATTACTGAGTAATAAGAAAAAAAAATTTACCTGCTATAAAAGACTATCAATTTGTACTCTCATCAACAGTTCTTGAGAGTATCTTTTCTCCAATAATCCATGCCAGAATATTTTTAAATTTTATTACTATGATGATAAAAAACATTTGATTGGTATTTATTTAATTTTTAGTGGGAGTAACCATTGGTATATAACTTTTGCCCTTTTCTGAGTTGGGCCATCTTTCTTTGTATTGGTTTTGTATCTATTAATTTGGCAAATTTTGTAACTATTTATACTTATATTTCAATAGTGGATCTGTTACATTTGTTACAAATATTTTCTACCTGCCTAATATCTTTTGCATTCATTTTTCTTATGAAAGGGCTCTGTGTGCTATTTCCTCATCACTTGTTTATTCCTCCTTCCACTTCATAATCATTATCTTGAAATTTTCTTCTTTTCTCATTCCTTGTTGTTTTTAGTAAAATATAATTTTAGCACATATGTTTGTATTCTTATACAATATAGTGCTGTATTTTGCTTGCCTTTGAACTCTAAAAACATGGAATTGTACTGTGTATTCTTCTGTATCTTGCTTTTTTCACTCAATGATATATGTCTAAAATGTAATTCTCGTTGGTATTTGTAGCTGTAGTTCATTTCTTTTCAGTCATTACTCTTATGTTCAAAAACTGCTAAACCATATTTTTAGTTATAATAGATGATCCATGTACTTAGTTGCTTTTTCTATGTGGGCAATCATAACATTGTTAAGTAATAACTGTTTTACTTCTTCCACCCCAACTGTTATTTTGTTTATTTATTTTTCTTCTTTAATCGATCTAATTTGGCCCTCTCATCTGTGTCATTCTCACAAACCAGCTCCCTCCTACTGAGCGCTGTGGTCTTTCCCACAACCTTCCACTCTGAAATTCTTGATTCATAGTTTTTGCCAGTTTCAGTGATGCAAATAACTCTACCATGGCCAATTTCAAGCTACCAGCAGTTTCTTGGATGTAGGAAGAGGGAGGAGATGCTCACAATGGGCTCTCTTTGAGCTTGTATGAATAGGCGCTGTGAGCCCATCAGATTATGGGCTCTCTGGTCTAGTATCTGATACCTTGTTATCATTGAGTCAGATGATTACTCTAAGTTTTTTCTTTCTTTGTTTTTAATAGATACCTTTTATAGTTTAGAGAGCTCTCTTTTATTTCAAGTTTGCTAAGAGATCTCATCATGGTTTTTGAATATTCCAGCAGCTTTTTTATTCCTAGTGAGAAGACCTTTTTTTTTTCTTTCTCCTTATCTGTTAATGTATAAATGCAATTTAGAAATTTTCTGCTGCTGATAACCTTTATTCCCTGAGTAACTTAACTTGGTGATTATCTATTATCTTCTTTACATGTTATATTTACTTTGCCAATATTTTGTTTGGGATGTTGCTTCTGTATATGAGAGGTAGTTTTCATTCGTACAATACCATTTGGCAATATAATACCCTTAGTTAGTCTCAACATAATTGGGGAAACTTTTCTTCTTTATCTAGGTGAGTCTATATAAGTTCTCAATTATCTTTTCCAGAAATATTTGGTAGAATTTGCCTAATGAACTGGTTAAGCCTGGTGCCTTTCTTGTGAGAAGATTTTAATTAATAATTAAATTTAACTAATGGATATAGGAAATTTCATACTTAATCAGTCACTTTTGGTAAGATTTCTTTTTCTAGGAATTTTCCATTTTTTGTATATTTTTAATATTAATAAGGTATTTCCTTGTGTTTGCTTACTATTTTATTCTGTATTATATTCCTAATTATGTACAGTTTCCAAATTATCTTATTCTTTTTTTTCACCATTCTTATTAGAAGATTGTACATTTCATCAGTTTCTTACAAAGTAAACTTTTGCTGTCCTTGGTTGAGCCTCTTTTGTAATTTTTTTAAATTTTAAGTTCTGCTTGCGTCCTTATTATTTCTTTCATATTCTTTAGTTTTTATCTGCTTTTAAATAAATTTATTAATGGTGTATTTTAACATACCCACAGCAACAAAAGTGGTATCATATATTTTCTTCTAGTACTTTTATCATTCTTTTGTTGTTGCTAGTTATGTATCAAGGTTTAGTAAATGTTTTCAAAGTTTGACATCCGCTTTTGAAAACCCACATATTAGATTTCTCTGTCTGGATTCTTCATTCCCTTCTGCCTCACTAGTCTTCTATCTGTCTTGTGGTAATACACTGTTTTAATTATAGTAGCTCTATAGATTATTCTAACATTTAATAATACAAGTCCTTTCTCATGATTTCTGTCACTTTCCTACAATTTTCTTAGCTATTTTCAGATGCTTGTTTTTCTTGATGAACTGTATTTCTTTCAGGACTTGGTAATATGTACATGTATTATAAAATTTACAAAAGGAAATACAGAGAAAATCTCTTTGTACACTTCTCCCCCGGTTTCTCTAACCTCTCACTGGAGACAATTCCTCTTACTAGAGACATTCTATGCAACAACAAAACATAAATATATTTTCCTTTTATTCTCGTAAAATAATAGTATTTGTGATGTACTTTGCCTTTTTTCGCTTACTATCTTGGCCATTTTGTCAACATCAGACATAAGGGGCCATGTCTGATGAACTTCAGAAACAACTCAGCAAATTTTCAACAAAGTCTGTATGCTCTTTCAAAATGACCGAAAGCCATTTTCAAATGCTATTTCTAGCAACTTAAATCCAAGGAAGTAATATTTTATCATGTCATATGAGGTCAATTTTTCAATTCAATCAAATAACGAATTATATCAATTTGTGGATAACATTCTTTAAAAGATGAAATATACCAGCTTTCATGTCATCACATTGTACTGAGGGAGGAAATGCTAACATAAGTATAAACATATATATATATATATATACACATACATACACACACACACACCTTTTATTTTCATAAATTTGGGCAAAGTATGTATTCTCTCTGTGTTTCAGTTTTCTTGTCTTTAACAGTAGGTTTAGATGAAATAAATGTGATCATTTTCAGCTCTAAAAGTCTGTTATTTTATTATATTCTCAAAGCAATTATTAATATTACTTCCTGTTAGCTCAAACACAGCAGACAGTGTATTGGAAGGATAATGTAATATATCTTTGCCTTCCTAGAAGAGGTGAATGATTGATATTCAAGAAGTCTTGTGTTCATGGTAGCTTAAGTGGCCTCAGAAGTAGTCAGCTATGGGCTACTTAGCTAAGTACTGCCATTAATATGATTCAACCCTCTAGACTTCCCTTTTCCATGTCTCTGGGTTCAAAACTGCCTGTTCTAAAATGCAGTATCTGAGTTGGCTCAACTTGAGTCTTCAGCCACCTCTGGAACGAGAGGCCCAAGGTAGCAAGATATATAGACTAGTTTTCACTGCTGGAGCACTTCACTTTAAGCTTTTCTGAAAAGAGGATACCATTGTCAGGACCCTGGCAGCTGTATCAAGAGGTGTTCATTCATCCAATATGAAAGGTACTCTGAGTATAATTCTGTATGCTAGAGTTATTATAGTGTTTGTATTACATCAGGGAGAAGGTACTGAACACCATTATTAAGTAAGTATTTCGATTTCACAAAAGCAATTCAATTGTAAACACTAAATTTGCAACAAATTATTTCTACATGCACAAAAATTCTTGAATTTTCTCTTGAGTATACCTCCTTGTTTGGCTGTGGGATTACTGCCAAAAGTAAGTTTGATTCCTTAAAAAGATATTAGAGTCTAACAGAAAATGGAGTAAATAGCATTGATTTCACAAAGAAGACAAAGAATATAACTTCTAAGATTATACATTCATGCTATTTGTTTACTGGCTATGGCGGTAGACTGAAAATCAAGGCATGCTACTTTACTTATTTATGAATGAGGGCTAATAATTTTGACCTAGGGACAAAAAAGAGACTGTGAGGACTAAGTAATGTATTTTGAGGAATTCCAGGATAAAAAAAAGTTGAAAAGGTGACATTGTAAAGGGTTATTCATAGTCTAGCTTTATTCATAGTCTAGCTCTTCTTCAATAGTTTTCCCAGCAACTGTCAGTTTCTGAGCTCTCTGAAGACTGGAATCAAATTCTTATCACTTATTATCCCTAGAAATTGTGGCAAATGATCAATGCCTGTGTATTTGATAGAAGGTAAGTGGTCCTGGGGGAAAAGAGAAATGGAATTACAATACAAAATATACTTAAAATGAGACTAATAAAGACATAATTATAGAGGTGAACTGGCGTAGAAACTCGACAGGAATGCACACGTAGAGGAAACAGAGTTGGGAAAGAGGAGGCCATAGCAAGGCTGGGCCAGGCAACAGGCACACACAGGAGACTCTGACCAGCCCTCAAACTCTGCTTGCCTAGACACCCGTCCATCTTCCTCTTGTCCTCGTGCCAGCCTGTCACTCTCCTCTGACTCTCTAAACCCATAGAAATTCTACAACAGTCCAAGGAATATTTCTCGTTTATGGCTTTGAACCTTTAAATCATATTTGGTTGATATTTGACATACTTCTTGACAGCCTAAATGGATTTTTTAATAGTGTAGCTTAGATAAATCTTTATTCTGTTGTAGGGGAGCCAAAAATGTTTTTATGGCTAACTCTACCTTAATAAGCAGCCAGAGTTTTTAAAAAAAATGCAACCATTTAATTTTTAATATGGATTGGTTGGTTTTGGTAATTAAAAACAAACATTTTGTAAAACTGCCAACGTATTAATCAAAATAACATAGGGTTATATACGTCAGGCACTTGAATATGTTTTAAACCTTTCTGAGATGGAATTGTGAATAAAATTAAAATAGATGGGAGCAAGGCACTTTATTGCTTATTCCCAGTGTAGACCAAAGGTCATATATAAAGTTCAGATAGGGTCATATTAAATTTCAGCAGATTCTGAGGTTTACTTGGAGCAATACATATCCAAATGTTGTATCGCTGTATTAACAGGAAACAAAAGAACTATGTATCACCATGGCTACGTAAGCCTCAAAGTTTCTGCCACTAGTCACGGATAACCAATGATAGGCCAAATCTCCTCTATTTTTCTCATTAGTGGTGGTGCTAACAGGCTGCTCTTCAGTCAAGAAAGCAATGTAGCTACACCTTTTTTGGTAACTTAAGAGCTAGAAACTCTCTGTTTTATCCAGAGACCAAACTAAAGAAGAAAAAAAAAAAAAAAAACCCAAAGGAGAGTTAGCTAGAAAGCTAGGTCATTAGTAAGCTCCCAGACATAAGGAGATCAAGCATAGTGATTTCAAGGGCCTTGTGCAGTTCTGTGCAGTGTGCTGTTACTTCCTTCACTTCCATTATCTCTGTTCTGCCAGGCGTGTTCTTGAATTTTTTTTTTTTTTTTTTGGCCATCTTAGCTATTATACCAGTAAAATAGAAATCAAATACTAGTTGTCTCATTTTCGTTTATAATAAAAGTCGATATATTAACATTTTAACCTTAATGGTAAATACCATATGTCTTACTCTTTTGCTAATATCTTACTGAGTGTCCAACATCAAATCCTAATATATGTGTATGTGCATAATGTTCTATTATGCCATCCTGGCAGGTCTCTTGGTTTCATCGGTCTCTTAGATCATTGGAATATTAAGAATGATCAGACAGAGTATGGGACGACAGAAGACCTCAAATAGCCAAAGCAATCTTGAGAAAGAAGAACAAAGCTGGAGGCACCACAATCTCTGATTTCAAACTATACTACAAAGTTATGGTAATCAAAATAGGAAGGTATTGTCATAAAAACAGACGTGTATAGCAGTGGAACAACATTGACAGTCCAGAAATAAATCTATGTAATTGATTTTCAGCAAATGAACCAAGAATACACAATGGAGAAAAAAATAGCCTTTTGATAAATGGTGCTGGGAAGACTGGATCTCCACATGCAAAAGAATGAAATTGACCCTCATCTTACACCATACAGAAAAATCAACTCAAAATGTTTGACTAAAGATTTGAACATAGCCCTAAAACCTTTAAACTCCTAAAAATAAACATAGTAGGTAAGCTTTTGATATCATCTTAGCAATGATATATTTTTTGGGATTCAATGGCAAAACCAAAGGCAACAAAAGCAAAAACAAGCAAAAGGGACTGCATCAAACTAAAAAGTTTCTGCCCATCAAAGGAAACCATTCTCAAAATGAAAAGGTAACCTATGAAATGCAAGGCACATGTCTGACTCTATGTGCAATTTGAAAAAAAATACAACTCAAACTCACAGAGATGGAGAGTAGAAAGGTGGTTTCCTGGGCTACGGGGGTGAGGAAAATAGGGCTTGGTGCAGTTATAAGATGAATTGAGTCTGAGGATCTAATGTATGATGTGGTGACTATAGTTGACAATATTGTATTGTGTAATTAAATTTTGCCAGAAGAGTTGAACTTAAGAGTTCTTAAAAAAAAAAAAAGTAAATATGTGAGCTAGTGGATACGTTAACTAACTTGGTGGGACTCTCTTCACAACGTATACTGAATCACGTACGCTTTAAATACACTATAATTTTATTGGTCAGTATACCTCGAAAAAGCTGCAAAAAAAAAAAAAAGAATGATCATGGTGAGGGTATAGCTCAGTAGTAGAGTTCATGCTCAACATACATGAAGTCCTGTGTTTAATCCCAGTGCCTCCTCTAAAAATAAAAAAAAAAAACAGAAACGAATTACCTCCCCCAGAAATAAATAGAAATAAACTGTACAAAAAAATAAAAAGTTTAAAAAAAAGAACGATCAGACATATTCTACGTCAATCCCATTCTTTCAAAAAGTTGAACTGAGAATGTCATAAAGTTCTTAATTCTGAACTTAATTTTTCTCAATAAATAAAGCTACTTTAATAGTAAATGACCATCCATTAAATGATGAACTCAGTGTAGGCAGTTTAACAAACTGAATTCGAAAGAACAGTCCCTGTGCTCAAAGACAATGCAGTGTCATTAATTTTCAGAGAGCTAATAAGTTCCAAGTGCTAATAGTTTGGCCTACCTAACATTTAAAAGTTTTAAGCGCTTTGAAATAATGTGAAGATGTAGATGGAGTTTGGACTGAAACTTGAACTACCGTATAGATCTGTCTGCTTCCTCCTGATTGTTGGCGTTTCCATGTATTTTTGCAGTACTATGAAGGTGAAGATCACTAGACCCTCATTTTCTTTATGTTGATGGAGCCACTGAAAGCCCTAAAGCACCACAAAGTCAGGAAATGCAAAATGTGGTCACTTTCCACAACCTATTATGAAATAAAATTGCTCAGTCATTTCGCCTTACGTGAGGCTTCAGATATTGATCTGGAGCATACATCATCCGTAAGCAAACAAGTGAATGTGGTCCTCTTCCCCCCTTTATTCTGCATAAAGTATCAGCCTGGTGTTACAGCCAGCCACAACTTCTTTCTGCCCCCAAAAAGAGGAGCGTAGGTGAGCTACAGAGAGCAACAATGTGTTTTTTGTTATTGTATATTGTTAATGTGTAGTTTATTTTTGCAATGAGATTCTAAAACTACTTAAAAAAAAAAAAAGATTTCCTGTAGTTCTGTGCTTGAGAAATACAAGTATAAACATTAAGAAATGCTCCAACTGAGATACAATGTACTGAATTTTGGCCTTTGGAATATAAGGCCATTTTATAGATGCCACTAAAGTGATATGATCTTTAGTCACCCACTGACTAAGAGAGAAGACTTACATTTTGCCAATGAATCCAGCTCTCCAAGTAAAAGTGTACAGGCAAGACAAGCTTCCATTTAAAATACGTTTTTGCCACAGCATCACCTGAATGTTCTTTAAACTTCTCATGTTTTCTTAAGAAACAATTTTATCAATTTTCCCCTGAAATAATCTGCCTCGTTTGCAGGTATGAACTAAGATTATTAAGAGACAGTTTGGAAATTCTGAACAGTTTTTCTAAGGCCCCCAAAAGCCTGTAATGCAAGAAACTATAGGGCTTAAATTTGTTCTTTGTTTTGGCATCACTTCCCACCTTTACAAAAAAAGAAAGAAAAGAGAAGAGAAGAGAAGAGAAGAGAAGAGAAGAGAAGAGAAGAGAAGAGAAGAGAAGAGAAGAGAAGAAAAAAGAAAGAAACAAATGCAAGCCAGAATCCAAAACGCAAAACACCAAACAAATTCTGTAATTACAATGTGGTTGTTGAGCATGTAGATTTTGGAACCAGGTCAACTTGGGTTTGAGTCTCAACTTTCCTATATTACCTTGGACAAAATATTAGCTTTTCCAAATTTTAAATTCATGTGTGAAATTCTGGGCAATGATAGTGTCAACTTCGTAAGATTCTTGGAAAGGATTTATGATATTGTCTGTTTAGTTGACAACCTGCCATGGAGGAGACAGTGATTTTCAGATGAATGCTTACTGGCTCTTATCAGATTTTATCTATTGTTATGGAATGAATTATATTCCCCCCAAATCCTTTGTTGAAGCCCTAACACTCAATACCTCGGAATGTGACTGTATTTGGAGACAGGGCCTTTAAAGAGTGATTAAATTAAAATGAGGTCATACTGATGGGCCCTAATGCAATGACTCATGTCCTTATAAAAAGAGATTTTAGGACAGATGTATGAGCACACAGAGGAAGGAGAGAAGGCAGTTCTCCACAAACCAAGCAAAGAGACCTCAGAAGAAATCAACCATGACAGCACCCCGATTTTGGACATCCAGCTTGCAGATCTGTGAGAAAATTAATTTCTATTGTTAAAGCCTGTGACATTTGTATGGCTGTCCTAGAAAACTCATAGGTCTAGCCAAATTCTCCTCTTGTTTGCAAACAGACCTACCACCTTGGACAGAAGGATTGAGCTTATGACTAGGCTAGGTCCTGACCACAGCACCTTATACAGCCAGAGTCATTTGTCCAGGCTCCAGCCAGGGGCACTCAGAACCCTTCTGTATGCTTTTTCTACTGACGTGGGTGGTATGGTTCTCTTAATACTTAAGATCCTGGCCCTAGAGCTTCTGGTAACCGTATCTGGTAATGCAAGGATAAGCCTGAGGGGACACAGCAGGTACCCAGGGGGAAGCCAAGCTGAGAGGCAGCGAGAGAGACTCCCAGAGCCTCCCACTGATTCAGCAACCCTCTTTAATTCTGTGAACATCCCATCAAAAACTTTTTTTCTTTTTAAGTTGGGTTGCAGTTACTTTTAGCTAAAAGAATACTGACTATTCTTCGGATTGTTGTTATGAAATTTAACACACGATTCCATAAGGGAAAAAAGCAACCTTGCGTCAACAGAGTTGCTGTGTTATGGATTGAATTGTGTATTCCCCACACCCCCAAAAAAGGTATGTTGAAGTCCTAAGCCCCCAGGACCTCAGAATGTGACTTTATTTGCACATAGAAGATGTTCAGGTGTCATTAGTTAAGATCAGATTATATTGTAGTAGGGTGGCCCTCGAGTCCTGTATAACCGGAGTTTTTATAAGATAGCCATATGAAGATGCAGACACGCTCGGGAGCATGGTTTTCAAAGGCAGACATCATTTCACATTTTTGAAATAACAGCAATGGTCTGACACCATCTTCAATACAGTAGGTTTCCATTAAATGACTTGTTGAAGCTACTTCTGAATGAGCAGCCACATCTTGTTTCAGACCTTAGAGTCCTACACTGTTAGGTATCAGGAGAGTGTCTATCTCTTGAATTGTTGACTCTAAAGTTAGTCTTCACTTTTTCTGTTCTTACTTTATTTCATTTTCCTGTCTTATTTTTCACGTTATGTTTTCATTTTCAGCATGCTGTAACATTCATTGTATGAAATATCCAAATGAATGAGCACCTTTCAGGTCAGTAGCACAACTGGTTCCTTCTGCCTGGGGCTACCAGAGTGCTGACAAAAATTACAAACAGTTTCATAATTCTTTTAGAGAGAGTCGTAGCCAGTGAGCTACATACAGTTAAGGAGTGGAAGAGTCGTCTCTTACGGAATCCTTTTGGCTAAGCATTATAACTCCATTCTTTACCAACAAATGAAAATCATGACACACTAGGCTTTTGAGGCCATACAGATGACAAGCAGTGATCACTTCTCAGAGAAGAAAAAAAGCACATAATTTCACTGACATGTTTATAATTTGGGGAAATGTTTGAGAAAATATTTTACATGATATGAACATAAAAGTCTATGGACTAAATTTCAGAAAATCAGATTGAGGTTTAACTGCATAATAATTGTGATTTAGAACAAAAAGACTTAAATGCTTAGCATCTAAGCTTCCTTTTTCGTACATTATCTTCAAAGCATCTCATGGAGGGAAGTGAAATGGGGCATCTCATTTTTCTCTTTTTTAACGAAGTCTTATTCATACTTGCATGTGAGAATTCAGCCCATTCTTTAAAAGCAAAAATTCATGGCACAACTAGTCCAAGGAAGTGGTAGAACTTTCTAAAATGAAAAGTGAAGCAGACATGTAACTGGGAGGCAGTAGAGAGTCCGGGCTGTAATTTCCTCACCTAAACAGTACATTCTAGTCATGCTGTGTAAACTGAAAAAAATGAGACATGTTTGCCTCTTTGCAAACTGGCCACTCAACCCGCACTCACAGAGGTTCCCAGTTGAATCAAAAACACGATGGGAAGGAAGAACCGTGAGGAATCAAAGCCGCATCTGCTATGAAAGGAATCTGAAAGACTAAACGATTCAGTGGAAGATACTCTAAATTGCAGCTATCACAAGAAAGACATTTTTAACTAAAATTTGACTTCAGGGGGTCATAACGCCATATCCACTAACCCCACGGTCCATAAATAGATTTCCAGGGCTGTGTGAACTTGCATGGGGGAAAAATCCACACCATGAGTTTCATTATTCACCAACTGAAAATTAGCACTTCCTTCAATGTTAAACATAGGGAAGAGTGGTAGTACTGCCTTAACTTGATCATCAGTAGAACTCAGATCCTTCAAAGTCACATTACAGTTGTTGGTGACACCACAAACTATTATTTATGCTCATCACTACTTTGATAGTGATTTTATGTATTGCTAAGTCTTGTCATTTAATGTGTTAGTAGTGTCACACACTTTAAAAAATTATATTTAAATACTAAAACTCAGAACTAGATACAGTGGTGTCCTGAAACCAGCCTGTCTCAGTTCCTGAGAGCCGACTGCTAAGTTTTCTGAAATAAGTTTAATGAAATTAAATATTAAGTTATATAACTTATAATCACATAAATTATATTTGAAACAAAGGTACTAAATACTCAAGACTCATCATTTCCTAATTACTTTACCACAAATTCAATTAATCAGGGATTTTTTTCCCTCCACCAAGTAGCTATTAATAGCCTAACTTTATTAATGAGAAAACTGAATTTTAAAGAGTGGAGGAAGGAAGTGGCTTACTCAGCATCATAGGGACTAGAGTGGGGCCTCTAACCCATTTCTAGTTACTCTTTTTTTTTTTTTTGTCAGTTACATAGTAAACACTGAGTACCTGCTCGTAAGTGAAAGGCGTTGTAGTTGGACATTGACAGTGAAAACATAACACGTCCCTCCATCCTCACCCTCAGCTGATGACTTTGCTCTCTATTCCATAAAGAAAGTAGAAACTCAGGAGAGAACTTCCTCAAGCTCCCTCAGTCCCGTTTGGTCTACCTCCCATCTGCCCCTCATCTTAGGTGATTTACTAGCATCATTCCAAATTGCGGACTATTCTTCCTGAAAAAGGCTTCCTTCTCTGGGATTCCGGGATAGCACTGCAGGCTGGTATTTCCCTTTCCTTCATTTTCCTGGCTTTAACCTTGCTGACTGCAACATCTCACCTGCTTTCCTCCTCACCCTACTGGCCTCTAAATGTTGGGCTGGGAACAGGGAATCTCATCATGTCTCATGACTGTGTAGTCTGTCCCTCTGTCTACCCACCTGCCTTTCTGATTATCTATCAGACTTATATATCTCTGTCCCAGAAAGCTTCCCAGAACTCCAGATCTCTCTCACTGGCCTATTTAACATTTCCCCTTAGATTTGGCATCTTAAATTTATCGCGTCTTAAGCTTAAGACTGAGTTTCTGATATACCTGCCTGCTCCCTCATCCCACGTCAGCTCCTCCTACCGTCTTCCCATTTCAGGCCCCAAATCTTCATTCTCTTCTTTCAGTCACCTCCCCACTTCCCCAAACTCACCTAAAAGCAAATCCTTTCAGTAATATTTTCAAAATACGTGTATAATTTGATTGCTTCTCTCAACACACCCATTGCCACCACCCTTGTCTAAAGAGACCATGCAGCTCTGACCTTGACTAGAGCAATAGCCTCTTAACTCATTTGTCCTTCTTCTTTCCTTAGGCACCTGTAGTCTGTCACCAACATCATCACCAAAATGATGCTGTTAAAACTTGTCAGAACATGCCATTTCTCTGCTCAGAACCATCCAGTGGCAATTCCCCCTCACTCAGAATAACAGCCAAAATCTGTACTGTGACTGCAAAGGCTCCTGACGACCTGTGCCTCCCCATCTCTCTCACACCTCGTCTCACCTGCCCCTCCCCTGGCTTGCTGACCTCATTCCTAACTTTCCTTCCCTTATTCTGTTATTCTGTGAACACACCTGGCACTAGGCCTCTGTGTTTGTTTCTCCCTCTATTGCCTAGAATTTCCCAAGTCTGCACAAAGTAATGCTCTTATTTTCTTCAAGTCGTTACTCAAAAGTAGCCATCTCCCTGTAGCCGACTCTGGCCATTTTATCTAAAATTCAGTGCCCTTCCCTCCTTCGGTATTTCACATCCCCTTCCTCCACCTCCTTTTCTTTTTTGCATAGTTGTATCACTATCTTCTAGGGTATATTTAACTTATTCACCTTCTTTATAGTATATCCCTTTCTATAATGTCATTTTTAGAGGACCAAGGATTTGCCTGTCTTTTTCTGTTCAACATCCTGTCTTAAACTCTAGGACAGTGCCTAATGTATAGCTGTTGCTAAATAAATATTTGTTGAATAAAAGACTAAATAACAAGACAAAAAAATGGAATTAGAACAATGAGCTATCCAGTTAGGTTCATATTGATATAAAGAAGGGAAATTCAGACAAACTTCTCCAAATTATGCACAAGGGATTGTGACTGTATATACCCAGGAAGACACTCTGACGTCAGCTATGAGGCAATTCCAAGCCAGCTCAGGGGACGTGGGCAGTGAGGGCGGACAGATCCCCACTTGCCCACTGAACCATTAACCTGCTTGAGCAACTCTGGGCAGGACTCACTCGTTTTTCCCATCCTGCTAACCTGCTTTCAGACAATACATTTTCTCTGTATTTCATAGTTTTTATTCTCTCATGCCTTTCGCTTGAACATAGTCCCCGTCCATCCCCCTCCCCACACCCCACTTCTGACTTCATATATCATGAACCATCAGTTTCAGTTCCCACTGCCTTTGCTTTTCTCCATCTCCTACAAGTAAATCATAAGAGATATAACATTCTCTAGCAGATATTTTCACAATTTAGGTAACCGGCTAGTCTAAGAATTGGTTGTCTTTGTTTCAGACACACTCCTATGACACCATCTGGTTACAATGGCAGTAAGTGTCTTATAGTACAAAATGGTTTCCTGAGGACCAACACTTTTTTTCTTTTTCTTGGAATGTTAACTGAAGACAAAGTAATAGTCCACTGATTTTGTCAACAAATCTTTATCTCAGGATTAATGGCCACTAGCAATAATTTGGATTTAACATTTCCTCCACAACGTCATTTAGAAAATAATGGAAGAAATATTGCTATCTCATCTCATGCATTCCAAATAATAATTTTTATTTAATTCATGTAGTTGAAAATATTTACCAATATTTATGCAAAGAAATGGGCTACACCAAGGTCCAAGACAGAGTCCCAAGGACTAAATCTTCAGCAGAGGCTATCAACATGGCATGGTCACTTAGAAAGAGTCATGGGCCAATTATGGCATAAAAACTGATGTATTCAGTAAAATGTAATGGCATCAGAGACATCATAATTATCTTACAAATAGCACAATTATCACAGTGCATGCTAGAGTGGCCAGTCATTCAGCGCATATTTATTGAGCAATTTTTATCTCCATACACTGCTGTAGACACTAGGCCACAGCAGTAAACAAATTCAACAAGGTCCTTGCTGGTATGACACTTAAGGCTGGGGGATGAGGTGGACAATAAACAAGTAAATAAAGGAATTTCTGATGGCGATGAGTGCTATAAAGAGAATTAAAATAAAGTGCCAGGTGTTATTCTAGATTGGGGGAGAAATATCGCAGGTCAGTGTAATAAACTGGGTAAATTTGAGGAAATTTAATGATAGGGCCTAGTGGTTGAGGTGTAGAGGTCAGAATCCTTAAACTGAGGATTTTCAGCTATTCTCTAGGTGGGAGAGGAAACCACAGAGAGTCCTTAAGAAGAGCAGTGGCACGATCTTATTTACGAAGATCACTTTGGCTGCATTTGCTGTAGGCAGACACAAGGGAAAGATGGGCCACAAATTAGTGGGCTGCTGCAGTCAGCCATCATCCTGGTGAGACATGGAGCCTAGACGAGGAAGGGGTCAGTGGAGTTGGCAAAAAGGGGGAGACTTAGGAGAATTTTAGGGATAGAGTTGATGGAACTCGCTGATGAACTGGGTGTGAGCTGCACAGGAAAGAAAGAAAATCAACCCTAAACCTTAGAATTTGTCTTGAACAACTGGATGTAGTGAACATTATTTAGCAAATTAGAAAGACTGGGGAGTGAGAAGTTTGGTTGTACCTAAATGTTATTTATTGTTTGAATTCTATATTGCTCCAAGTCACCTTTCAACAGTTACTGATTTCAGTTCTGCCAGTGAGGGACTCTAGTGCCTGAATTGGAAGGTGAACAAGGAAGAGGAGACATCATTCTTCATGGGACTTTTTTTTTTTTTTTTTTGGCTTTTTATACCACTTGAGTCCAACCTGAGCACCTCAATATAAACACTAAACACTTGTGAAATGTCTTCCTTGCTAATTCTGAATTGCTGTAAATATACAAGTTCTGTGAGCCGTTCAACACTTAAGATAGATTAAATCATCTCTGACACATGGAAGATTTCATATAATGAAAATACGTGAAACAATGAGTGCAATGTACTGAACTGATCAAAATAAAGTGACCTTTGGAAAACAAGCTGCAGGACTGACATATCCAATACTTATGTTACCAATTACTGGTACATTGTTTTTTATGGTTCTAGCCAGGTGGGAACCACTGAAGCCCCTTCCATCCAAAGGGACAGAGAAGGAAAAAGTTAGCTGTTTTGGTAACTGTATATTTGGTGTACTTTTAAGCAACTCTTAAATATTACAGAAAGGTAATAAACATACATGGAGACTACAGCGCAAGGACATATTTCCACCACCGCTATAAGCAGCTGCATTGCTATTGGAGATGACAGACAGAATTTCCCCCAGTGGCTTCCAGATAGCCTCCTACGCAGTTGTAACAGTCACTTCTGAGTTCCCAGCCCATCCTAGTTTCATCTCCAGCTGGGGCTTCCCCAGTCTCACTAATGGTTGTCTAAATCTCTAGCTCCCTGAATTAAGTCATTTCCTGTATGAAATGCTTAGACTGGTTAATATTTTCCTGAACAAACTGACTAATGTAGGGAGAATAATCAATAGTTCTGTTTTCTGGATTTTCAGAGAAAAAGATCAGAGTTAGAGATATAGATTTTAGAGTCACTGGTGTTTAGATAATAAACACAGGCCAAGATAAGCTTCCTTCGTAAATAAAAGAAAAGGGGCAAGAAAGAGTCTTGTGGGTTCGAGTCTTCTGGAATCAAATAAAACAGAAGTTGGAAAAGATTACCAAGCAGGAGAGGTCAGTGAATCAAAGGGAAATTCAGATAGTTACTGCATTACAAATGCCGAAGGGAGAAAGTATTTCAACAAAGAGGGAGGACCTTGAAGTCTAGAGGAGTAAGGGAAGGTTTAGCTGGAGATGAGGAGCCTTGAAAGGGGAGTTTATTTGGATTAGAAGGAACAACTTTCTACCCACTTTGTGAAGTTCGCTAGAAGAGTCTGAGCATGGAAACAGAGGTGCTCATGTACAGAAGGGTCTTTGTGGGGGGAGTAGGGTGAAAAAGGGGCTAAGAAACATGAGAGCTGTTAGGGATTTTGGAGTTGGTGGAAATGAGAGGTGGGCGGGCTGTTGAAAAAATTAAGTGAGAAAAGCAAGAGGCTTTCCAACGGAAGACATTTAGTAGGCCTGGGTGGCACTGAATATTGACATAAAATAGTTGTAAACTGGACTGAGAGGAGTAGGGTAACATTATCAAGGAGAAGGGAAGTGACTCTGCCTTTTCTGTAGAAGTGTTTTGTTTTTTTTTTAACAGAGACTAATTGTCACTCAATAAAATCATAGTTAAAATTCATTTAATAAAAATTTTTCTCGGAAAGAAATTGCTTGTCTCTTTTGCTCTCTTTTTATTATAGGCGTTTCAAACTTACCATCAAGTAGAAAGGCTAATCTGATAAATCTTTGTGTTTCTAACATGCTCTTCAACAACGATCAACACAGGCCCAGTCTCCTCTCACCACAGTCCACCACCCCCGGCCCCAATACCACTCTGGCCCCCAGATGAGGTTGAAGCAAACCCCACTCATGATATCATGTAACCTGTAAGTATTTTAGACTGCTTGTCTAAAAGAGAACCCTAAAGCTACCATAGCCACACAGCCCTAAAACACTATCACTAATCTCTTAATGTCAGGCAATGTTTAATCATTTCCCTGATTTTCTCATACTATTTTTGGTTGGTTGGTTTGACTTAGTATCCAAATTATGTGGACAATTCTCTTTTAAAAAAAAAAACCATTATGTAATACTAATACTCACAAAAGTATATACATGAAGCATACAGGAAAGATACAAAGCAGGTAACATACAATAAACCCTCAGTCCCCCTTCAAGAAGTAGAATTTATCAACACTGATGAAACTATGTTTTCCTTTCTCCTGTTCAAACCCTGAGCCACTGTAATAAAAATTTGCACTATGTTGGGTTTTATATTTATCATTCCCTTGCTTTCCTTCTTTAAAAAAAAAGTTTTACCACATATGTTTATCTTCTTAAGCAATATGTTGTTTAGTTTTACTAGTTTTTAAGCTGTAGAAAAACATACACTGTAATTTGCTTTTTTTTTTCACTCAACATGATGTCTCTAAGGTTCATACCTGTTGTTTTGTGTAGCTGCAGTTAATTCATTTTCACTACTGTATAATCTTTCAGAGTGACTATCACGGTTTACTTACTCATTTCTCTTGCTCATGAACATTTTGCTTCTGCCCAGTTTTTTTTTCCTATTATGAATAATGTGTCTCCTATTGTAGAGAAGTATCTACAATATGAACCATGAAATGAAATTGCTAGATCTTTGGTTACTGTCACTTTCAACTGTGCAAAACAATGCCAGGTTGTTTTCCAAAGGGATTAAACCAATTCACATTCCAGCTGGCAGGTAATTAGAGTTCTCATGGTAGCACATCTTTACCAAAGCAAGAATTTTCAGACTTCTTAAATTTTGCCCATGTAGTTAGCAAAACCAGTATCAAGCCTTCATAGGTGCTTCCCTGAGTGCTAGTGAGGCTGAACACTTTTTCATATGATTATTTAGTATGAAACTTTCCTGTGAAGTAGCCGATCATCTATTTTTGTCCTTTTTTATGGGTTTGACTTTCTAAAATGATTAATGTGCAGATATAATTTGGATACTTGTAATCGGCTACTATTAATATGACTCAAAATACTGTCTTCTAGGTTGTGGCTACTTTTACTTTCTTGTGGTATCACTTGATGAACAGACACTTTAGAATCATTTTTAATGTTAGTGGTTTTGGAGTCTTATTAAGAGTTGTTTCTTACTCAAGTTCATAAAAATTGTTTTATATTTTCTTATAAAAATTGTACGGTTTTACCTTTCACATTTACATTTTTATTTTACCCAGCTTCTGTTTGGTTAATTCTGGAATAAATCAAAACAATTTAATATAACGTTTTATATAAAACTTTGAATGATTATAAAATGAGTACTGTGGGCTAGTCTCCCCAGGAAAGTCTCTGAGATTCTGAGATTTTTTTTTAAACAATAAGTTAATTTGGGGAAGAACATTTGGGAGGGGTGAGAGGAGCCAGACTGGGCAGAGGGAGAGGCTGAACTGTGATGCAATTACAAGAGAGGTGTCAGCTCCTCCACGGAGCTCTGGAAGCCAAGCCATGCAGAGTAGCCCTGCTTGTGGTAACAGCCAGGTCTTCAGTCCACCCAGCCAACCAGCCACCAGGGCAGCTGCTAGAGGGGCTAAAACTGCAAAAGAAAAGTCAGCTTCCTCAAACCAAAGGCAGGTCCTGGAGAGGCTCTGAGTCTGAGTCTCAACATTACTTGGTTGAGTTTGTTGCATGTTTAAAAAATGATTAAATGTCTTTTAAAAACAGTCAAGTATTCAATAGTCGAATAGACTTTCTCCAATTACTTTGAACTCACAGAATTGTTTTATACTACTTAATTCTTTCTTTGAGTGGGAGTCCATGCTAGAAAAGAAGTGACACACTTAGAAGAGTAATTACTGGAGTTTTTTGAGAGTATTTTTATCGAAGACAATCAGAATTTTTTGATCAAGTGACAGCATAAGGGGATGGGGATCTACAGGTGTGACTTTCCAGATGTTCAATCTCCCTCCACATGACTATAAGGGACGTCTATGAGACCGATGGCCAATACGCCCTTCTTCTGAAAATTATCTTCTGCCCTTATACATATGCTTATGGAGGAAGTGGGTGAGCAGTTTTGCACAGTATTTCTCTGCTCCTGTTTTCATGGTTTATTAGTCCAAAAACGGGCATCTGACTTAAGTCTGGCTATTCAGAATCTTGTCTCAGGATTTTCAGCATCAGCACCGAAAATGATAAATTTGTCTCTTTCTGCTGACAAGTAGAACATGTAAAAAGTGAGCTGTTTTTGCCTGATAGATGAAAAGGTGGAGAGTAAAGCCAACGAAAGACAAGCAATATTGGGAGATGCAGAGAGCACCCTGTGGTTATTTGCATCCCTGTGTCTCTCACCCACCAATCAAGAAGGCACACTCTTGTTCTTGAGCTCATGAGACATAGTATCTTATATCAATGATCTTTTTTGTTGGTTATGAGAGATGAAATATTGTTTATGTCACATGCAACCAAAAGAGTGCAGCCCAGTATAATGACTACTTCCCCAGTAAGCTCCAGGTCATAGTCAATAGGTGTCATTTTGAATGCCAATTATAGTCCCTACTGGAATTGCTGCCTGGCATATTGGGTTGAAAAGTTTTGTTAGGTATATACATAGATTTGGGAGAGAGAGAGAAAGGAGGGAGGGAGAGAGAGAAAGAGAGAACGAGAGAGAGAGAGAGGGAAGGGAGCATGATCTGGTAGAACAGGGCTTCTCAACCTCAACACAATTGACAATTCAAGCTGAATTTTTGCTGCTGTCGGCTGCTCTCCCATGCATTGTAAGATGTCTAGGGGAATCTTTGGCCTCTACTACTAGATGCGGAGAAGCATCTCCCTACCCAGTTGTGACAATTAAAAATGTCTCCCAACATTGTTATACATCCCCCGGGAGGCAAAACTGCCTTTGGTTGAGAACCACTGGTATAGAGATAGTTGTAAGGTATGGCAAAGCGGCAATAAGTAAACCAAGTGTTTTCTAACTCAATTTACATCACATGAAGTGCGCATCCACTTATCAAAAGGTTATTCACAATGGGTATTTGTTTGTAAACTAGCTGCCCTTTCAGCTAAAAAGATAATCACGTATTCACATACAAGCCAAAGAAATCCACAGAAAGGAGGGAAGGAACGCACAGAAAGAACTGAACTCTTCTGTGGTTTTACATGGGCCACGTGACATTGGCCCTCCCGGGTGTCCACTGCTGACTGTCACTCCTGTGGGCAGCAACCATGGCCTGCAACTGCTCTGACACTTTTTTTAACATGACAGCGATCTGGAATATTGAGGGCCCTCGCGCAGAGAGAGCTATAGAGCACGGAGTCAGCACAGAGGAAGGCTGCGCTCAGAAATGGCTAACACCATTCGAGTCTGGAATCCATCAGTAACTGAAACCAGTATTTTTCAGATACATGAGATAATGAATTTCCCTTTCTCACTCTAACTAACTTGAGTTGTTTCCTTCTTTCGCAACCGTAAAGATCTTAAGCATTGCAGGAAGGGATGTCAAAGAAGAATCAGGATGTAACTCTTCCATTACAAATTATATTTCTTGGATCCACCTTGGTGTTGGCATACTAGAAAGAGAAGTTATGAAAAAAACTGAAGGTGATCCAGTGAAAATGTTTTATGAGGTAGGAAAATGAATTTTATGAATACAATTTGTAACATATCTCAGCGGGATAAAATATAAAAGTGCTTAGAGTTGACAGCTTTCTATGAAATAATTTGCCATGTATTAAATATATGTATATACTATATATTATATATAGCCAATTTGGTAGAGACATCATCAATCGTTATGCCTCTCAGCCTGGGGCTCCTCCCCTGCAATCCATGGGGAACTATTTCTCTAGACTCCTGCCGAGGAGCCTTTCCTGGGAGCCACGCCTTCTTCTAGGTGACCTGCACCCAGGTACAGAACCAGCAAGACTAGGAGTGGTCTCCAGGACAGTTGATCTATACACTTAACGACGTCTGGAGCAAAACCATCAGCTTTGCTAAACAGATTCCATGTTTCACGAACTTGGACATTATGTCCTGCTAGAATGTACCTGTTAGAAACAGAACTTGAAGCAGAAATGTCTCACACAGAGAGCAGTCAGAGAGACTGTCGTGGCCATGTACAGGTTAAAATGATTAAGAAGGAACCCAAAAGTGAGAAGAAAAGGGTAAATGTAAGATATTTGAGAGAGAGAGATCTTGAAAAGACTTACAGTCAGGAGAGAGAGAAACAGAAAAAAAGGAACTAATGCAGACTTGATGGCTTGTGATCTTCTAGACTCAGTTATCCGGTTCATTCTGTTCACCTTCGTGCCCATTACCACCTCATTGCCCCTCAGCTCCAAATTCACCCTTCAGTACCTGCTTGGCAATAACGGATTTGATGTCAAGCATTTCTCCCTTACACGGAGCACGTGTTAAATTGTGTCCGTAGAGGGCGCCGCAGAGACACTGAGGGAGGAAGAAGACTTCCGATTCCGGGTGCTACCTCTTGTTTTGTGTTTTATTTTTCGTCCTGTTGTACGTTCTGTCAGTGGTGGACGTGGCGGGACATCCATCAATACTCTGTCCCAGTTGTACTCCCAGAACCTGCTGTCCCTCAGTGACCTCACAGTGACCACCTAGGGGACCTTCTCTCCATGAACCCCTTGTACTTGATGCTCCCCACGCTGGGTGCTTGCCCACCAGCCCATGACCTGCATGGTTGTCTCCCACAGCCCTGCCTGTGAACCACAGCACTGTAGGACCCGGCAGTGCTCTGGTTCCCTCTGCGCCCTGCCCCTGCCTCGGCTCGCCTGAGCACCTTGGAAGGGCTGTTTCCCAGGACCCCTCTACGTGGACACCACAGGCTCCAATTCTCCAGTGAAAGCCGTGCCCTCACTTTCTTAGAAAGCTCAGCTGGCTGCAGCCTTAATCCCTGCCTACCCAGCCTCTGTGGTGGCCTATGTAACCCTGAAAACTTTCCAGGGGGTTGCAACCACGCTATGAAGCCTACCTGGGGGTCCCCTATCCAACTCTGTCCTTCATTGCACACTGTTCTCCAGCCCTTGAGTAACCCACTGAGTTCTCTGTATATCCTTATAGTTTCTCACCTGTTATAATTTAATCATTCTTTACCCTAAAATTTCCCTCTTCAAATTGCTATGACTCCCTAACTACTCTTTATAGTACATTCCATTTCTCTTGGGCTAACTTTAATGAATTTCTTAATCTTGTGATCACAAGAGCTGGATTCAAACAGCCAGGACATATTAGCTGATACCTTTCTCTGAGAGTTAGATGCTTCTGCCCTTTTCTTTGACTCCCACAGAATTTCATGAAACTGACCTCAAGGCCTAGACCTGACTGCACGTGCCAAGGTTTTAGGTCAGTTTTGATGAACACAAGGTTTGACATATTTGTCGATAGTACCCGGAATAGTTTTGCATGCTATAATATTTAACAACCACAGGAGAAGGGCAAACCAAGATAATTAAGGTTAAAGGTATGTGGAATAACTGACTCAGAGAAGCCTAATGTGTCCCTATTTCTATTTTAACTCCGTTCAGTTTCATGAATCAATGAGCGAGAGCAAAGATAGATAAAAAGAGTAAATATCTAAACATTCAAACAGAATTTGCTTAAGTCTCCCCAGAAGAGTTATTTGCCATGCAGATTAATTTATCCTTTGAGAAAGCAAGTAATTTTCCTCATATATCCATCTGCTCTGGGGCTCCAAGTCAATTCTTAAAGAAAAATACAAAATATCTTCAATAGTTATTTAATGATTGACTTCATTAAGATGTATGCCCAACAAATTTCTACAAATTAGATTCACAGATGTTGGTCCACTTTGGCACAGAAAACTTTAAAAGATGCAGATTTGGAATGAAGGTCCTATGACATATCAGCCCCTTCTATATTTAAACATACTTTGTCATTAATTACATCAACAGACTAAAGTTTTTGCTATACAATTTTTTTTTGATTTGCATTGATACAAAAATATTGAATAGATTTAGGAAAAAAAGATGATGGCTGTAATACAATACTCTGGGGGATTTTTTTATATAATAAATATTTTTAAATGATGTAGTCTATACTAACAAGAGAGAATTAAAAGTAGTCTAACAATCAATAATTATGCTATAATACTAAAAAGAGCCAAGCATGGTGATTTTCAGTACAGCTGACTCTTTAATTACAGATAAAACATCTTATAGAACATGAAAAGATGAAGAGCATTTCTGCTTAGAAAAGCTGATTAAACATTATAGTGTGCAATCGATAAGATGTTTGCAGAGCATTAAAAATTAGTACCAAAATATTAAGTGCCTCAAAGAAAATTATGGCTAGGTCATGTCACATTAGGGAGTGACATTGAAAGGACTCACTAAATATGTCTTTCTGAATAATTTACCTTTTTATTGCAAGGAATAAAATGTAAGGGAAAACTTTTTTAAATGCCTTAAGAAATATTCTTGAAATAGTATTCAACTGAGATCGACATTTCTGTTATCTTGAGATAAAAAGAATAAAGGCATGAGCGTTTTGGTGAGAAGGGGAGAACCAATTTGGATTACCACAGAAACGATTTCTCTTGAAATAAGCAATACATATCATTTAACTATGTATTTTATGAACATATGGAGTAATTCTAATGCAAGTATTCCTACTCTAGAGAATATGCAGTATTTTGTGGGGATATTCCCTAACTCAAACATATTATTTGTAAGTAGAATTATATGTTTAGGGGATAAATCGAAGGTATTCAGAAATTTTAAGTGTTCAACAAAATTGAAATAAGAAAGTTTGAAAGAAAACTCCCTGAAGAGTAAGAATTATAGACTGTTGGTGAAAAATACTTGAATGCAAAAGGAAAAAAAAAAAAACATGTTAGGGAAAAAATATTAAATACCTAAGGCTCTAGATAAAAAGACATTTGTGAAAAGAGTAAAACAAAAATATGCCTAGAAATGGGACACTCTTGTGCCTTTTTTTTTTTTTTTTTATAATTGAATTTCTGGAGAAGATAGTCTAAAAGCTAATAGATGACATTTGGGGAAAAAAAGTTCAATTATTCCTTAGAGATACTGAGTTGCAATTTGAATATTCTGTGTATGAGTCCAAATGTGGTCCTTCCCTGCTCTTTTGAAAACTCTAAAAGCCTTTTATTTCCACAGGACTCTGGAAAGGTAGCATCAAATACTGGTTAAGAGTACAGTTCCACTCAGACCCACATCTTATTTTCTGGCTGAACTTGGATGATTTTCTTAGTTCTTTGTACCTCAGTTGTCACCCATAAAATGGGAACACAGGACCTATCTCATAAGATTATGTGAGGATGAAATAAGTGCATGTAAATTGCTTAGAATAATGTTTAACTCATAGTAACCCCTCAAGTTAATATTATTAGAATACAGTCTGGGTTACTTAGTATCCTTTCAGTAGCATTAATTTTTATATATAATTTATATATATGATAATTAAAGATCATAATGATCAATCTAATCAGCCTATGCATTCCTTCCAGAATAGTCTTATTTAAACTGTTTTTCATCATCCTATTTCACTGTTCCAGAACCAAGAACGCATCCCTACCGCCTAGGCCACCAGAGGTAAGTTCTACCCGGATTCTAAATCTCTCTGTGATTGAAGCCAATGCTATTTATTTAAGTTCCTTTCCTTTTTACCGCACATTATGCCCCATCTGTTTCTCTTGAGATTGTCCATTCTTTCTTACAAGTGACATGCCTTTGTTCATCTGTCCTGTTGGCCTGGAACAGCTTTCTCTTTTCCATTCTTTCAGGGGCAGTTCCAAAGCATTTCACTGCGGGGTCTTTGTGCTTGGAATCCCTCTCCTCTCCATTCTTTAATCTGGAATATTTGAATCCCTAATCTTTGCACGGCCCTGCTACGTATCGCAGGGAGTTAGCCAACATGGCCCCTGATCTCAGCAGCTGTCCCGATCTGTACAAGAGGTGGACAGTGAAATAAGCAACCGGACCACGCTTGGTCTGCCTAGACTGCTCTTTCTCAAGCTCTTCACAAGACCCGCTCCTCCGTATCCTTCAGGCCTCAGCTCCAACAGTTCCTTCTCTAAGATGTCTTTTGATCATCCTATCTAAAAACAGCACAGGCCCTACCTACAGCCAGTATCCAACACAATACCTGAGGAATATTTTTTATAGAATTTACATTATCTGAACGTGTCATTTCCATAGATGGATTTCCTTGTTAAGAAGTGAGTGGCACTGTCCCCCTGCCAAGCTCCCAATTATCCACTGACAATGGTGACTCAGTTGTTTGGCACAGATACTCCTCAGCTCCAGTGCAGGCCCTGACTGGCACAAATTCACCAGAATAATTTCTCCACCCTTGCCAAAGTACATAGTTCAGGGAAGGTCAGCACCCGAGACCTAAGCCATTCAGAGCAAGACATCCTCCTGGCCACAAACGTCAAATGTCAGAGTCAAACGTTTGCAGGGGCATGGGAAGGAGAGGTTGCCCTTTCTCTCTGGACAGTATGGTGTACACATGTGAAGGCTGGCACTGCTGCAGCCATTTGGCTACAAATAGGGCATTTTTATTTCTTCTTTTCCAAGCGATGTGCCTCCAATTTCTTCTTCTTGTCCTGTGGTAACTAAACTTCCAGGAGTGATGAGCATAGACACTCATTCCTTCCTGATCTTGGGAGAAAGGCCCATCTTTCACCTTCAGCACTGTGACACTGATGCCTATTTCACAGACACCCTTGAGCAAACTGAGGCAGTTCTCTTTTATTCCTAATTTGCTGAAATTTTTATCCTGAATTGGTGCTAGATTTTGTTAAATTCTTCTTCTGCACCAACTGATATGATCCACATGACTTCTTCATCAACCCATCGATAGGATGGATTACACTGATTGATATGTAAATGTTCCACTAGCCTTGCGTCTCTGGAATAAATACCAGTCGGCTGTGGTAAAAACCTTTTTTTCCATACTTTGTTGGATAGGGATTACTAATATTTTTATTGAAGACCTTTATGTATAAATTCTTGACAGATATTGGCCTGTAATTTTTTTTGTAATGTCTACATGTTGGAGTATTATTGGAGTAATTCTGGCATCATCAGATTGAGAGGGTAAGTGTCCCTTCCACTTCTATTTCTGACATAGATAGTGTAAAATTTATAAAATTGGTGTTAATTCTTCTTTAACTGTTTGGTAGAATTCTCCGGTGAAACCAGCTGGAACTGGAGACTTTGACTTTGGGAGCTTATAAGCATTCAATTTTTAAAATAGTTATTGGACTATTCATATAATCTGTTGTACCTTGGTTAAGTTGGGTTAGTCTGCAGTTTTCCAGGAATTGGGCCATTTCTTCTAAGTTGGCAAGTTTATGAGCATAAAGTTGTTTGTCCCATTTCCTTAATATTCTTTTAAAGGCCACAGGGTCTGTGGTGATAGCCCCTATTTCACTCTTGATAGTGGTGATCTGTGTCTTTTTTTTCATTGCTGTCGATCTTGCTAGCGTTTTGCCAATTTTATTGATTTCTTTTGAAGAACCAGCTTTTGCTGAATTGATTTTCTCTACTGTTTCCCTGTTTTTAACTTATTGATTTCTGCTCTTATCTTCATTTCTTTCCTTATACTTTCTTTGAGTTTCTTTTGCGCTTTCCTTTTCTCTTGGATCTTTATGTGGGAACCTAGAAGATGGATTTGAGACTTTTTCTTATTTCTAAAGAAAGCATTTCGTGCTATATATATATATATATATTTTCCTCACATGGTTGTAGCTGTACCTCACGTATTTTGTTATATTTTAATTTTCCTTCAGTTCTCTGTATATCAAATTCCCTCAAGTTTTCCTCTTTTATTCATGCTATATTTTAGAAGTTTGTTGTCTACTTTCCACACATTTAGAAATTATCCTGGTGTCTTTCCATTAGTGACTTTTAGCTAAACTTATTAAAAGTCAGAGAACATACTGTGTGATATCAATTCTTTTAAATTTGTTAAGGTGTTCTTAATGGCCCATCTTGATGAATTTCCCATGAGCATATGCTCCTGTTGGGGGGATGTTCTATGCACGTAAGTTGAGTCCTCTTGGCTGACTGTGCTGTTCATTGTTTCTATATCCTTGCTGAGTTTCTGTCTAGTAGTTCTATCGGCTGGTGAGAGGAGGGTCTTGAAGTCCCCAGGTATAACTGGGAATTGATCTGTTTCTCCTTTCAGCTCAGTTAGCTTTTGGGTTCATGTATTTTGAGGCTCAGTTGTTTGGTGCCTATATTTTTATGATCATAGATCTTCCCAGTAAGATTGATTTAAAAAAAAAAATCATTTTATCTCTTCCTTCTTTGACTCTGACAATTTTCTTTATTCTGACCTCTGTATTATTGGATATTTACATATCCAGTTCTTTTTTGTTTGTTTGTTTATAAATGTTTACACAGTATATCTTCTTTCATGCTTCTAGTTTCAACCTAGTTAGGTCATTGAATCTGAGATGAGTTTCTATAAATAATACATGGGCCATTTAAAAAAACCTTCTCTGCCAGATTATCTTTTGCTTGACATTTAGGATCATTATTCCTATGTTAGGGCTTAACTCTATCATTTCATTGTTTGTTTCCTGGTTCTCATTCCTCTTTATCATTTTTCCTTCCTTTCCTTGGATTATTTGAACATATTTTAGTATTTCATCTTGATTTATTTATGATTTTTTTGAGTGTTCTCTTTGAAAGCTTTCGTGGTGGTTGTTCTGGATATTATAATATATACATTATATTTATTGCAGTCTACTAGTATAAATATTTTTTGCTCTGGGTACTCTTTTAGTCTCACTATCTCTTCTTTTTCTTGAACTCCAATGATATGAATGTTAGTTATCTGTTGTTGTCACACAGGTGATCCTGTGTCATCTACAGCCTAGTACTGAACCAATCCAGCAAGTTTTTATTTCTGTTATTGAAATTTTCAGTTCTGTATTTTCCATTTTATTCCATTGGTTCTTTTTTTTTTCCCCCATTGGTTGTTTTTTTATAACTTCCACTTCTTCCCTAAGTTTACTATTTTCATTTGTTTCAAGACAATTTATAACTGATATTGAAATGTCCTTATGACATCCATTTTAAATTAAATGCTGACAATTCCAACATCCATTTTATCTCAGTGTTGCCATCAGTTGGTTGTCTGTTTTTCATTCAACTTTTTCCTAATTCCTACTATGATAAGTGATTTTCATTTGTACCCTACAAGTTTTATCCATTGTGTTAGGAGGCTCTGGCTCCAATTTAAATCTTCTATTTTAGGAGTCAGTCACCCTGTT